>NC_134357.1:4668615-4983615 GCF_048569485.1 Anomaloglossus baeobatrachus
ACACGACCAACGACAGAGACTTCTTTACTAAGTGTATAGATTCTGGTGCAACCAGTCACACGACCAACGACAGAGACTTCTTTACTAAGTGTATATATTCTGGTGCAACCAGTCACACGACCAACGACAGAGACTTCTTTACTAAGTGTATAGATTCTGGTGCAACCAGTCACACGACCAATGACAGAGACTTCTTTACTAAGTGTATATATTCTGGTGCAACCAGTCACACGACCAACGACAGAGACTTCTTTACTAAGTGTATATATTCTGGTGCAACCAGTCACACGACCAACGACAGAGACTTCTTACTAAGTGTATAGATTCTGGTGCAACCAGTCACATGACCAATGACAGAGACTTCTTTACTAAGTGTATATATTCTGGTGCAACCAGTCACATGACCAATGACAGAGACTTCTTTACTACGTGTATAGATTCTGGTGCAACCAGTCACATGACCAATGACAGAGACTTCTTTACTAAGTGTATATATTCTGGTGCAACCAGTCACATGACCAATGACAGAGACTTCTTTACTAAGTGTATATATTCTGGTGCAACCACTCACACGACCAACGACAGAGACTTCTTTACTAGTGTATAGATTTGGTGCAACCAGTCACATGACCAATGACAGAGACTTCTTTACTAAGTGTATAGATTCTGGTGCAACCAGTCACACGACCAATGACAGAGACTTCTTTACTAAGTGAATAGATTCTGGTGCAACCAGTCACACGACCATGACAGAGACTTCTTTACTAAGTGTATAGATTCTGGTGCAACCAGTCACAGACCAATGACAGAGTTCTTTACTAAGTGTATATTCTGGTGCAACCAGTCACATGACCAATGACAGAGGACTTCTTTACTAAGTGTATAGATTCTGGTGCAACAGTCACAGACCAATGACAGAGACTTCTTTACTAAGTGTATAATTCTGGTGCAACCAGTCACACGACCAACGACAGAGACTTCTTTACTAAGTGTATAGATTCTGGTGCAACCAGTCACACGACCAACGACAGAGACTTCTTTACTAAGTGTATAGATTCTGGTGCAACCAGTCACACGACCAACGACAGAGACTTCTTTACTAAGTGTATAGATTCTGGTGCAACCAGTCACACGACCAATGACAGAGACTTCTTTACTAAGTGTATAGATTCTGGTGCAACCAGTCACACGACCAACGACAGAGACTTCTTTACTAAGTGTATATATTCTGGTGCAACCAGTCACACGACCAACGACAGAGACTTCTTTACTAAGTGTATATATTCTGGTGCAACCAGTCACACTGACCAACGACAGAGACTTCTTTACTAAGTGTATAGATTCTGGTGCAACCAGTCACACGACCAATGACAGAGACTTCTTTACTAAGTGTATAGATTCTGGTGCAACCAGTCACACGACCAATGACAGAGACTTCTTTACTAAGTGTATAGATTCTGGTGCAACCAGTCACACGACCAACGACAGAGACTTCTTTACTAAGTGTATATATTCTGGTGCAACCAGTCACATCGACCAACGACAGAGACTTCTTTACTAAGTGTATAGATTCTGGTGCAACCAGTCACACGACCATGACAGAGACTTCTTTACTAAGTGTATAGATTCTGGTGCAACAGTCACACGACCAATGACAGAGACTTCTTTACTAAGTGTATAGATTCTGGTGCAACCAGTCACACGACCAATGACAGAGACTTCTTTACTAAGTGTATAGATTCTGGTGCAACCAGTCACACGACCAACGACAGAGACTTCTTTACTAAGTGTATATATTCTGGTGCAACCAGTCACACGACCAACGACAGAGACTTCTTTACTAAGTGTATAGATTCTGGTGCAACCAGTCACACGACCAATGACAGAGACTTCTTTACTAAGTGTATAGATTCTGGTGCAACCAGTCACACGACCAATGACAGAGACTTCTTTACTAAGTGTATAGATTCTGGTGCAACCAGTCACACGACCAACGACAGAGACTTCTTTACTAAGTGTATATATTCTGGTGCAACCAGTCACACGACCAACGACAGAGACTTCTTTACTAAGTGTATAGATTCTGGTGCAACCAGTCACATGACCAACGACAGAGACTTCTTTACTAAGTGTATATATTCTGGTGCAACCAGTCACATGACCAACGACAGAGACTTCTTTACTAAGTGTATAGATTCTGGTGCAACCAGTCACATGACCAATGACAGAGACTTCTTTACTAAGTGTATATATTCTGGTGCAAACCAGTCACATGACCAACGACAGAGACTTCTTTACTAAGTGTATAGATTCTGGTGCAACCAGTCACATGACCAATGACAGAGACTTCTTTACTAAGTGTATAGATTCTGGTGCAACCAGTCACACGACCAATGACAGAGACTTCTTTACTAAGTGTATAGATTCTGGTGCAACCAGTCACACGACCAATGACAGAGACTTCTTTACTAAGTGTATAGATTCTGGTGCAACCAGTCACATGACCAATGACAGAGACTTCTTTACTAAGTGTATAGATTCTGGTGCAACCAGTCACATGACCAATGACAGAGACTTCTTTACTAAGTGTATATATTCTGGTGCAACCAGTCACACGACCAATGACAGAGACTTCTTTACTAAGTGTATAGATTCTGGTGCAACCAGTCACACGACCAATGACAGAGACTTCTTTACTAAGTGTATAGATTCTGGTGCAACCAGTCACATGACCAATGACAGAGACTTCTTTACTAAGTGTATAGATTCTGGTGCAACCAGTCACATGACCAACGACAGAGACTTCTTTACTAAGTGTATATATTCTGGTGCAACCAGTCACACGACCAATGACAGAGACTTCTTTACTAAGTGTATAGATTCTGGTGCAACCAGTCACATGACCAATGACAGAGACTTCTTTACTAAGTGTATAGATTCTGGTGCAACCAGTCACACGACCAATGACAGAGACTTCTTTACTAAGTGTATATATTCTGGTGCAACAGTCACATGACCAATGACAGAGACTTCTTTACTAAGTGTATAGATTCTGGTGCAACCAGTCACATGACCAATGACAGAGACTTCTTTACTAAGTGTATAGATTCTGTGCAACCAGTCACACGACCAATGACAGAGACTTCTTTACTAAGTGTATAGATTCTGGTGCAACCAGTCACACGACCAATGACAGAGACTTCTTTACTAAGTGTATATATTCTGGTGCAACCAGTCACATGACCAATGACAGAGACTTCTTTACTAAGTGTATAGATTCTGGTGCAACCAGTCACACGACCAATGACAGAGACTTCTTTACTAAGTGTATAGATTCTGGTGCAACCAGTCACACGACCAACGACAGAGACTTCTTTACTAAGTGTATAGATTCTGGTGCAACCAGTCACATGACCAATGACAGAGACTTCTTTACTAAGTGTATAGATTCTGGTGCAACCAGTCACATGACCAATGACAGAGACTTCTTTACTAAGTGTATAGATTCTGGTGCAACCAGTCACATGACCAATGACAGAGACTTCTTTACTAAGTGTATATATTCTGGTGCAACCAGTCACATGACCAATGACAGAGACTTCTTTACTAAGTGTATAGATTCTGGTGCAACCAGTCACACGACCAATGACAGAGACTTCTTTACTAAGTGTATAGATTCTGGTGCAACCAGTCACATGACCAACGACAGAGACTTCTTTACTAAGTGTATATATTCTGGTGCAACCAGTCACATGACCAACGACAGAGACTTCTTTACTAGTGTATAGATTCTGGTGCAACCAGTCACACGACCAACGACAGAGACTTCTTTACTAAGTGTATAGATTCTGGTGCAACCAGTCACACGACCAATGACAGAGACTTCTTTACTAAGTGTATATATTCTGGTGCAACCAGTCACATGACCAATGACAGAGACTTCTTTACTAAGTGTATATATTCTGGTGCAACCAGTCACATGACCAACGACAGACTTCTTTACTAAGTGTATAGATTCTGGTGCAACCAGTCACATGACCAATGACAGAGACTTCTTTACTAAGTGTATATATTCTGGTGCAACCAGTCACACGACCAATGACAGAGACTTCTTTACTAAGTGTATATATTCTGGTGCAACCAGTCACACGACCAATGACAGAGACTTCTTTACTAAGTGTATAGATTCTGGTGCAACCAGTCACACGACCAACGACAGAGACTTCTTTACTAAGTGTATATATTCTGGTGCAACCAGTCACACGACCAACGACAGAGACTTCTTTACTAAGTGTATAGATTCTGGTGCAACCAGTCACATGACCAATGACAGAGACTTCTTTACTAAGTGTATATATTCTGGTGCAACCAGTCACACGACCAACGACAGAGACTTCTTTACTAAGTGTATAGATTCTGGTGCAACCAGTCACACGACCAACGACAGAGACTTCTTTACTAAGTGTATAGATTCTGGTGCAACCAGTCACATGACCAATGACAGAGACTTCTTTACTAGTGTATAGATTCTGGTGCAACCAGTCACACGACCAATGACAGAGACTTCTTTACTAAGTGTATAGATTCTGGTGCAACCAGTCACACGACCAATGACAGAGACTTCTTTACTAAGTGTATAGATTCTGGTGCAACCAGTCACACGACCAATGACAGAGACTTCTTTACTAAGTGTATAGATTCTGGTGCAACCAGTCACACGACCAATGACAGAGACTTCTTTACTAAGTGTATATATTCTGGTGCAACCAGTCACACGACCAATGACAGAGACTTCTTTACTAAGTGTATAGATTCTGGTCAACCAGTCACACGACCAATGACAGAGACTTCTTTACTAAGTGTATAGATTCTGGTGCAACCAGTCACATGACCAATGACAGAGACTTCTTTACTAAGTGTATAGATTCTGGTGCAACCAGTCACACGACCAATGACAGAGACTTCTTTACTAAGTGTATAGATTCTGGTGCAACCAGTCACACGACCAATGACAGAGACTTCTTTACTAAGTGTATAGATTCTGGTGCAACCAGTCACATGACCAATGACAGAGACTTCTTTACTAAGTGTATATATTCTGGTGCAACCAGTCACATGACCAATGACAGAGACTTCTTTACTAAGTGTATAGATTCTGGTGCAACCAGTCACACGACCAATGACAGAGACTTCTTTACTAAGTGTATATATTCTGGTGCAACCAGTCACACGACAATGACAGAGACTTCTTTACTAAGTGTATAGATTCTGGTGCAACCAGTCACACGACAATGACAGAGACTTCTTTACTAAGTGTATAGATTCTGGTGCAACCAGTCACACGACCAATGACAGAGACTTCTTTACTAAGTGTATAGATTCTGGTGCAACCAGTCACACGACCAATGACAGAGACTTCTTTACTAAGTGTATATATTCTGGTGCAACCAGTCACACGACCAATGACAGAGACTTCTTTACTAAGTGTATATATTTGTCACGCTCCCCGGGTCCTCACCCCCGTTCCCCGGCTCACCTGCCACGCTCTCCGCTCCCCAGTCACCGGATTCCGTCCGTCCCAGGGCTCCGGGCCCCCGATCCCGGCGCCCGACAGCTTCCCTGGACCTGGCCGGCTCCCCTGCGTCCTCCTCGCAGCCTCCTTCCCTGGCTTCTGGCACCCGGGCGGCGCGCATGCGCATTAGGGCGCGCGCGCGGTCACTGACCCTTTCTTAAAGGGCCAGCGTCCATTAACAGGAAATGAGGTTGCACAGGTACAGGGTATATAGGGGGTCATTGTCCAAGGGGGCGGGGCCTGATCTTCGTGTTCCCTGAGCTAGGAGTCAGGTCTCTTGGTGTTTATGTGCCTGTACTCACCTATCTGTCTTTGTAGAGCCGTACCTGCCTCGCCATCCAGTCTGCCGTGTCCTGATCCCCGCACGCTGTCCGTCTGCCATCTGACAGTCCGTACCATCCCGGATCCCTGCGGTGACCCGTCATCTTGCTCCAGAGGTTCCGGACCCCGCCTGATATCACCTCGGCCTCCGAACCTGAGCTACGTCACCAAGACCACCTTCTGTGACTCCGTGGTCCCTGGGACTCCTCCGCTGCCTTCACTTGCACGGACTGTTCTACTGCCCATCAGTGCTTCAGCTGCCGGACTCCCTACCACCATCTCAGAGAGTTCGGTCCAGTGGATCCACCTCCTGGGTCTGCCCGACCGCCCGGCCGTGACAGTAAGATCAGGCCATGGATCCCGCTGCAGCACTCATGGCTCTGCAAGAGGAACTCCAACGCCAGCGTGAAGTCCAGACCCGCATGCTGCAATTCATGACCTCCGTGGACACCCGCCTGTACACATTACAAGCATCAATGACGCCTGCGGCACCCAGGTCCCCCGCCAGGCAAGCCATGGCCCCCGCACCAGTGGCAACCTCGTCAGATGCTTCCCGACTCCGTTTGGCGTCACCTCCTCGTTATGCTGGAGATCCCAAGACCTGCAGGGGCTTCATAAATCAATGTTCCCTTCATTTCACGCAGCTGCCACATCTGTTCGCCTCCGACCAAGCCAAGGTCGCCTTTATAATGTCCCACCTAGAGGGCGAGGCGCTGGCGTGGATGAACCCCTTGTGGGAGAAGGAGGACCCCATGACCAAGGATCTTCAACAGTTCCTGCAGGCATTCCGCAGCACCTTTGACGAGCCGGGACGCGCTTCTGCCTCTGCTTCATCACTCCTCCGCCTACGTCAAGGAACACTGACGGTGGGCCAATACGCCATCCGTTTTCGCACTTTGGCTTCAGAACTCGGGTGGAATAATGAGGCCCTAACAGCCGCCTTCTGGGAGGGACTCTCGAGTCGCATCAAGGATGAGTTGGCGGGTCGGGACGTGCCCTCCACCCTAGATGCCCTGATTGCCCTAGCAACTCGTGTGGACATACGTTTTCAGGAGCGCTCCAAAGAGCTATCTCGTGAGAGACGCCCGTTACGGCATTCATCTCCTCCTCAGAAGCCCTCCGTACCTCAGTCATCAACAGCTGGGAGTCCCGTCCACGAGCCCATGCAGATTGACCGAGTGCGTCAGTCTGCACAACGTAGAGCAGAGCGGCTTGCCCAGGGTCTCTGCTTTTACTGCGGTGAGGGCACACACCTCCTCCGTTCCTGTCCGGAAAGGCCGGGAAACTCCAAAGCCTAGGGTTGGTAGGAGAGGCCACCCTAGGTGCTGGGACTCTCTCTGATCCGGTCACATGGACCGTGCAAGTGACAACGGGAGAGACGCGGTTCACGGCTGAGGCCTATCTTGATTCCGGGGCAGCAGGCAATTTCATCCAGCAAGCCACCGTGGACAAATACCAGGTGCCTGTTATCCCACTCAACAAGCCCCTGGTGATTGCCTCTGTGGATGGGAGACCCCTTTCTGACACCATCTCCTGGACCACCAGGCCGGTTGAACTGCGCATCGGTGCTCTTCACACCGAGAACATCGCCTTCTACGTCCTTCCGCACATGTCCCATCAGATCCTGCTGGGCCTTCCATGGTTACGGACTCACGAACCATCAGTCAGCTGGGGCACTGGCGAAATCACCCGCTGGGGTGCTTCGTGTCATGAGAGATGCCTAAAATCCACACAACCCATCCGACGACCTCCGGTTCCTGAGAACCTACCGGGGCTGCCCTCGGCTTATTGGTCCTTTGCTGATGTCTTTGATAAAAAAGAATCCGAGGTACTGCCGCCACATCGCCCCTACGATTGTGCCATCGACCTGCTCCCTGGAACAACGCCACCACGAGGACGGATATATCCTTTATCTCCAGCCGAAACAAGGGCTATGTCGACTTACATCTCAGAGAGCCTGGCTAGGGGATTCATTCGGAGATCCTCCTCTCCTGCTGGAGCAGGTTTCTTCTTTGTCAAGAAAAAAGAGGGCGATTTACGTCCCTGCATCGACTACCGGGGTCTGAATCAGATCACTGTTAAGAACAAGTACCCTCTGCCGCTCATCCCCGAATTGTTTGACCGGCTTAGAGGAGCTCGTCTGTTCACCAAGCTGGATCTTCGGGGTGCTTACAATCTGGTGCGCATCCGCTCTGGTGACGAATGGAAGACCGCGTTTAATACGCGCGATGGACATTATGAGTACTGCGTGATGCCCTTCGGCCTGTGTAACGCCCCTGCCGTCTTCCAAGAACTGGTGAACGACGTGTTCCGAGACCTCCTCTACACCTGTGTGGTAGTATATCTAGATGACATCCTTGTCTTCTCTCCGGACCTCCCAACCCACAGAGAGCACGTACAGCTGGTTCTACGACGACTAAGAGAGAACCGTCTGTACGCAAAGTATGAGAAGTGTGTCTTTGAGCAGTCTTCTCTCCCCTTTCTGGGGTACATCATCTCTGAGACTGGACTGCAGATGGATCCCAAGAAGGTCTCCGCCATTCTCAACTGGCCTCCCCCTTCTGGACTGAAGGCAATCCAACGCTTCCTGGGATTCGCCAACTACTACCGCCAATTCGTCCCTCACTTCTCTGCTCTGACTGCTCCACTTTCCGCTTTGACTAAGAAAGAGGCAAATCCAAAGGACTGGTCGCCTGCGGCCGACGCCGCGTTTGGCTCTTTGAAGCGGGCTTTTGCTTCCTCGCCTGTACTTCACCGTCCGGAGTTGAACCGCCAGTTCACCTTGGAGGTGGATGCCTCCTCCTCAGGAGCCGGAGCAGTGCTCATGCAGAAGTCCTCCTCCGGGAAGATGGTGACTTGCGGATTCTTCTCCAAGGGCTTCTCAGCGCCTGAACGCAACTATACCATCGGGGACCGAGAGCTCTTGGCAGTCAAACTGGCACTGGAGGAATGGCGCTACCTCCTGGAAGGTGCAGTGTATCCCGTGATCATCTACACGGACCACAAGAACCTAGAATACCTGCGGTCCGCTCAGCGACTGAACCCACGGCAAGCCAGGTGGTCCTTATTCTTTGCCAGGTTCGACTTTCAGCTTCACTTCCGACCCGCGGACAAGAATGTACGCGCTGATGCCTTGTCCAGGTCTTTCATGCCCATGGAGCAGGAGGAAGAGACTACCCAACCCATCATCTGTCCTAGCAACATCATTCCGGTGGCCCCTGTTACCCTAGCCCAGATACCGCCCGGGAAGACCTATGTCTCCGATACCGACAGGCAAAAAGTGTTACACTGGGGTCATGCCTCAAAAACAGCCGGGCATGCTGGTCAGAGGAGAACATGGGGTGCGATTGTACGCCATTACTGGTGGCCATCCCTTCGCACGGACGTCGCTGCTTTTGTCTCTGCCTGCTCCTCCTGTGCCAGGAACAAGACGCCCAAACACTTGCCCCATGGCCGTCTTCTGCCTTTACCGATACCCTCAGTCCCGTGGCAACACATAGCAATGGACTTTATTACGGACTTGCCATTATCCTCCGGGCACACAGTCATATGGGTCGTGGTTGATCGATTCTCCAAAATGGCCCACTTCGTTCCTATGGCCGGACTGCCCTCTGCTCAGGAACTCGCGGAAGCCTATATACAGCACATCTTCCGCTTGCATGGCTTTCCATCCCACATAGTGTCCGACAGAGGAACTCAGTTCACCTCCCGCTTCTGGAGGGCTCTATGCAAACATCTGGGAGTGACTCTGGACTTTTCTTCTTCTTACCATCCTCAGTCTAACGGCCAAGTGGAGAGGGTCAATCAAATCGTGACCTCATACCTACGTCACTATGTCAACGCCCATCACGACGACTGGTCCTCGCTTCTGCCTTGGGCTGAATTCTCCCATAACCACCACGTCAGTGAGTCATCCTCCGAATCTCCCTTCCATGTTGTTTACGGACTCCAGCCCGCCGTCCCATTGCCTATATCCCCTTCATCGGATGTCCCGGCTGCTGATACTGCAGTTCGTGACTTTGCTACCATTTGGGACTCTGTCAAAGCGTCCCTTGGGCGCGCTTCCCAGCGGATGAAGAAACACGCTGACAAGAGACGTCTGGATCCTCCGTGTTTCTCTCCTGGTGACCTGGTCTGGCTTGCTTCCCAGTACATCCGATTGAAGATACCTTCCTACAAGCTGGGTCCTCGCTACATCGGGCCGTTTAAGGTCCTCAGCAAGATCAATGAGGTATCCTACAAGCTACAGCTCCCGGCCACGATGAGGATACCCAACTCCTTCCACGTCTCTCTGCTCAAGCCGGTTGTCCTTGGTCCCTTCTCCGCTGCTGCCAGTCCGGCCCCTCCTCCTATTGCCGATGATGACATCTATGCGGTAAGGGATATCGTGGCCATGAAGACCGTACGAGGTCGACAGTTCTTCCTGGTGGACTGGGAAGGGTATGGTCCTGAGGATAGGTCTTGGGAGCCCAGGGAGAACGTGGGCACTCCTCTTATCCGTGCCTTCATGTCCCGGTTGCGGGGAGGGGGGCGTGGGGGGGGGGGGTACTGTCACGCTCCCCGGGTCCTCACCCCCGTTCCCCGGCTCACCTGCCACGCTCTCCGCTCCCCAGTCACCGGATTCCGTCCGTCCCAGGGCTCCGGGCCCCCGATCCCGGCGCCCGACAGCTTCCCTGGACCTGGCCGGCTCCCCTGCGTCCTCCTCGCAGCCTCCTTCCCTGGCTTCTGGCACCCGGGCGGCGCGCATGCGCATTAGGGCGCGCGCGCGGTCACTGACCCTTTCTTAAAGGGCCAGCGTCCATTAACAGGAAATGAGGTTGCACAGGTACAGGGTATATAGGGGGTCATTGTCCAAGGGGGCGGGGCCTGATCTTCGTGTTCCCTGAGCTAGGAGTCAGGTCTCTTGGTGTTTATGTGCCTGTACTCACCTATCTGTCTTTGTAGAGCCGTACCTGCCTCGCCATCCAGTCTGCCGTGTCCTGATCCCCGCACGCTGTCCGTCTGCCATCTGACAGTCCGTACCATCCCGGATCCCTGCGGTGACCCGTCATCTTGCTCCAGAGGTTCCGGACCCCGCCTGATATCACCTCGGCCTCCGAACCTGAGCTACGTCACCAAGACCACCTTCTGTGACTCCGTGGTCCCTGGGACTCCTCCGCTGCCTTCACTTGCACGGACTGTTCTACTGCCCATCAGTGCTTCAGCTGCCGGACTCCCTACCACCATCTCAGAGAGTTCGGTCCAGTGGATCCACCTCCTGGGTCTGCCCGACCGCCCGGCCGTGACAATATTCTGGTGCAACCAGTCACACGACCAATGACAGAGACTTCTTTACTAAGTGTATATATTCTGGTGCAACCAGTCACATGACCAATGACAGAGACTTCTTTACTAAGTGTATATATTCTGGTGCAACCAGTCACATGACCAATGACAGAGACTTCTTTACTAAGTGTATATATTCTGGTGCAACCAGTCACATGACCAACGACAGAGACTTCTTTACTAAGTGTATATATTCTGGTGCAACCAGTCACACGACCAATGACAGAGACTTCTTTACTAAGTGTATATATTCTGGTGCAACCAGTCACACGACCAATGACAGAGACTTCTTTACTAAGTGTATATATTCTGGTGCAACCAGTCACACGACCAATGACAGAGACTTCTTTACTAAGTGTATATATTCTGGTGCAACCAGTCACACGACCAACGACAGAGACTTCTTTACTAAGTGTATAGATTCTGGTGCAACCAGTCACATGACCAATGACAGAGACTTCTTTACTAAGTGTATAGATTCTGGTGCAACCAGTCACACGACCAACGACAGAGACTTCTTTACTAAGTGTATAGATTCTGGTGCAACCAGTCACATGACCAATGACAGAGACTTCTTTACTAAGTGTATATATTCTGGTGCAACCAGTCACACGACCAATGACAGAGACTTCTTTACTAAGTGTATAGATTCTGGTGCAACCAGTCACACGACCAATGACAGAGACTTCTTTACTAAGTGTATAGATTCTGGTGCAACCAGTCACACGACCAATGACAGAGACTTCTTTACTAAGTGTATATATTCTGGTGCAACCAGTCACACGACCAATGACAGAGACTTCTTTACTAAGTGTATAGATTCTGGTGCAACCAGTCACACGACCAATGACAGAGACTTCTTTACTAAGTGTATAGATTCTGGTGCAACCAGTCACATGACCAATGACAGAGACTTCTTTACTAAGTGTATAGATTCTGGTGCAACCAGTCACACGACCAACGACAGAGACTTCTTTACTAAGTGTATAGATTCTGGTGCAACCAGTCACATGACCAATGACAGAGACTTCTTTACTAAGTGTATAGATTCTGGTGCAACCAGTCACATGACCAATGACAGAGACTTCTTTACTAAGTGTATATATTCTGGTGCAACCAGTCACATGACCAATGACAGAGACTTCTTTACTAAGTGTATATATTCTGGTGCAACCAGTCACATGACCAATGACAGAGACTTCTTTACTAAGTGTATAGATTCTGGTGCAACCAGTCACACGACCAACGACAGAGACTTCTTTACTAAGTGTATAGATTCTGGTGCAACCAGTCACACGACCAATGACAGAGACTTCTTTACTAAGTGTATATATTCTGGTGCAACCAGTCACACGACCAACGACAGAGACTTCTTTACTAAGTGTATAGATTCTGGTGCAACCAGTCACACGACCAATGACAGAGACTTCTTTACTAAGTGTATAGATTCTGGTGCAACCAGTCACACGACCAACGACAGAGACTTCTTTACTAAGTGTATATATTCTGGTGCAACCAGTCACACGACCAACGACAGAGACTTCTTTACTAAGTGTATATATTCTGGTGCAACCAGTCACACGACCAACGACAGAGACTTCTTTACTAAGTGTATATATTCTGGTGCAACCAGTCACACGACCAACGACAGAGACTTCTTTACTAAGTGTATAGATTCTGGTGCAACCAGTCACACGACCAATGACAGAGACTTCTTTACTAAGTGTATAGATTCTGGTGCAACCAGTCACATGACCAATGACAGAGACTTCTTTACTAAGTGTATATATTCTGGTGCAACCAGTCACATGACCAATGACAGAGACTTCTTTACTAAGTGTATATATTCTGGTGCAACCAGTCACACGACCAATGACAGAGACTTCTTTACTAAGTGTATATATTCTGGTGCAACCAGTCACATGACCAATGACAGAGACTTCTTTACTAAGTGTATAGATTCTGGTGCAACCAGTCACACGACCAACGACAGAGACTTCTTTACTAAGTGTATAGATTCTGGTGCAACCAGTCACACGACCAACGACAGAGACTTCTTTACTAAGTGTATAGATTCTGGTGCAACCAGTCACACGACCAACGACAGAGACTTCTTTACTAAGTGTATATATTCTGGTGCAACCAGTCACACGACCAATGACAGAGACTTCTTTACTAAGTGTATAGATTCTGGTGCAACCAGTCACACGACCAATGACAGAGACTTCTTTACTAAGTGTATAGATTCTGGTGCAACCAGTCACACGACCAACGACAGAGACTTCTTTACTAAGCTTAACCAAAGCAAGTCAGAGAAAGTGATAATGGCGAATGGTCAGTGTATGAACTCAGAAGGCATAGGAGATGGTTATATTGATTGTAACATCCAGGGCCGGCTCCAGGTTTTTGTGGGCCCTGGGCGAAAGAGTCTCAGTGGGCCCCATCCACACACAGACATGCACAGACACATACACATACAGGCACACGTACACATACTTATTTAAAGAGAAATTCACAAAAAAACATAAATAGACATAAATCTAGACACAGTCATATACACTGCCAGATAGATACACATCATACACACACACACACACACATTATTTTTATATATTTATCCTGTATATATATTTCTAATATTGGGAAGCCGGCAACAGCCTCATTCACCTCCCGGCTTGTCTAACAGACATGGCCGCACATAGGGCACACTAACACTGCAGTATATACATCACAAGAGAGGCTGGGGACAAACACAATACTGGGGGGGAATACATATTACTGAGGAAAGGGGTATACAGCTCTAGAGGGGGGCAGTGACTGAGGTGGGGGGTTGACATGCAGCTCTGGGTGTATACAGCTCTGGGGTGGGGGGGGACATACAGCACCTGGGTGGAGGGGACATACAACTCTGGGGGTATAGTATTATGCAGCCCCCATATTGTGTTATGAAGCCCCCATTGTCCTCCATATAGTATTATGTAGCCCCCGTATGCACTATGCAGCCCCCATATAGCACAATGCAGACCCAAATAGCAATAGGCACCTTCATGTAGTATACAGCACACATATAGCACAATGCAGACCCAGATAGCAATAGGCACCCTCATGTAGTACACAGCCCCTAAATACCACAGTGCAGAGCCAGATAGCATTAGGCACCCTCATGTAGTACACAGCACCTATATAACACAGTGCAGAGCCAGATAGCATTAGGTATCCTCATGTAGTACACAGACCTATTGTTAGGGCCAGGTGGACGGGCAGGTCCCCGGGGGTGGATCCACTGGACCGAACTCCTTGATGATGGTAAGTGGTCCGGTAGCTGGAGCACTCCAGGTAGCAGAACAGTCCGTGTACAAGAGGAGAATGCAGAAGTCCCTGGGACCACGGAGTCACTGATGGTAGTCCGGGTGACGGAGCTCAGGTTCGGAGGCCAAGATGTTGTCAGGCGGAGTCCGGAACCAATGGAGCGAGCAGACGGGTCACCGCAGGGATCAGAGAAGGAACAGACTGTCAGGATGGCAGATGGACAGCGTTCGGGGTTCGGGATCTGGCAGAACCGGGTGGCGAAGCAGGATCGGCTCTAGAAGAGAGAGAGGTGAGTATCTCACAGAAAACACAAGGAGACCTGACTCCTAGCTTGGGAAACACGAAGAACAGGCCCCGCCCACTTGGACATTAAACCCCTTTATACCCTGTACCTGCGTGTTCAATTTCCTGTTAGTGGACGCTGGCCCTTTAAGAGAGGGTCAGTGACCGCGCGCGCGCCCTAATGCGCATGGCCCGGGTGCCAGAAGCCAGAGGAGGGAGCGGTGAGGAGGAAGCAGGAGAGCCGGGCTGGGGCTGGTTTGCCATCGGACGCCGGGAGCGGGGACCGGGCTGCCTGGGGACTGCAGGCAATGGGGCAGGAAGGCTGTGGAGCAGGGGACCAGGAGGCCTGGCACGGAAGCGGGGGAGCGTGGCAGGGGAGCCGGTGAGTGTGACAGGGGACCCGGGGAGCGTGACAGGGGACCCGGGGAGCGTGACAGGGGACCCGGGGAGCGTGACACCTATATAGTACAGTGCAGACCCAGACAGCACAGTGCAGAGCCAGATAGCATTAGGCACCCTCATGTAGCATACAGCTTGTATATAGCATAGCCTGTATATAGCACAGTGCAGAGCCAGATAGCAGTAGGCACCCTCATGTAGCATACAGCTTGTATATAGCATAGCCTGTATATAGCACAGTGCAGAGCCAGATAGCAGTAGGCACCCTCATGTAGAATACAGTGATTAATACTCAGTGGCGTAACTAGAGTTTGATGGGCCCTGGTGCAAAATTTGGACCGGGGCCCCCCTCCACGTACACCGACACTTAGGGTGCCGGATAATGACACTGACACTCGGGGTACAGGATAATGATGCTGACACTTGGCTCTTACCCTCAGCACCCAGGTTTCCCATGATCTGAAATCCCTCTATCAGTACCCAGCTTTCTCATGTTCTGATATC
Source organism: Anomaloglossus baeobatrachus (assembly GCF_048569485.1). Taxonomy (NCBI): domain Eukaryota; kingdom Metazoa; phylum Chordata; class Amphibia; order Anura; family Aromobatidae; genus Anomaloglossus; species Anomaloglossus baeobatrachus. The sequence continues at coordinate 4,684,328 of NC_134357.1, forward strand.
CATCTTTCCCTCAGCACCCAGCTTTCCCATAACAGAGTAAAGCTGGGTGCTGAGAGATGTATAGCAGAGCATGGGAAAGCTGGGTGCTGAGAGATGTATAGCAGAGCATGGGAAAGCTGGGTGCTGAGAGATGTATAGCAGAGCATGGGAAAGCTGGGTGCTGAGAGATGTATAGCAGAGCATGGGAAAGCTGGGTGCTGAGAGATGTATAGCAGAGCATGGGAAAGCTGGGTGCTGAGGGAAAGAGCCTTTTTCCCTCAGCACAAAACATTCCCATCCCATACTTGTATCTTTGTCCTCCTTATATATAGATCTCCAAATACTATAATTGCCCCCACATAGCCTTCCGTATAATATAAAGGGTCCCACATAACCCGTCATATATTATAATGCACCCCCATAGTTCTCCATGTATTATAATTCACCCCATAGTACTCCATATATTATACTGCACCACAGTCCTCCATGTTTTATAACGCACACCCATGTGTGTCCATGTGTAAGGTAGCCTCCATATTTCTCCATTTATTATAATGTAGCCCCCATAGTGCTATATGTATTATAATGTAGCGCCATAAATCATCATATTGTATTATGCAGCCCCATACTCCTCCATGTATAATGCACCTCTAGTCCATGTATAAGGTGTCCTTTATGTTTATTATGCAGTCCCATAGACCTCCATGTGTCATGCAGCCAGCAAAATAAAAAACAAGTACCTCTCTTCTCCTTCCGACCCCTGCGACTGCGGTAGTTACGCCCCTGCCCCCATATGTCACACACCCTGCACCCCCATATCACACACACTACACCCCCATATCTCACACACCCTGCTTCCCATACAGCCTGCACCCCCATATCACACACACTACACCCCCATATGTCGCATACCCTGCTCCCCATACAGCCTGCACCCCCCATATCACACACACACACACACACACTGCTCCCCATACAGCCTGCACCCCCCCATATCCCACACACACACACTGCTTCCCATACAGCCTGCACCCCCCAGATCTCACACACTACACCCCCATATGTCACATACCCTGCTTCCCATACAGCCTGCACCCCCCATATCACACACACACACACACTGCTCCCCATACAGCCTGCACCCCCCATATCCCACACACTACACCCCCATATGTCACATACCCTGCTTCCCATACAGCCTGCACCCCCCATATCACACACACTGCTCCCCATACAGCCTGTACCCCCCATATCCCACACACTACACCCCCATATGTCACATACCCTGCTTCCCATACAGCCTGCACCCCCCATATCACACACACACACCCTGCTTCCCATACAGCCTGCAACCCCCATATCACACACACACACACACACTGCTCCCCATACAGCCTGCACCCCCCATATCCCACACACTACACCCCCATATCTCTCACACCCTGCTTCCCATACAGCCTGCACCCCCCATATCACACACACACACACTGCTCCCCATACGGCCTGCACCCCCCATACCCACACACACACACTGCTTCCCATACAGCCTGCACCCCCCATATCCCACACACTACACCCCCATATGTCGCATACCCTGCTCCCCATACAGCCTGCACCCCCATATCACACACACTACACCCCCATATGTCACACACCCTGCTCACATATCTCACTCTGCCTGTACCCCAACTTACCCCTCTCAAACACTCTGCACCCCTTCACATGCTTCTGTCACAGTCTGCAGCCCTCATATGCCCCTCACCCTGCAGCCCCCCTCACCCTCATGGCCCCTCTTTTCTTATTACCAGTCATGGGTCCACATCTCCTTCAGGATTCAGTATCTTGCTTTCTGCCCGGCATCCTGTGTCTCCTCCCACACAGTCACATGGGCGTGACATCATCGCAGGTCCTGCAGGATGGAGATTCCGTCTGCTGTGCAGGTCAGGAGCACTCCTGCAGCTCAGACACGGCTGGTGGCCTCTCCAGGTCAGGGGCCCCTCTACTGACACTGGGCTCCCCTGACTCACAGGCCGGCCACTACACAGCAGCACTACACATAGACGCAGAGCGGCTGCCGGGCCCCTATGTGTAGTGCCGCTGTGTAGTGGCCGGCCTGTGAGTCAGGGGAGCCCAGTGTCAGTAGAGGGGCGGCTCACTTCTCGTTCCCCCGCTGATCCGGTCTCCTCGGCGCATCGTCCATTGCTGTCGCTCGCTCTGACCTCTCAGCAGGCGCGCAGTGATGACGTCACCGCGGTCCTCTGCAGAGCTGTCAGAAGAATGCCGACAGTCACAGCGGGGAGAATGATAAGAGAGGGAGCGCCGCTCACTATCTCATCATTGCTCTCAATTGTATCGGCACCTGCGATGCCGATGCAATTGAAAGCTCGATCCTCGGCGGGGGGGCGGTGACAGCGCGGCCACCGGGCCCCCCTGAGTAGCGGTGCGCCACTCCTGCCACCGCGTGTGGGCCCCCCCGGCAGCTCAGGGCCCCGGCATTTGACCGGGTTTGCCGGGTGCTGGCGCCGGCCCTGGTAACATCTCTGCAACACAAAGCAGAAGGATCCATGTAAAGGATGTGCTATATGTGCCTAGTCTTGAAAGTAATCTATTATCTGTGAAAAAGCTCACAAAACAAGGGAATGAAGTTACATTTAAGGACGATGGCTGCATCATCTCAAAGGAGGGTCACACACGAGCAAAAGGAAAAGTCAGAGGTGAACTGTGTATACACAGCTAAGCAAGAACTGCACAAGAGCTGTATGCATGTATGGCACAGGCGGTGTGCGCATAGAGACCCAGAAGCAATAAGAACGTTATTTCAAGAACAATTAGCTGATATTACAATTGATCCATGTAACCAGACAATGAGGTGTACCAGCTGTATCAAAGGGAAAATGTGCAGAAAGGCCTTTCCTAAGAAAAGCACTACAAGAACAGAACAACCAGTACATTTAATACACACGGATATCTGTGGTCCAATGCGTACTCAGACCCGAGGAAAGACGAGATATTTTCTTACATTTATTGATGACAATTAAAGATATACAGTTGTCCATCTACTTCACAGCAAAAATGAAGTTCCAGAGAGACTTGAAATATATCTAGCTGACGTATATAACAAGTGTGGGAGAATGACAAAACTTCTACGTGCAGATAATGGGGCTGAATATACAAGTAATGAGACACACAGCATTTTAAAGAAAAATGGAATCATATTTCAGACTACTGTACCATACAACCCCGAGCAAAACGGTGTAGCAGAAAGAAGGAACCGAACCCTCTGTGAAAGCGGAAGGAGTATGTTATGTGATGCAAATCTGCCTACAGTATATTGGGGCGAAGCTATTATGACGGCTTGCTATCTTCAGAACAGACTACCAGGTAAAGCGACAGAGAAAACTCCATTTGAGCAATGGAATAGTACAAAGCCAAAACTACAACACAAGGATTTTCGGGAGTAAAGCATTTGCACACATTCCCAAAGAAAAACGAACTAAGTGGGAATCTCACGCTAAGGAAGGCGTCCTGGTATCTACAGTGAAACCCAGAAAGGTTCTAGAATTCTACACCCAGAGACAAACAAGGTCACAATAAGCAAAGATGTAGAGATTGATGAAAACTTCGTGTCACCCAAGTTTTATGACATTATGCCAGCAGTCCAGATGAAGCAACAACAACAATCTCTCACAATTACAAGACAACGAAAGGGAGAATGTAGAAGTCTGGCCAGATTCTTCAACCACTGAAGGAACAACAAAAAGCCTAAGGGGTGCTTCACACACCGCGAGATCGCTGCTGACATCGCTGCTGAGTCACGTTTTTTGTGACCTCATTAGCGATCTCGCTGTGTGTGACACTGGATCTGGCCCCTGCTGTGAGATCGCTGCTCGTTACACACAGCCCTGGTTCGTTTTTTTATTGCTGCTCTCCCGCTGATGAGCGCACATCGCTGTGTGTGACAGCGAGAGAGCAACAACCCTGAATGTGCAGGGAGCAGGAGCCGGCGTCTGACAGCCTGCGGTAAGCTGTAACCAAGGTAAACATCGGGTAACCAAGGTGGTTACCCGATATTTACCTTCGTTACCAGCCTCCGCAGCTCTCACGCTGCCAGTGCCGGCTCCTGCTCCCTGCACACGCTAAGTTAAGCGGTGTGAGCTGGTAACTAAGGTAAACATCGGGTAACCATACCCGATGTTTACCTTAGTTACCAGTGTCCGCAGCTTCCAGACGCCGGCTCCGTGCAAGCGCAGCGTCGCTTGCACATCGCTGCTGGCTGGGGGCTGGTCACTGGTCGCTGGTGAGATCTGCCTGTTTGACAGCTCACCAGTGACCATGTAGTGATGCAGCAGCGATCCTGACCAGGTCAGATCACTGGTCGGATCACTGCTGCATCGCTAAAGTGTGAAGGTACCCTAAGTGAACCTGAAATCAGACGATCGTCAAGATCAAACAAAGGAATACCAGCTAAACGTCTATCCTACATTGTCAAGACACTACCTGAGTCAGAGCCACAGTCATGGGATGAAATGCAAAAACTACCTGCCCATGAAAGAACAAAGGGGATCAATGCCGCTAATGAAGAAATGAACTCGCTTCATCAACTTCAAACTTGGAAACTCACTGAGTTACCACAGGGTAAACAGGCAATCAAGCGCAAGTGGGTATTTAAAACCAAATAGGACTCTGAAGGTAAAGTCCACAGATTCAAAGCGAGGTTGGTCGCAAAAGGATATTCTCAAAAGTATGGCGAAGACTATGATGCTACTTTTTCCCCAGTCGCCAAGCAGACAACATTTAGAGCCTTGATGGCCGTAGCTGCTGTACAAAAGATGTTTGTCAGACAATTGGATATCAAAACTGCATTTTTAAATGGAGACATTGAGGAGGACGTATACATGGCTCAACCTGAAGGTTATATAAAGGAAGGTGAACAGAATCTTGTTTGCAAACTACAAAAATCTCTTTATGGTCTTAAGCAATCGGCAAGAGCATGGAACACCAAAATGAACAAAGTCTTGTTAGAAGAAGGATTTAAAAGAGGTCAAGCGGATCCATGCTTATATACAAGATCTACAGATGGAAAGTGGATGTATATTGTCTTATATGTGGACGATGTAATTGTAGTTCATCAAGAAGAAGCCGAAATTGGGAAAATTACTGAAATTTTGAACCAGCATTTTGAAACAAAAGAGCTTGGAAATGTGACATATTATCTAGGAATCTATATCCAGAGAGAGGAAGATGGAAGTTTTCTTCTAAATCAAAGTGCAAAAATTAATTCAATTCTGAATCAGTTTGGAATTACAGAAGCCAAAGGTGTATCAACGCCAATGGAATCATCCTACCTGAAACTGGAAGGTGACCTGTTGCCTAACAATGAGAAATATCGACAGGCAGTGGGGGCACTTCTATACATATCGACTATGACTCGACCTGATATTACACCAGCAGTTGGAATATTGTGCAGATATGTGGAGAAACCGCGCCAAAAGGACTGGAATGCCGTTAAAAGAGTTCTCCGATATTTAAACGAGACACAAGGTGTAAATTTAATATTCTCTGCAGCAGGAAATCTAAAACTCACCGGCTATCCTGACACAGATTGGGCTGGTGATTCACATGATCGTAGATCCACAAGCGCATACGTATTTAAACTTGGAGAAAGTTCAATCTCCTGGTCTATTAGAAAACAAGTATCTGTTGCTTTGTCATCTACAGAAGCTGAGTATGTGTCCGCAGCCTTTGCAAGTCAGGAGATCATTTGGCTAAGACAACTGATGGATGATCTTGGTAAACCGTTAACTCAGCCAACGGTGATATAAGAGGACAACCAAGGATGCATTAAACTTGCATGCAGTGAAAAGATCAGTGCTAGAACTAAGCACATCGACGTCAGATATCATCATCTACGTGATTTGATAGATCGTGGCATAATTCAGTTTGTTTATTGTGAGACTGATAAAATGATAGCTGACATTTTGACCAAGCCATTGCCACGACCTAGGTTCCAAGGATTGAGAACCACTATGGGACTAACAGAATAAGTAGTTGTTGAGTGGGGGTGTTGGCCTAATGCATATTGATCTGTATGTATTGCAACAACTATTGTTTGTTTAATATGATGTGATTTTATGTCTTCATGCATATTGTTCAGATGTTAACAAAGTTAAAAAAAAAGGTCCTCATTCACAGACAGGATGTTCCTCCTTCTTCTCCCAGTGTGTATTCTAGTGTGGAGCTGGAAGCTGAAGGTCACAGCAGATCTCTCTCTCCCTCTCCCAGAAACCAGACTGATCCTATTCTCATGTTGTAAGCTGGATGTTCTTAATTCTCAATAAATGAACATTCTCTGTTGCTCTCTGTGGACATCACGCTGATTAACCTGCTGCTAACATGTCTCCATCATAGAGATATTTCTATACATTTTTGACTTTTCCTTTTGCATTCTTGCACCTTATTTTCTGTGTCCCGATCTATGACATTCCGTCCCAATGGAGACCGCTTTCCTTCTTGAGTGTCCTCATGGCCTAAGGGTGGTGACGTGTCCCCCGTTTTGATTGCTCTGTGGACGCTTGGAGATGTGTGGCCTCCATGGTGACATTTGGGAGCGTTTCCTGACCTGCCGATGCCTCTGTGCGGGGCTGGTTCACGTCCTGTAGGGCGCAGGAGAGCCGGGACTCAAGCGGTCTCCCTTAGCAGCTCTGGACTAGCGTGTACGGTATTCTGTCTGCACATGGGGGTGCATGCGCGATCAGCTCCCCTGGCTTCTCTGGTCACATGACTTGATCAAAAGGTCCTGGCAGGTAGGGTGACTCTATACTCTCCTCTCAGAAGAGGCAGGCGGTGTCCCACAAAACGGCCGTTGAAGGTCACGCTACTGTAGCACCCATGACACTCAGGGCGCTACAGGGAACTGCATCCTCTTGGGGATGTAGGACCTACTGCCTGGAACCTGGATTAATAGTGCCAATAGCACCAAAACACGGCCAAAATCCTAGTTCTCCACTCCACACTGGGCATAGAGGGTTAACCATGTAAAGGGATGGTCGCCATGGGAACGAATCCCTTGGTATAGCCAGCCTGGTGGGAGGGGTCAGCAGTCAGTCTGTAGTCAGTTTTGGAGAGTGTAGCACACAGAAGAGGTGTGCAGACGTGTCTAAGCTGGGTCTGTGTAACGGTGACCCGGGGGCACAGGAGAGAGGTCGCCAGGATGGGTACCGGAGATACCACTGGGACCGGAGCACACATGGGGCACAGGGCCCTAGATCAGGCGCCAGTTTTACACAGCTTGATAATCACCTGCCCGGTGAGGAAACCTTCACGGACTTTACCGAACCAAATAATCCAGGGGCATCAGCAGTAAACTAGGATTGGGGTTTAGACACTTACCTCCCCACAGGGTCCGCACTGCCCGCCGTACGGAGAAGGAGACTTTACCCCAAAAGGGACAGAGCAACCTGGGTCACTACATTGGCACTGATACTCCAAGGGACTTGAACCAGTGGTCCAAAGGTCGGAGTGAGTAGAGACTGTTCATTTCAACTGGTGTGGTCTCCGTTATTGCCCTCATCATCTCCCAGACACAGCCCTACCTGCGGAGGGCCTAACACCATTGCTGCAAACACCACCAGCCCTGGGAGTACCCACATTTAGTAGCGGCGGTTCTCCAACCTTAACCGCAACCCACAGGTGGCGTCACATGACATTAACTCTTATCTCCCCTGTAAATATCCCTTATTACAGAAGGGGCCCAGGGCACGGAACCGTGTAATGGCCACCAGAGTGACATCCGTGACTGAATATTCTGCCCGGGACCGAGTACCCCCTTCCCTGGGCGACACACTACCAGGTCTCCCTTTACCTCTGAATCACCAATGACAGCAGGGTAAGCTTTATTTGAGGGTGCCAATGTGGCGCCCTGGCCTAGCCAGGTCGTCACAGACAACACACAAACACCCCACCCCCATTAGACAGGGACACCAGCCAAACACAAAACCCTTGTTGCCTCCCTCCAGGGTCTGATGTCCACACCAGGTGGGGCGGAGCTAAGCGGTTCACAGGCCTGGAGGTGGGAAAAGTGACAGTTTAGTCTTGGAGGTTGAAGTGAGAGGAGTGAGCACTTGGGTGTCTGGGTTTGTGGCCCAGGCACTGACAGCAAGGTTGTTAGACGGTGGTGGCCGCTGCAGGAGTGGTGGAGCAACGTGGAACCGTAGGACCGGGGTCGGGCGACGGCACACACAGGCAGGGCCATCGGACCCCGACTAGGCTTGGAGCCGCCGTCAATAGTCAAATCCGAGTGCGACCGGAACCCCAGGGGTTTCCTAGCAGCCAAAGACCCGATTGAAGGCAACCGCTCACACCGTGAGGGTAACAGCTACTGCCTAAGGCTAGAGACCCAAGAGCCAGCGCCTGCGGGCAAACGGGCTCCTCCGGTACCCATACACCGGGGAGCGGACTACCGTTGGGAATCCATAGTAGTCAGAAGAAGAACATCAAGGTGCAGGGAAAGACAGCCGCCATCACCTGTCCGGGGAGAGACACTGCAGCCGGCTGCGGGACCCGTTCATCCAGCCGTTTGGTTTACCGAGGACTTTGTACCTTTCTTGCTGATTGAGTACACCCGTGCCATCCAGCACCGCGCCGCGCTGTCCCTGCAACCCTGCACCTCACCAACCTTGCCTCCCCGTCACCTCATTGGGCCCCGGGACCACCGACCCCTACCCACGGAGGGGGAAAACAACATCCCAGCTGCTCCCTACCATCGCTCCCGGGATCCCCGTCACCAGCAGCGGTGGTGCCCACCTTCACCACAACCCATGGATGGCGTCACGGACTAAATCCCCCAAACCAAACCACCCCTTTCACTCACGTGCGAGGAGTACCGCTCGAGTCCCCGGATCCGGCCCACCGCTCGAGCCACCGAGCAGCCATCACAGCAGCGCCGGACCCGAGCGTTAGCGAGAGCGCAGCAGAGACGGCGTCCTCCCCGCCCGCGACACCAACACTGTTTTGCACCTTGACACTCGTCACTTTATTACATTAGATTGTATTAATGCACATGGGCACCTTATCCCCACCCCCGCATTGGGCTTATTGCCAGTTTCCTCTTGCTACTTTAATATCTGTCTGGTGATTCTTGGGATCAGGGGATTAGTCCTACGTCCTATGCAATTACTCCTCCATATGTGAGGTTTCTATTCTGTAATATTATATAAAGTATTCTTCTATCTGCCCTGGAAAATCCTGCTCTCCTTCTTTCTGAGTGTTTCTGTACCGCCCCGTGCTCGGCCGCAGCCGAGCCGCTCGGGTCCGCGCTAGTTTGGTGGGTGGCTCGAGTGCCTACGGACCCGGGGGTCACGCCGCTTTGAAGGGGTGCTGGCGCTACATGAGGGGGTTCCGGTGGGGAGGTTCACGGCCGGGACCTTGGTGTTTAGGGACGTAAGTTCGTGATGCCACCCACGGGTTGTGGTGAGTGTGGACACCACCACCGCTGCTGTTAACTAGGCTCCCAGGGACAGTGTTGTGCAGCCTGGTGTTGACCCCTCCATGGGGAAGGGGTGATGGTCCCGGAGCCCGGTGGTTGCGAGGTGCGGGTGTGGCGCCCTGGACTAGCCAGGTAGCCACAGACAGAACACACCCCCCCCCCACCCCCCAGACAGTTACATTAGTCAAACAAAAACCCTTGTTGCCTCCCTCCAGGGTCTGATGTCCACACCAGGTGGGCGCGGACCCAGGCGGTTGGCCCCACCCACCGAGGAGTTCACAGGCCTGGAGGCGGGAAAAGCAGTAGATCAGTTTTGGAGGCGAAAGTGAGAGGTCACGAACTGCGTGTGCCTGGGTAGGAGCCCAGGTACTGACAGCAAGGTTGGCAGACGGTGGCGGCCGTCTGCAGAAGTTGGTGGAACTCCGCGGAGCCGTAAGGACCGGGGTCGGGCGTCGGTCCGCCGGTACAGGACCGTGAAACGGAGTGAAGATAAGCACACAGGCAGGGCCATCGGACCCCGACCAGGCTTGGAGACGCCGACAATAGTTAAATCTGAGAGTGAAAGTAACCCCAGGGGTTTCCTAACTACCCAAGTCCCGTCAGAAGGCAACCGTCCGCACTGTAAGGATATACAGCCACTGCCACAGGCTAGAGATCCAAGGGCCAGCGCCCGCGGGCAAAACGGGCTCCTCCGGCACCTATACGCCGGGGAGCGGACTACCGTTGGGAAGCCATCGGAGTCAACACAGTACACAAGTGCAGGGAAAGACAGCCACCATCACCTGTCCAGGGAGAGACACTGCAGCTGGCTGCGGGACCCGTCCATCCAGCCATTTGGTTTACCGGAGACTGTGCATTTGTTGCTGAGTGAGTACCCCAGTGCCATCCGGTACCGCGCCGCGCTGTCCCTGCAACCCTGCACCTCCTCAACCCTGCCTCCCCATCTCACCACCGGGCCCCGGGACCACCAGCCCCTACCCACGGAGGGGGAGAACAACATCCCAGCTGCTCCCTACCATCGCTCCCGGGATCCCCGTCACCAGCAGTGGTGGTGCCCATCTTCACCACAACCCGTGGTTGGCGTCACGGACTAAATCCCCAAACAAACCACCCCCTTTTCACTCACGGGCGAGGAGCGCCACTCGAGTCCCCAAATCCGGCCCACCGCTTGAGCCACCAAGCAGCAGCAGCGCCGGACCCGAGCGTTAGTGAGCGCAGCGCCCCGCCGCCCACGATACGGGCATGTTAGTGCGGTGTGCGGCCCGAGGGCACTGTTGTACTCACTATGACAGATACACCGGACTCTCTGGTAAACCAAAAAGATGGTGGTCGGTGCCCGCAGCCGGCTGCGTCTGGTCCCCCACCCAGTTCGGTGGTTCCCGCCTTTCTCCTGCACCTCGTTTTGTAGATCTTGACTGCCTACGCTTCAGCAACGGTAGTCCGCTCCCTGGCTTTGTGTGTGTCGGGGAACCCGTTTGCCCGCAGACACTGGCCCGTGGGATCTCTCTCCTGTGCGGTGGCTTTCTATCCCCCTCGGTGGGCTGTTGCCGTCTTTCGGGTCTTGGGATGGGAAAGGGCCTAAGGTTCAGACCTCAATCAGTAAATTCGACGTGGTCCAGTGGCTTCTGGACCTCGTTCTGGGTCTGAGTACCCCTCCTGGTGCTCCGGTTTCCAGTTGGTTCCCCGGTTCGCTACCGGTGGGCCACTACACTGTCCCGGTCCCTTACGGTTCCACCAGCCATCTTCCCGGCTCCTGCAGGCGGCAACCACCGTCTGCCTCCTGGTCACAGGGTATCCGAGCTACGACCCAGATCCCTGACAGACGTTTCCTCTGAACTCCTCTCAACTACTCCTCACTCCTCTCCCTCCGTTTTTCCCGCCTCAGGCTCTCTGAACTCCTCGGTGGGCGTGGACAACCACCTGGCCCCGCCTCCTGGTGTGAACGTCAAAACCTGAGAGGGGTGACTCAGGGTTTTTAGGTTGGCTGCTGTTACCTTGTTAGGGGGACGGGTGTTTGTGCAAGGGCCTGTCCGTGACTACCTGGCTAGTCCAGGGCATCACATTTCCTCTTAGGGAGGGTGCCATCTTGTGGCCTTTGGGGCCTTCTTGTGTCCTTTTATTAAGTATGACCACTGTAAGACATTGTCTATAGAGCATGAGTCTTTTTTGTGGGATACCCTGCTCATCTTGCCCTGCCCCATATATTGTACCGGATGACCCTTTTTCAAGAATTTTGTTCGATCCATGTTTTTTGTTGCAGGTCGTCGCATAGCCAGGGACGGCTATGGACTAAGAGGGGTGGAATGAAAGGGAGTGACAGGATCCGCACTAATCTTCCAGACCTGGCCTCTTTGGTGTGAGAAACATATGGGTGACTAGTTAATTGACAGTATGTGATGGTTTGGGTTAAGGTTTAGTTTTGCCTTCCACCACTAGTATCCCCATAGTTTGGTTGAGGGAAAGTGGATGAGCACAGCCCAGACAGTGAAAAAGGGGAGGGGAACAAGTGAGAAAAGAACAGAGTAGTGAAAAAGACAAGGAAGAAGGAGGCTGCAGAGTAACACGGAGTGGAGAGTAGTCGGATCCTAAAGCAGAGAAGGTTGCCTTGTTGTTTCAGGACTGGCAGGAAAGAATGTTGCTGAGGTTTCCTGGGAAGAAGGAGGTCAGCATGGCAAGAGCACACGAATTCAGAGGGAAAGGGACCATTAAACCAGGAAGCCGATGGAAAACTCTGACAGCCAGGATAGTGAGAGTAGCAAGAAAATGGATGTGTCTGGGAAAGAAGAAGTGCCCTGTCTCAGAGGCGGAAGATTTCTACCAACTAAATAAAGCGAAGATGTTGAATGAGAATCCAGAGTCTGCCTCTTCTTTACTGGGACTGTGTACAAGCCCAGAGGTAAACTCTTCAGTATCCCTGGGGACTGGCATCCTCCTAAATCGTTATTTAGTGGAGTTCCCGGAAGTCCAGGCACAACCGTAGTTCACCATCCTTCTTTTTAACAAAGAAAAAAACAGCAGCCACAGGAAACGAGGACGGCCTGGTGTGTCCAGCAGCCAAACTCTCCGTTATATGTTTTTTAAGAGCTGATCTGTCAGGGCCGGACAAGTTATACAATCTGCATTTGGGCAACTTGGCCCTTGGCCTCAACCTTATGGTGCAGTCATAAGATCTGTGCGGCGGGAGCTCCTGAAAGCCCTTCCCAGGGAACACATCACCAAAATCTGAGAGAAGATCCAGAAGGCAAGAGGTAATCGCCAAAATACAGGTCACTAGACAGTGGTCTTTACAATATCTGCTCCATTTATGCATGTCTTGGATTTTCCAGTCATTAGTGGTGTTATGTAATGTAAACCAGGCTAAGCCAATACAATTTGTGCAGAGAGGTCCCTAAGCACATAACAAGGTATCAGCTCTGAATGGAGGACTGTATTGCAAATATAAAAATGGCTATTTTTGAGTTTATACATTATGTTATACGATAACATATTGCTTAATCAGACAGACAAAGTGTACATGGTTACAAAATCTTGTGTATCCTTAAGGGTTTCTGTGTGTTTTCTTGAATATACAGACAGACAATATACCATTGTAACAGAAACCTTATGATTTACTTACCTCAAATATCTGATGGTTTTGTGTGTTTGTTATCCATTGAAATAGAAACTCTGATTTATTTAGTTCAACAATCTGATGTTTTATGTGTTTGCTATATACACAGACAGACAATATATCCATTTACCTAGCTCAAACACCTGATGTGTATTCTTGGGAGATTTGAATGCTGTGGGTTTATTAACCCATTGTCTGATGTGTGGTGTATCTCTAGTTCATCTATGCCCAAAGATTGGCCATCAAAGGGCATGGATCAATAAGACTACAACACATTAACTTTAAGGCTTGTAATATTGTTCAAGCCTCTATTTAAGATGAGATAAAGTATAGCACAGACAGAAGCTCGTGTTTGCTGCTCCGTGAGACGTCCGGGCAGTGATGTCCAGGAGTCCTCTGTCTATGTCATGCTTCTCTGACTGTAGTTCCAGACAGATGATGTCCAAAACTCCTTGGTGATGTAAGTATTTAACTGTACTTAACCTTTGTACAGTATGTTCAATATACAAAAGTGTACGCAATATCATACTTTTCCTTTAAGTTTGTATTTCATATTAACCTTTATAATAAAATTACTTTTTTGCCTTCTTTAAAGCCGTATCTGAACCTTAGTGTTAAAAATATTAGCAAAACAAGGACCCCTATACGAGCTCCAGACCCTGTATATGTGGAGCCCCACATTACCTTCAGATCGCCTCAGGGTCTTCAGGGACTCCACGTGATGGAAATCTTCTGGTCACAGGTAGGTTACCTTCAATGGGGGATTCGTGACGCCACTCTCGGTATTTGCGGCCAGGGGGTGACTGCCACTACAGTTAGGGGGACACCTGGGGCTGATGTTAGATGCAGTCAGCTGTTGTGGCCTCCCGAGAGTGAGGCTGGCCCCAGGGCCAAGTGTAAGTGTGTAGTACCACAGGTCGCAGAAGAACTCACACACAAAACAGCAATGTCTTTCAGGGTGTTTACTCACTTTCAGGTGGCAGGGGTGAGTTAACCCGGGCGATGCTATGGTGGACCAGGTGGAACCAGGTGTCCCTTCGGCTGATGTAGGGGTGACTACTGACTCTCCTTCCTAGCCCTTCTTGTTTTGAGGTGACCCCGACTTGAAGTCTTGCTGGGATCACCCAGGGAAGTCGCATATTCCGTTCTCCCCTTTCTGGCTCGTTTGCAGGCAGCGTGGACCAAGTGATTCTGGTTGCTTGCCCTCTGTCACCTATGGGCCCCCTCGTTGCTGCTGTAGCTGCGGACTCTGTGTAGGTTGTTGAGGCGCATAAAGTGCCCTCACCAGCAGGTTTGGCAGGCCAACTGAATGGGCCCCTGCTCTGGGGACCTGTAACCCCCTGTGGGCTCAGTCTACCGGTGGTCCCCTTACTCTGCCACCTCTTGCAACTGTTTAGGTGGATTTCAGGCGGCACCACTCGGTAGCCGTTCTCCCCCACCTGCAGCCACTACAAGTGCAGTGTCGGTCTAGCTTCTCTGCACTTCACTTGCTTGCTCTCTCAGCTCCACTAGCTGACTGGCTCACCACTACCTCCCCTCTGTGCCTGCCTCTGCACACTCCTCGTCTCCAGTCTCACCACTAGCTAGGAGGCGAGGGCCACGCCCCCTCCCTGAGTCTGCTCAGGGGTCCCCTCTAGCTGTGTGTGTGTTCCTGGTTACTGGTGTCTGTGTGTCCACACCCTAGTCAGCCTCTGGGAATACCTGTGTTGTACTGACCCAGCATGGGTGCAGTACTCAGTGGTGCCTGACCAGGTCAGGGGCGCCAAATTCCCCCTTAGTTACCAACAGCAAGTCCTCGGGCTGTAAAGAAAAGAAAATTTAAAGTTCAAAACATTTAAAACAGTAAAACGTCATAAAAGCATCATAAAACATACCAGGTACCAAACATCACCACCCTCCGCCCACAAGTCCGTTACCCACCCAAAACCCTCTCAGGAGGCAGGTCACCGGTCCTTTTAGCAACCAGGTCTGGGCCATCTGTTTCCCCAGACTGTCATGTAGAACTGTTGAAAGGACTTCATCCCCCTCTTCTTCACCAGCCACAGGTCGTCATGGCGATTATCTGATTGGCCTGGAAGCTTAAGGTATTTATGACTTTGGGTGATGGTAGAACTAAAGCCAAAAGCTGCAGAGAAAGACAATTCTTTGTAATATTGGCGGGAAAACTCCCAAAGCAGGTTTTGAAGTGCGACTTTAATGCTAGAAAGATGAAAAACACATTGCCAGAATCCCTGCGTCGTGCGGAACCCAGCGCACCGTCTCACCTGACGAGGAGATCGACGGAATCACGACAAATTAGTATTGGCCAGTAAAATTGTGCTAGAGGCGTTGTGTTTGGTATCAATGTAACTGTAAAATCGAGATATTAAATATGACGCTAATATCTTTCACCTGTGTGACCCAGGGGCAAAGATATGAAAAACCCTAGAATTATGGAACTTTGTGACCATCTCAAGCCCAGCCCACAAGTGACTGTAAAATGATGTCACAGGCAAGGGGGGCTAGCAAGAGCATAAGAGACAGTTCCTGTCTTGGGGGGTCAGTCAGCACGAGGAGGGCATCATGAAGGGTGATGCTGGCCGATTCTAACATCTCTTGGAGTTCCCTCCTACTCCCTAAGCAGACGTCACTTCTATGGCACAAGCTTAGTAAGTTTCACGTTTATACCTTTTATTTTATGTAACTGTTATGCCGTAATGTGTATTGTTCCCTTTTGTAAATTCCTGTATATTCTTTAAACACTGCCTATTTTCGGATTAAATATATAAAAATTTAAGAGTTTCTTTCCTTATGCTTTATATACGAATCCAAAACCCCGAAGGGCCTTATGCTATCTGAAACGGGTTCCCAGCTACCTGTAGAAAGTCTGGGTGGTGGCAGCGTAATTGTTATTGCATAGAATTATTGGAGTGCTATCATTAAGGGTACCGAGGTATATAAATATTCCATTAGCAGGAATCAGAGATATACATTTACCCTTGCTGTGAGACCTCCAATATTTGGCATTATCAGCTCAGCAGCCTCATCTTATGCATTGTCCTGCAGTACCAAAAGTGGCCTGCAGACAAGGGGGGCGCTAGAGAGTAGTCGTGTGTAACAAATCAGTGAACAGCTGCGGATTTCTGAGGGACTTCCCCGGCTGTTCGTGACACAGACCTTTCCTCCAATCTTCCTCTCCTGGGGCTGGTGGTTGAAGGCAAGCCCCTCTCCCGTCGAGCCGCGTCTTCGGCCTCTTCTGGCAGGATGTAGAGGCGGCTTTCTTGGTCGGTGTCGCTTCTTTGTGGTGGAGAGCTAAGCCCATAAACAGGCGTGCTCTCTGGTCGCAGACGAGCCAGGCCCCCATAAACAGGCGTGCTCTGGCTTTAGGATAGCAAGCGCCATCACAGGCTTGCTTCCTGGTGGTGCAGAGCCAGGCCCCATAAACAGGCGTGCTCTGTTGTTGGTACCGCTGGGGTAACTATAAACACTGCGAGAGTTTGTGGCTATAGCCAGTTCATAGCCTTATGGTCCGTAAAAATTACACAAACCAGGTGCAAAGATTTTGTAAACAAGGTTCTCACATCCGTTTATGTGGCACATTTCTTGAACTTTTTCAAACGTTGCAAACTGGAAACTTTCTTTACTTGACTTGGCTTAGCTTACATGGACCTCCTTCTCTCAAAACCAGGGCTTTTTCCTGTAGGGCTCTTACTTTCAGGGCTCTTACACCTGGCGGTTTCTGTGTCTTCGACTTTATCTTTGTCTTGTTCTTTGTCTTTGGCTTTGTCTTGTTCTTTATCTGTGTCTTTGTCTTCTTGTGAGGACTTGGTAGAAGCTGCTGGCCTATAACTGGAGCTTTTTGGGCATGGCACTACGTCCAGTGCATACCAGCCGCGTTCACCTTGGTGTCTGGTAAACTCGACCAGGTCTCCCATATGTAAGTCTCGGCCAGGGTGTCCTCTGGGGAGGTGGGACCGGACGTCTCTTCTGCTCACGAAGATGCCTTCTTTTACGCCAGGTGCTACTATAAAGTTGTAACCAGTTTTCAGGCTGAATTCCTCCACGACTCCACGGTAAAGAGGACCTCTAACCTGGTGTTGGGCTTTTCTCAGGGACTGTTTCTCCTGCAGGTCTCGGGCTGCCACTTCTTCTGCCGGTCTGGGGAATGCTGCACCGGGGGTGGTCTTGCTCTGGCACGGCGCCGCACTCTGCTGGCTGGCCTCTGCATCACTGCTACCTCACTGTCTGCAGGCTCCCAGGTCACATGCATACTGGGTATGAAGATGTCTGCTGTTTCTGCTTCAGAGGAGGGTGTCGGGCTCTCTTTCCAGCGGGAGTAGGGAAACATCTCGGCCTCCGGGCCTCCCTAAACTTTACAGGGTGCTGCGTCCTCCTCCGGCTGTTCTGGGATTGCCGCTTCAGCCTCCAGGCCTCTCCTTCCTCCCCTTTAGTGCTCTCGAGCACTCCTCCGGTGACTCCGGCAGCAGCTATGGAGATGGACGTTCATCGGAGGTCCAGGGTGGTGGGCTCTTCCAGGACACAGCAGCTGCTGGGACCACTCCATGTCCGGGTAACTGCCTGGGGACTATGTACCTGTCCACCAGGTCTTTGGGGTAGTGGGCACTCAGCTACTCCTTGAGCCGCTGGAACACTGGGTCTTCTCCCAGCGGGGACGCAGGACCCGGTTCTTCAATCAGCAGCTGGGGTGCGGTGGCTGCTTCCACTCCGCAGGCAGGGGTAGATGACACTGTGGCCTGGTCTTGGCGGGCCGGACGTGGCGTGGCTGCGGCCTGGTCTTGGCGGGCCGGGCGTGGTGTGGCTTCGGCCTGGTCTTGGCGGGCCGAGCGGGACACTTCTTCGCCGGACGTCGCAGCAGGGATCATCGTGGGCGTTGCCTCCGGGATCGCAGCAGGGATCACAGCAGGCATGGCAGCACAGAGCCCCGCGGGCATCGCAGTGGCCTCCGGTAACAGCGCCGGTGGGGTCAGCGTAGTCAAGCGGGCAGGGGCAACGTGGGACTCACCCATAGGCATCAGCATCGGGGTCTGGGTGGTCACCGCCAGGTGTGACACTTGCCTCTCGGTCCACCTTTTATAGGCCCGAACTGCTGCAGCCATCTCCCGGAGCTCGGTGCGTCCCTCCATGATTTTCTGCATAATCCTGGCTTGTAGTCGGTCGCAAAACTGGGCAAACTCCCAGTCCCACCAGGCAGTGGAGCCTGGTTCTGGTTCGCTGCGTGCAGACGCCATCCTTTCTGTGTCGTCGCTGCTCACCAGGTCCTCTCTCAGCTTTGCCTCTAGCAGCAGACTCGTGACTTGTCCTTCATCTTCCACCAGCCTTGAACATCTCCGTTGGGTAAGGTCAGGTCCGCTCCCATCGCCCACGAGGTCAGAACGCTGCAGGGGTTCTCTGGGTAACTACACCTCTTTGTGGGCGGTTACTTCTTCTAGCGCGGGCTGCTGTTATTTCTTGGCGCGCTTTCTGTGGTGGCAACATGGCGGCGCATCAAATTTTTCGAACGGACCGCCAAGGCACATGGTCACCTGTCTTAACAGGTCTAGTCCTTATCCTGTTCTTGACGCCAGAAATGTGGAGCCCCGCATTACTTTCAGGTCGCCTCAGGGTCTTCAGGGACTCCACGTGATGGGAATCTTCTGGTCACAGGTAGGTTACCTTCAATGGGGGATTCGTGACGCCACTCTCGGTATTTGCGGTCAGGGGTGACCGCCACTGCAGTTAGGGGAACACCTGGGGCTGATGTTAGATGCAGTCAGTTGTTGTAGCCTCCCGAGAGTGAGGCTGGCCCCAGGGCCAAGTGTAAGTGTGTAGTACCACAGGTCGCAGAAGAACTCACACACAAAACAGCAATGACTTTCAGGGTTTTTACTCACTTCAGGTGGCAGGGGTGAGTTAACCCAGGCGATGCTATGGTAGACCAGATGGAACCAGATATCCCTTCGGCTGATGTAGGGGCTGATGTAGGGGTGACTGCTGACTCGCCTTCCTAGCCCTTCTTGTTATGAGGTGACCCCGACTTGAAGTCTTGCTGGGATCACCCAGGGAAGTCGTATACGCCGTTCTCCCCTTTGGCCAGTTTACGGGCAGCGTGGACCAAGTGATTCTGGCTGCTTGCCTTCTGTCACCTATGGGCCCCCCTCGTTGCTGCTGTAGCTGCGGACTCTGTGTAGGTCGTTGAGGCGCATAAAGTGCCCTCACCAGCAGGTTTGGCAGGCCAACTGAATGGGCCCCTGCTTTTGGGACCTGTAACCCCGTGCGGGCTCGGTCTACCGGCGGTCCCCTTACTCTGCCACCTCTTGCAACTGTTTAGGTGGATTTCAGGCGGTGCCACTCGGTAGCCTTTCTCCCCCCGCCAGCAGCCACTACAGTGTCGGCCTAGCTTCTCTGCACTCCACTTCCTCGCTCTCTCAGCTCCACTAGCCGACTGGCTCACTACTACCTCCCCTCTGTGCCTGCCTCTGCACACTTTTCGTCTCCAGTCTCACCACCCACCACTAACTGGGAGGCGAGGGCCACGCCCCCTCCCTGAGTCTGCTCAGGGGTCCCCTCTAGCTGTGTGTGAGTTCCTGGTTACTGGTGTCTGTGTGTCCACACCCTAGTCAGCAACTGGGATTACCTGTGCAGTACTCAGTGGTGCCTGACCAGGTCAGGGGCGCCACATATACACTCAACAAAACCCCCTTGAGAAAGAAGAGATGAGTCAATGACAACAATCCACACCGGGACTAGAGAACTCCCTCACCTCTAACCCAGGAGAATGAGCAAACTGTTCATCAATAATGTGTACCCCAGAACCACTGTCCAGAAAAACAGTTTAATAGGGACATCTAGACCCCCAACCTTAATCCTTATATAATATAATACATTGAGACACCATAGTGGTGGAAAAACGTAGATACAGGTTGGAATGCCCCAAACCACCTGGGTCTAAAAGTTTTCCGATTGTCGTTTTACCTTGCGCTCCACGGGGCAGGTACTAACAGTGTTTTTTGCCACAGAAAAAAAGAATCGTCTCACCTTTGAGCAGTTGTGAAGCTTTTCCTAACATGGGACGTCCCTCCAAGCTGCATGGGTTCAGTTGAGGCCTCCGGAGGTAATGTCTGTGCAGTGACCTCCTCACATGGGACGTCCCTCCAAGCTGCATGGGCTCGGGTGAGGCCTCCGGAGGTAATGTCTGTGCAGTACCCTCCTCACATGGGACGTCCCTCCAAGCTGCATGGACTCGGGTGAGGTCTCCGGAGGTAATGTCTGTACAGTAACCCCCTCACATGGGACGTCCCTCCAAGCTGCATGGACTCGGGTGAGGCCTCTGGAGGTAATGAGGGGCACTGCAGCCAGAAACTTGAGATGCTGCCCCCTGACTGCTGGCCCCTCTGCATGTTAAAATAGAGTTCTCCCCCCTGGAAAGACACTGACCTGCCGCCCCCGCCTCCTGTGGTGTGACTGGCCTAAGCCCCGCCTCCTGGATACATATCACTGTGCTGCCCAGCTTCCGGCCTCTCGGCTGCAGGACCCGGACCTGTTTGGGCAGCCGGACACAGAGACCCGCTCCTGGAGGCGGTAAGAGAGCTATCAGCAGGGAGGTAAGCGTTTCAGCTCACAGCACTGTTAGCTGTGAGCGGCTCCCTCTCTGCTGAGGCACAAGCGATGTGTGACCGGTGAGCGCGGCGTTCTAAGGGAACTACCCGCCCGCTGGTCCGCTTGTGCTCGCCATTATTTAACACCCTCACACCCCCCCCCCCCCACCCCCCCCCTCACCCCCCCCCCCCTCCTCCCCTAAAATCAGCATGGAGGAAAGCGTTCTGCTCACGGCGCTGTTTGCTGTGAGCGGCTCCCTCCCTGCTGAGGCTCAAGCTACGGGCGCCGGCGAGCGGCGTTCTGAGGGAACTACCCGCCCGCCGGTCAGCTTGAGCCGCCCTTAAGTTTGAAAAAGAGCGCTTCGCGCTCTTTGTCATTGGCCCCGCCCACCCGCCGCCCAGCCACCGCCGACCAGACACCGTCGCCAGTGCCGAGGAGGAGCTGGGTAGGGCTGTGTGCGCTCTGCACGGCACCTAAAAGGTGTGCCTCAGAGCGCAGCTGAAAAGCTCCGTTCTGAGGCGCATGGTGCCGGCAGAGAACGTGCGCTCAGCCTGCAGCTCCTGCCATAGACAGAGCAGGAGCTGCCGGCAAAGCGCACGGAAGTGACATGTCACTTCTTAGAACACAGCGATTCGGGCAACAGCTGAATCGCTGCGTTCTACTATGCCACATGCGCATGGCCTCTGCACAGTCTCCATAGACTGTGCAGGGGACGCGGGACGCATGAATTACGCACACAGCCTAATTGAAGTGCAGACTCAGTGCAGTCCCTGTCACAGCGCAGGTTGGAGGCACGGTAGGGGGGAATGTAGTATGCAGGCACTAACCTGCAAGAGCTCAAATCACCCCATCCCACACACACTGAACTTCCCCTCCCCTCCGTTTGTATGCCCCGGGAATGCCAAGGGGGCTAGCCTGGGAATGAACCAGGGACCATGTGGGTCTCCCAGTGAGCGGGCGGTTTAAGGGATTCTGTTAGGACTTCAATGTTCAAATTGAGGGGGGCTGGTAGTGAACAGGGGCAAGAAGCAACAGTCAGCAGGTGGCGTGTTTTCCCTCCTGCTGATACCACACCTACACCAAGCCCCCTCCCAGGCCAAAACACACCCCATTTGACATTATGACAATGGTGACTGTTAACAGCCCCGCCCCGTTGTCACACAGTGGATTTCAGCATGTTATGGCGGCGGTGGGTGCGGTGCCGACTATCGCGTTGTACGGTCATGTGCAGGGGTCACGGTAGCAAGCTTTGGCATGGGTAGCCACCATGTCCGGAGTCTGTCATCTTAACCCTTGGATAGGTGTGAGCATCGTCGTAGCAGGCGTTACGTGGGTAGATCTAGATCCAGTCGTCTTGTCATTTCCTGAATCACCAGGTGAGTACCCTGATGGGGAGTGCGGGGTGGGATAAGTCCCCCTAGGGAGGATAACGTGATGTCACAGGTAACAGGCTTCCCGCCCAGCTCTACATGTTGTCACTAAGTTATTTATAACAAACAATGTTATTGGTGCTGAGGGAATCGCCCTTCCCCCGTTCCTGTTAAAAGCTGTGATGGTATCTAGCATTCCTACCCCTTGTAGACAGCATTCCACAATCTACCTGCTCTAACTGTAAAGAAGCCTTCCCTATTTCGGAGGATTAAGTTTGGTGGCAGTTTATTTATATTGACCACACGGGTATTTATACAAATTATTATTATTTATTATGTGCCATATAATTCATGGCGCTTTACATGCGAAAGGGGTTTTTACATAATAGGTACCAGTATAATAATCATAAACCATACGAGGCACGGTCTGGTACAGGAGGAGAGAGGACCCTGCCCGCGAGGGCTCACAGTCTACAAGGGATAGGTGAGGATACAGTAGATGAGCGTAGAGCTGATTGTGCGGCGCTGTATCAGACGGAGGGTTACGGCAGCTTGTAGGCCTGTCGGAAGAGGTACAAATGAGATCTCCTCTGAGACGTCTTTCAAAAATTAAACATATCTTAATTTTTCAACCTTAGTTTAATACAGGCGGCCTACATTCCTTGTAATAATCTTGTTGCCACCGGTTAACTGACCCTTCAAGTGATTTATTGATTAGTGACAATATTATGGGATCATGGGATCTAACCCCCCTGTTTTACCCCTAATGTCATGCTGTAATTGAAAGAAGGGATCGATATTGGCCACAGTTAGTTTTATCGAAATGTGAGAAGTATATCTCTGTACATTTGCATGGTTTGATTGTTTTTCTAAAACTACTTCTTTTTTGTAGTGAAGTAGTTTTCATCCTTTTGTACTAGATTTTCCCTCTTTGGTTAATTACGTATGTTTTAATTGGTTTTCCTTACCGTAAGAACCGAAAATAAACAAGTGAGATGGGAAAACCGGCAATGTTAGCTATTCGCAGAATAATTATGCCCGCTAATATTTTCTGGACAATTACTTCCACATACATATTCTAAAAGGTAGAAAGTCACTTTTAGTTTTTGTGTGCGTTGCATGGATTGGGGACGCTGCCCCATCGGGGCTTACGGTCTGGATTCCCTATCTGTATGTTTATGGGGGTGTGGGAGGAGGCTAGAGTGCCCGGAGTAGACCCACGCAGTCACGGGGAGAACGTACAGGCTCCTTGCGGATGGTGTCCTTGGCGGGATTTGGGCCCAGGTCCCCAGGGCTGCAGCTAGCCATTGAGCCACCGTGCCATGCCATAATAGTTTCAAGAGCAGGAACAGACAGAGTTGTAGATGGAGTATTACGGCGTTGCAGGGCCAGCTGTGTGGGATCATTTGCGATACAAAGTGTTTATATAGTTATATATAAAAAAAAAAAAAAAAAAAAAAAAAATGCTCCTTATGCTGGGCCCGGGGGGACATGGTCCATTAACCTAACTTTGATTGCGCCTTTCCCCCTATTTCGGTTCCAGCTACACAAAAAGGGGGGTGGACTGGGAAATAGGAGAATGACCAGTGGTCCGACGATGCCGGTGGGTAAAAGCCTTAACCAACTACAGCCCTTTCCTCGAATAAGTAATCAGGCTGATTAGGTTTTTGTGGCTTGGAATGATTATGGGTCAACGCAGGGTTGAAGGCAAAACAGGCATCTGGGTCCGGGTTTGTATCGGGCACCTTATTGCAATCTCAATCTCAGGTATTTTGGTAACTCAACCCACCAGCAGGATCAAGGTTGGAGTTCTCAGCTAGATGGTGGGGTGCTCGGTGAAGTTAGGCCTATGATCCGGGCCTCCATTTTGCATTGACCTGACGGTTCGATGGTACGTTATTCAGCGGGTGTTGCTCTGGTGGTTGATGTGCGTGACGATTTTACAAGCCACCCTCTAGTAATACACGCCCTGCAGTAGTCAGCGAATGTGCACCAATTTCGGTTGCAAGCAAACTGTTACGAGGTCGGTCTTCCCATTTTTAAATTGCGGAACGGTACTGAAGCGATGAGGGTCTTGTGGGGTGCAAGGTATTGAAGGGTTGGATGATTATGGTAAGCGAGTGGAGCACAGTAGGCCTATTCTTTTTTAGCCGAAGATTGTTTGT
Organism: Anomaloglossus baeobatrachus; assembly: GCF_048569485.1. Lineage (NCBI taxonomy): Eukaryota > Metazoa > Chordata > Amphibia > Anura > Aromobatidae > Anomaloglossus > Anomaloglossus baeobatrachus. Next base: position 4,708,511 of record NC_134357.1, read on the forward strand.
TTTGTTTTTTAAAAAAAAAAAAAAAAAAAAAAAGGGGTGGTTTGGATTGTTCGCTCCATTGCAAATCTATACATTGATATTTTGGATCTTTTTCTCCCACTCGGCGGGTGTCCCGACGTTGTCGGTTGTTTCTCTTAGGCGAGCGGGAGTATGGGACCAGTTTTTACCCATGACGACGGCACTTCATTTTAGCGTCACGTAGTTTGTCCTCCATTTTGTGGGCTGGTTTTTGGTTGGTAATGCGACGGTTACTCGTTATTTTGGTGTTTGCCAGCCGTGGTACCCGGCACGTACTCTCCCAGAGTTGGGGTGCTACAAGGCTTCAGGAGCCAGCATACATGAGCACAGTTTCAGTGGATCAGGTGACGACAATGGAAATGCATTATGAGGGACGACAGGTCGGAATTGGTTTTTCTTTTTTGAAATCGGGTTTTTATTTGACACGTAAGGAGATTCAGAACAGCGTACAGGGCTAATGTAAAATGATATGATTGTGATTTGTTTATCCAAAAAAAAAAAAAAAAAAAAAAAAAAAAGTTTTGTCAGTACCACATGGAGAGAAGAGGTGTTTGACGGTTACGAGAATTCCCTGTTCTGACAGTGTTTTTGCCTTTCAGATCCAAGTCGGCCCAGTGATTGGGTCCGAGGTTACTTCCATGTATGTTGGCAGCGAGGAGAGCGGATCTTCGCCTCTTCGCCTTGGTGGTCGGTTCTTTGTTCCTGTTACAGTGAAAGTAATTGGAGAGGTTGCCGGGGCTTGGCTCAGCGGTGGGTTTATCGGAGGGGACCAAGATTGCGTGAGCTCTCTTTTTTACAATCGACTTGGTGATACACATAGGCTTCAAGTATCTGGTCCAAGGCCGTCTAGCTAGGCCTCTTACCCTTATCCGGTCAGAGAGGTACAAATTTCCCTGTTTTAGTGCAGAGTGTTACAACGATCCGGTCGAAGGTTACCCTCTGGCCCAGGGGGCTTGGAGCTATGGAAGAAGGTGATAAGGATCTCTCCTGGCGCATGGGCGATCGGGGCCTACCCAAGTTGTGCTGTTCATAAAGTGTTTGTAAAAAAAAAAAAAAAAAAAAAAAAAAAGGTTGGAGGTCTGGCACCGCCAGCTGGAAGGCAATATTTGGCTGTCCTTAAGCTCAGATGGGTACATCCCGAATGATGATGTTGTGGATATGGTGGTTGCGGAAATTCCTGGGACGGCTCAGGTATTTCAGTTTTTTGGGTGGGGTCGCAGCTTGCTGGCGCTTTGCTGCTCCTTGGCGGAAGGGGTAGGAAAAGTGTTGGTGAAATACCCGCGCCGGACGGCCGGATGGCGGTACATTTGCCTGAACCCCGTGATGTTGGCAAGTTAATGCCTGGTTAAAAGCTGCGACCAAATTTTATGCCAAAAGATGAGAGTGGTTTTTTCCCCATACCTCTCTCCAAAAATGGAAAATTTAAATAAAAGTATTTTAATTTATAAGAGAACGGTGTCGTGTCTTTCTAGGGGGGGAAAAATGGTGGTTGTTGGGTCCTGGCAGTCTGAGGGGCACTGCAGCCAGAAACTTGAGATGCTGCCCCCTGACTGCTGGCCCCTCTGCATGTTAAAATAGAGTTCTCCCCCCTGGAAAGACACTGACCTGCCGCCCCCGCCTCCTGTGGTGTGACTGGCCTAAGCCCCGCCTCCTGGATACATATCACTGTGCTGCCCAGCTTCCGGCCTCTCGGCTGCAGGACCCGGACCTGTTTCCCACCCTCCCTCCCTTTTGTTTTCCAAGTTTGTTGGAGTTTACTGTGTTTTAAGTCGCAGCAGCGGAAGGGGTAGGAAAAGTGGTGGTGAAATACCCGCGCCGGACGGCCGGATGGCGGTACATTTGCCTGAACCCCGTGATGTTGGCAAGTTAATGCCTGGTTAAAAGCTGCGACCAAATTTTATGCCAAAAGATGAGAGTGGTTTTTTCCCCATACCTCTCTCCAAAAATGGAAAATTTAAATAAAAGTATTTTAATTTATAAGAGAACGGTGTCGTGTCTTTCTAGGGGGGGAAAAATGGTGGTTGTTGGGTCCTGGCAGTCTGTCTGTACAGTAACCTCCTCACATGGGACGTCCCTCCAAGCTGCATGGGTTCAGGTGAGGCCTCCGGAGGTAATGTCTGTGCAGTACCCTCCTCACATGGGACGTCCCTCCAAGCTGCATGGACTCGGGTGAGGCCTCCGGAGGTAATGTCTGTACAGTAACCTCCTCACATGGGACGTCCCTCCAAACTGTATGGGCTCGGGTGAGGCCTCCGGAGGTAATGTCTGTACAGTAACCTCCTCACATGGGACGTCCCTCCAAGCTGCATGGGCTCGGGTGAGGTCTCCGGAGGTAATGTCTGCACAGTGGCCTCCTCACAAGGGACATCCCTCCAAGCTGCATGGGCTCAGGTGAGGTCTCCGGAGGTAATGTCTGTACAGTATCCTACTCCCATGGGACGTACTTCTGTGATGCCCTGGACTAGCCAGGTTGTCACAGGTAGTCCCATACACACACACGCCCCCTCCCCTGAGTAAGGTGACAGCAGCCAAACTACAGAAACCCTTGTCACCTCCCTCCGGGTTTGGTGTTCACACCAGGGGAGCAGAGCCAGGCGGTTGGCTCTGCCCACCGAGGAGTTCACAGGCCCTGAGGCGGGAAAACAGTTAGTTAGTTGAGCTTTGACAGTGGAGTGAAGTAGAGTCAAGTTCAAGTGCAGACCTATGCCCAGGCTGCCAAAGTCTACACCAGGTGTCTGGGTTGGAGCCCAGCCACCTCTGGCAAGGAGGCAGACGGTGGTGGCTGCCTGCAGGAGCTGGGATTACAGCCGGTGGAACCGTAGGGACCGGGGACGGGCGGTGGCCTGCCGGTACTGAATCGGGGAACCGATTGGAAACCGGAGCACCAGGAGGGGTACTCAGACCCGGTACGAGACCCAGAAACAACCGGGCCGAGTCAAATCAACTGATTGAGGACTGGACTTTAGGACCTTTCCCACCTAAGACCCGACTGAAGACAACAGCCAAACCATAGGGGTAAAGCCACTGCCAAGGCATAGAGACCTGGGGGGCCAGCGTCTGCGGGCAAAGAGGGCTCTCCCGACACATATCAAATCGGGGAGTGGACTACCGTTGCTCAGGCATAGGAGTTGTGATTTCCACATAATGGGGTGCAGGATAAGGGCGGAAACCACCAACCTGCTAAGGGGATAACTGCAGCTGGCTGCGGGCACCGTTCACCATCTTGTTTGGTTTACCAGAGAATCCAGCGTGTTTGTAATAGTGAGTACAACAGTGCCTTCGGGCCGCACCGCACCGACATCCCAGCACGCATCCAATCCCCAACCTCAGCACCTCCCTCGGGCCCCCGGGACCATCATCCCCCTACCCACGGAGGGGGTCAACACCAAGCTGTGCAACACCGTCCCCGGGAGCCTAGTCAACGGCAGCGGTGGTGTCCATCCATTCACCACAACCCGTGGGTGGTGTCACGAACATAAATCACCTACAAACAACCGTGGCTCCGGCCGTGGACCTCCCCACCGAAGTCCCTACGTGTAGTGCCAACCCTCTTTCAGAGCGACGTGACCCCTGGGTCTTTGAAGAGCTCGAGCCACCCACCGACGAGCACGGATCCGAGTGGCTCGGCAGCCGGCCGAGCCCCGGGGCGGTACACTTTCAAGCTGCATGGGCTCGGGTGAGGTCTCCGGAGGTAATGTCTGTACAGTAACCTCCTCACATGGGACGTGCCTCCAAGCTGCATGGGCTTAGGTGAGACCTCCGGAGGTAATGACAGTACAGTAACCTCCTCACATGGGACGTCCCTCCAAGCTGCATGGGCTCAGGTGAGACCTCCGGAGGTAATGTCCGTACAGTAACCTCCTCACATGGGACATCCCTCCAAGCTGCATGGCCTCAGGCGAGGCCTCCGGAGGTAATGTCTATACAGTAACCTCCTCACATGAGACGTCCCTCCAAGCTGCATGGGCTCAGGCAAGGCCTCCGGAGGTAATGTCTGTACAGTAACCCCCTCACATGGGACGTCCCTCCAAGCTGCATGGGCTCGGGTGAGACCTCCGGAGGTAATGTCTGTACAGTAACCTCCTCACATGGGACGTCCCTCCAAGCTGCATGGGCTCGGGTGAGGTCTCCGGAGGTAATGTCTCTACAGTAACATCCTCACATGGGACGTCCCTCCAAGCTGCATGGGCTCGGGTGAGGCCAGTGTGGCGCCCCAGGACCTGGTCGCCACAACAGCATTGCCCTCCCAAAGGGTTAATGCTGAGCCTGGAGGTAATTGGGAGATCTATTGGCCAGTAAGTGTAACACCAACCGCAGTTCTCCCTCCGGCCAGCAGGGGGAGCTCTGAACCTGGAACTTCAGGGAGCATTCCTTAAGTCTGGCTGGAGGGAGGAAGTGGTAGTTGTTAGTCTGGACACAGGAGTGAAAGAGTGCAGACGCAGAGTAGTGCTGCCTTGTAAACTGGGGCCTAGAGCTGGGATAGCTTGGCCCAGTGAAGCAAGGGGAGCAGAGAGGCACAGCAGGGACTCGGACATCGGAGTCTGTAGTTGCCAGGGCATAAAATCCATCCCTGGTAGCTGAATCCGGAGGGCAGGAGAGCTGTAAGCCCCCTGTCCCAGAAGCAATCTGAAGGTACAGCTGCATCCCAAGGGCCCGGTGTAGACTCCAGCAGAGAAGCACCAGAGAGGGCCTGCGCAGTCTACCACACAGAAAAGGGGACGAACAACAAGTCCCAGCAGCAAGAGGGCAATTGCAAACCCAAAGTGCAGTGTCCTAACACAGCAGAGAAAGATCAAGGAGTAGGCCTCATACTCAACTGGCCAAAGATCACCCCAGGCACTTCCAGGCCGGCCGGATCATCTTTACCATCTGTGACGGTCTCCCTGGACTAAGTTTCTGCCGAGTAAAAGAGGAGAAGGTAAAGAGACTACTGTTTGTGCCTGTTTCTTTCATTGCTGGTCGGCCCTGCACCGTGTTAGTCACGCAGCACCATAGACTTCCACAAACACCAACCGTGCCCCGGGCATTGCTCCACCTGTGGGGAGCAGTACTACCATTGCTGCCATAACATCATCCCGGAGGCCTCACACAGCAGCGGCGGCTTAGTAGCCGCATACCACAGGTGGCGTCACGAACACAAACTTTAATTCAAGCCACATATTCAACTGACACCCACCAGGGCCACGGAGCCGGGCCCAGCCACCACTGACTACCACCGGACTAGTCCGGTCCGGCACCGGGTGTCCCATAGCCCTGGGGTGGGCGAGTCAACTTTGGCGTCACGAACAGGATTTCGTGCCCGGTCACACCGGGTACTGTGCGCCTGAAGAACTGTGTAAAAGACTGTGTACTGGTTGTAAATTGCCGCCGCCATTAGCCACGCCGAGCGCAGGAAGAAGGGGGGCGTGCCTGACAAAGAGCGCGAAGGGAGCGCGCCATCAGAGCAGAACGCTGTTAACCCCGCGCGACCCGGAAGAAAATTTGAAAAGTGAACGGAGCCTGGTAAGGTTCACTAAGGGGGAGGAAGATGTCCGACTCCGAGGGAGAGCAGGTGGCTGCCATCGCCCAGGGCGCCGCAGCACCGGCCGAAGTAGTCCCAGTCGCCGTCGCCCCAGCCCCCACTGTAGCGCCGGTAATGCCGATCACCATGCCGTACATACCAGGAGCAGAATGGCTGCCGCAGTACTCCGGGGAGTCCCATACCTTGAGTGACTTCAGAGAAAGCCTGCACAGCTTGTTCCGGGTGTATCCTCTGACTGAGAGCCAGAAGGTGGGCATAGTAATGGGACAGCTAGCCGGCGCAGCCCAGCGTGAAGCGAAGTCCTGGCCTGATACAGATAAAGGGACAGCAGCCCAGATACTGGCCAAGCTAAAGAGTACTTTTGACACCCGCACCGCAGCAGAGATAAAGATGAGATTCTTTGGGTGCAAGCAACGGGCCACGGACAGCATAAGGGACTATGCCTTAAACTTGCAGGAGGCCCTGAAAGCAGTTAAACAGGTGGACCCAGAGAGTGTACGTGAAGAAGACAAACTCCTAACTGAGCAGTTCATAGAGGGGCTCCTGTCAGATGCCCACAGGACCCAGCTGCGTATCCTGGTCCTGCAGAACCCTGCTCTGGACTTTGCCAAGTTTAAGGACCAGGCCATCAGGGTACTGAGAGAATCTACACCGAATGACCCAGTACCCCTCCGGCCTCTTGCTATCACGTACCCCGGGGTGGTGCCTGCAACACGAGCCACTGCAGGGGCTGAGGCGCAGTCCCTGGATAAGGATCCCACTGCAGAGCTCAGACAGCAGTTCCAGGAGCTGACCAAGACTGTGGCTGCCCTTGCCAAGACCGTGCAGTCTCTACAAATGACCCCCTCGCCTGCAAAAATCGAGTTGGCCTCCAGCCCAGAAGACGTCCCATGGATGCGACAGAGGAGGATTCCGCCGACCCGAGGCAGAGACACAGACCGGTATGATTCAACAGGACAACCGATCTGCCGCCACTGCAACCAGGCGGGCCACATTGCACGACGCTGTCCTTTAAACGGGCCGAGCCTGGGGCCAGGAGCCAACCCCCAGGTGTGAGGAAGCCCGGCTCAAACCCCAGCCGCAGCAAGTATGTGGGAGGACGCCCGGTCCTTCCCATTGTGCTGGATGGGATCCCTTTGAATGCCCTCCTGGATACGGGGTCCCAGGTAACAACCATCCCCCACAAACTGTACAAAAGATATTGGGCTGATTCAGACATTGACCATGGCCCAGATGATGATTTAACGATTGTGGCCAGTAATGGTCAGCCCTTACCTCAAATTGGGTACAAAGAAGTAACCATTAAAGTGGGGCGGGTGGAATTGCCATGTCAGGGGATGATAATTGTAGATATAGATCGCAAAGAATCTGACCCACTGCTAACCCTTGGTACAAATGTGATAGAAAATTGTATTGCCGAAGTGATAATTTTGTTGCAACAGGCGTCTGAAACTGCCAGCTCCGGGCAGCAGCGTGTCCTACAGAGGGAGATCAGAGCCCTGATGAGGAGGCAGCAAGTAGAGCTAGCCGGAGGAGAAATTGGCAGTGTGAGGGTAAGTGACCCCCTCCCCATTGTAATACCCCCAAGAAGTGAAATGTTGATATGGTGTCGGGCAGCAATAGGCCTCAAGGGTCAGGATTACCATGCCTTGGTAGAACCAGTGTATTCAGACAGTAGGCCTGGAGTCCTGATAGCCAGAGGGGTAGCGGACGTCCGCAAGGGGAGAGTGCCCGTCCGTGTCCTGAATTGTGGGGAGGAGGAGGCCAAATTGCCCCGGTACGCCACTGTAGCAAAACTGTACACTGTCAGTAACAATACCATTAAAGCAGTGGAACCCTTGATCCCGTCCGACCAGGCGGAAGACAATGGCTCCAAGGGGCAGCCGGAAGACTGGTGCCAAAAATTACATGTAGGCACCGACTCCACCCCCTCGCACCAAAAGCATGGGGTTTACCGGGTGGTACAGGAGTACGAGCGGGTCTTCAGCAAACACCCCCTAGATTTTGGGCAGGTGAAAGGGGTTAAACATCAAATCCCCACGGGTGATCATCATCCCATTAAAGAGAGATACCGCCCTGTACCCCCCGCACAGTATCAGTGTGCCAAGGAAATGTTACGGGAAATGAAGGAGGCTGGGGTTATCAGAGATAGTTGTAGCCCCTGGGCAGCTCCACTAGTGCTCGTAAAGAAAAAAGATGGTACGATGAGAATGTGTGTAGATTACAGGCAAATTAACCGCATTACACATAAAGATGCTTATCCACTGCCCAGAATAGAGGAGTCACTAACAGCCTTAAAGTCAGCTAACTATTTCTCCACCTTGGATCTCACCAGTGGGTATTGGCAGGTTCCCGTGGCAGAGGCGGACAAGGAGAAGACTGCATTCACGACACCAATGGGCCTCTGTGAGTTCAATTGTATGCCATTCGGGCTCTGCAACGCCCCAGGGACATTCCAAAGGTTGATGGAGTGCTGCTTGGGCCACCACAACTTTGAAACCGTGCTGTTGTACCTGGATGACGTAATAGTCTACTCCAAGACTTATGAGGACCACCTGAAGCACTTAGCAGAAGTGTTTGAATCCTTGTCGAAATATGGCCTGAAGATCAAGCCGTCCAAATGTCACCTCTTGAAGCCAAAGGTACAGTACCTGGGTCATGTGGTCAGCGCAGAAGGTGTGGCACCTGATCCGGAGAAAGTCACTGTAATCAAGGACTGGCCAAGACCCACCACAGTGAAGGAGGTGCGGCAGTTCCTTGGACTGGTGGGCTACTACCGAAGGTTCATTGATGGTTTCACCAAGATAGCAGCGCCCCTTCAAGATCTCCTGGTGGGCCAGCCAAAGCAGGCTAAGAAGCAGAGCCCTCCATTTGAATGGAGCAGCCAACTGGAAACATCCTTTGTCCGGCTGAAAGGGGCTCTCACGGGAGAAGAAATTCTGGCCTACCCTGACTACAGCCAACCGTTTGTACTGTATACAGACGCCAGCAACGTGGGACTGGGAGCAGTTCTGTCCCAGGTACAGGGAGGCAGAGAGAGGGTGATAGCGTACGCCAGTAGGAAGCTTCGGCCCACAGAAAGGAATCCAGAAAACTACAGTTCCTTCAAGCTGGAGTTCCTCGCTATTGTTTGGGCAGTGACTGAACGCTTCAAGCACTATCTGGCATCGGCCAAGTTCACCATCTTCACGGACAACAATCCGTTGACACACCTGGCAACAGCCAAGTTAGGTGCGATGGAACAGCGATGGATGGCCCGGCTGTCTAACTTTGACTTTACCATCAAGTATCGGGCTGGCAAGAAGAATAACAATGCTGATGCGCTGTCCAGAATGCCTCACTTGCCCGAGTCTGGAGAAGACATGGATGAACTCGAAGAGATAGAGTTACCAGCTTTCCATCACCAAGGTGTGTCCCAGTGTGAGCATGCTGTGGGAGTGAAGCGCTCAAGCCAGCACGGGGTCTCGGTCAACCCCTTACTCCACCATAATTGGGAAGAAACACAGAACGGTGACCCGGCCGTGCGATTGGTCAAAGAGAAGCTAGCGCAAGCTGAGACCCATCTTGGCCCAGACGCTCCAGAGGAAGCCCAGCAGCTGTGGAAGGAGAGGGGACGACTGTTCACCTACCAAGGCAAGCTCTGCAAGAGATATGTCAACTATCGAACAAATGAACTTGTCTGGCAGATAGTGGTTCCGCAGAGGGATGCTCCAATGGTCCTAGCAGCGTATCATGATAACGCAGGACACTTCGGGTGGAAGAAGTTGGAGGCCCTACTCCGTGATCGGTTCTATTGGGTGCACATGAGAAAGATGATCGAGAAGTGGTGCCGAGACTGTGGCCCGTGTAACCTGAGGCGGAAAGACGATGCCAGCCAAAGGTCTCCCTTGCAGCCAATTGTCACAAAGCAGCCCCTGGAGTTGGTGGCCCTGGACCACGTGAAGTTAACACCAAGCCGGTCAGGCTATGTGTACGCCCTCACCATTGTGGACCATTACTCTCGTTTCCTGGTAGTAGTGCCTGTGAAGGACCAGACAGCCAGGACAGCAGCTAGAGCGTTCCAGGCATCCTTTTGCCGACCTCACGGCTATCCGGAAAGGGTACTGACTGATCAGGGTCCTGCATTCGAGGCTGAAGTGTTCCAAGAGTTCTGTAACATGTACGGTTGTAAGAAAATCCGAACCACACCGTACCACCCCCAAACCAATGGACTGTGCGAGAAAATGAACCATGTGGTTATTGATATGCTGAAGACCCTACCGCTGGAGGAAAGGAACCAATGGCCAGAAAAGTTGCCAGATCTGGTAGACCTGTACAACCACATCCCAGTGAATTCGACCAACTGCAGCCCCGCTTACCTGATGCGAGCCAGACCAGGCAAGTTGCCTGTAGACTTTGAGATGGGGACTGTGTCGCCTGAGGCGGTTCAAGAAATAGAGGATTGGGATACAGAACGGCAGCAGCGGTACCGTAAGGTCCAGGAGTGCGTAGAGAGGAGCCTGTCTCAAGCAAGAACGAGACAAGAACAGCATTACAATCAAACAGCCCCAGCAACTCCCTTAGCACCTGGAGAACAAGTCCTCAAGAAGAAGCGGAAGGCGCATAAATTGGATGATCAGTGGGAAAGCGAGCCCTACACCATTATCCCCTCCAACTTTGACAATAGTAAGGTATGCCTCATAAGCAAAGATGAAGGCAAGACCTATCAAGCAATTTCCCGAGACCGCCTGAAAGCGTGCCCTGAACGGTGCAGAATCCAAAGAGAAATGGAAGGAGTACAAGGAAGTCCCCAAAGTCAAGAGAAAGAAGGGGAGATGATTCAAACCATCCTTGGAAAGTTCCCCAAAACTTGGACCCGAATAAACAATGCCATAGTGGTACCAGTTTTGACGTTTCCGCAGTTGGTCGAGCCAGAAACGGAAAAGGTTCCGGATCCACCTAAAGAATCGTCCGCTCCAGCACGAGATGACACGCCAGCAGTGGAACAGGAGGATCAACCCCCTGTCAGTGGTGAACCTGTCATACCCTTGGCGACTCTTAGATCACAAAGGCAACCATCATGCTTACCTATGGGGGTTAGGCCCACCTGTAGTGCTGAGATAGAAGATGCACCACGTAGTCAGGGGCAAACACCAGAGCTACGTAGGTCCCAGCGCAGCACTCGGGGACAACCCCCTCTAAGGTATAGGGAGTCAACTGTATAAGGGAAAGAGTACTTATTAGAATGTAAATAGTTATGCAAAATGTCTGTCATGTTGTGTACAAAATGTTTTATTTTTCTGTGATTGCGAAAATGGACAATTGGGCCACTGGACTATGGGTGGCCAACACCTAAATTGTTCATAGTTAGCACCAGTGTGCTCAACACCCCTGAAGAAAAACCCGTCCGGCGTGCATAGAGTGGGGTCATCAATGCTCTGACGCACGCCCAGAGCCTACGTTGGGGGTTTGAACGCGGCGGGTCCCCCATGGAGCAGTGTAATGGACACCCGGCAGGGAGCCACACTGGACTCTTATAGTAATGTTTAAGGTTGTAACGTTAAAGTATTTGCGCCTCCCATAATGGGATGAAATGTTCTAACATGTCATGTTTGTTTCTACAGTCCGGGAGTACTGAATTTAACTAAGGGGGAGTGTGGCGCCCCAGGACCTGGTCGCCACAACAGCATTGCCCTCCCAAAGGGTTAATGCTGAGCCTGGAGGTAATTGGGAGATCTATTGGCCAGTAAGTGTAACACCAACCGCAGTTCTCCCTCCGGCCAGCAGGGGGAGCTCTGAACCTGGAACTTCAGGGAGCATTCCTTAAGTCTGGCTGGAGGGAGGAAGTGGTAGTTGTTAGTCTGGACACAGGAGTGAAAGAGTGCAGACGCAGAGTAGTGCTGCCTTGTAAACTGGGGCCTAGAGCTGGGATAGCTTGGCCCAGTGAAGCAAGGGGAGCAGAGAGGCACAGCAGGGACTCGGACATCGGAGTCTGTAGTTGCCAGGGCATAAAATCCATCCCTGGTAGCTGAATCCGGAGGGCAGGAGAGCTGTAAGCCCCCTGTCCCAGAAGCAATCTGAAGGTACAGCTGCATCCCAAGGGCCCGGTGTAGACTCCAGCAGAGAAGCACCAGAGAGGGCCTGCGCAGTCTACCACACAGAAAAGGGGACGAACAACAAGTCCCAGCAGCAAGAGGGCAATTGCAAACCCAAAGTGCAGTGTCCTAACACAGCAGAGAAAGATCAAGGAGTAGGCCTCATACTCAACTGGCCAAAGATCACCCCAGGCACTTCCAGGCCGGCCGGATCATCTTTACCATCTGTGACGGTCTCCCTGGACTAAGTTTCTGCCGAGTAAAAGAGGAGAAGGTAAAGAGACTACTGTTTGTGCCTGTTTCTTTCATTGCTGGTCGGCCCTGCACCGTGTTAGTCACGCAGCACCATAGACTTCCACAAACACCAACCGTGCCCCGGGCATTGCTCCACCTGTGGGGAGCAGTACTACCATTGCTGCCATAACATCATCCCGGAGGCCTCACACAGCAGCGGCGGCTTAGTAGCCGCATACCACAGGTGGCGTCACGAACACAAACTTTAATTCAAGCCACATATTCAACTGACACCCACCAGGGCCACGGAGCCGGGCCCAGCCACCACTGACTACCACCGGACTAGTCCGGTCCGGCACCGGGTGTCCCATAGCCCTGGGGTGGGCGAGTCACCTCCGGAGGTAATGTCTGTACAGTAACCTCCTCACATGGGACGTCCCTCCAAGCTGCATATGCTCGGGTGAGGCCTCCGGAGGTAATGTCTGTACAGTAACCCCCTCTCATGGGACGTCCCTCCAAGCTGCATGGGCTCGGGTGAGGTCTCCGGGGGTAATATCTGTACAGTAACCTCCTCACATGGGATGTCCCTCCAAGCTGCATGGGCTCGGGTGAGACCTCCGGAGGTAATGTCTGTACAGTAGCCCCCTCACATGGGACGTCCCTCCAAGCTGCATGGGCTCGGGTGAGGCCTCCGGAGGTAATGTCTGTACAGTAACCTCCTCACATGGGACGTCCCTCCAAGCTGCATGGGCTCGGGTGATGCCTCCGAAGGTAATGTCAGTACAGTGACCTCCTCACATGGGACGTCCCTCCAAGCTGCATGGGCTCGGGTGATGCCTCCAGTTGTAATGTCTGTACAGTAACCTCCTCACATGGGACGTTCCTCCAAGCTGCATGGGCTCGGGTGAGGTCTCCGGAGGTAATGTCAGTACAGTAACCTCCTCACATGGGATGTCCCTCCAAGCTGCATGGGCTCGGGTGAGGTCTCCGGAGGTAATGTCTGCACAGTAACCTCCTCACATGGGACGTCCCTCCAAGCTGCATGGGCTCGGGTGAGACCTCCGGAGGTAATGTCAGTACAGTAACCGCCTCACATGGGACGTCCCTCCAAGCTGCATGGGCTCGGGTGAGGTCTCCGGAGGTAATGTCAGTACAGTGACCTCCTCACATGGGACGCTCCTCCAAGCTGCATGGGCTCGGGTGAGGCCTTCAGAGGTAATGTCTGTACAGTGACCTCCTCACATGGGACGTCCCTCCAAGCTGCATGGGCTCGGGTGAGTCCTCCGGAGGTAATGTCAGTACAGTAACCGCCTCACATGGGACACCACTCCAAGCTGCATGGGCTCGGGTGAGGTTTCCGGAGGTAATGTCTGTACAGTAACCTCCTCACATGGGACGTCCCTCCAAGCTGCATGGGCTCGGGTGAGGCCTCCGGAGGTAATGTCAGTACAGTAACCTCCTCACATGGGACGTCCCTCCAAGCTGCATGGGCTCGGGTGAGGTCTCCGGAGGTAATGTCTGCACAGTAACCTCCTCACATGGGACGTCCCTCCAAGCTGCATGGGCTCGGGTGAGACCTCCGGAGGTAATGTCAGTACAGTAACCGCCTCACATGGGACGTCCTTCCAAGCTGCATGGGCTCGGGTGAGGCCTCCGGAGGTAATGTCAGTACAGTAACCTCCTCACATGGGACGCTCCTCCAAGCTGCATGGGCTCGGGTGAGACCTCCGGAGGTAATGTCAGTACAGTAACCGCCTCACATGGGACGTCCCTCCAAGCTGCATGGGCTCGGGTGAGGCCTCCGGAGGTAATGTCAGTACAGTAACCGCCTCACATGGGACGTCCCTCCAAGCTGCATGGGCTCGGGTGAGGCCTCCGGAGGTAATGTCAGTACAGTGACCTCCTCACATGGGACGCTCCTCCAAGCTGCATGGGCTCGGGTGAGGCCTTCAGAGGTAATGTCTGTACAGTGACCTCCTCACATGGGACGTCCCTCCAAGCTGCATGGGCTCGGGTGAGTCCTCCGGAGGTAATGTCAGTACAGTAACCGCCTCACATGGGACACCACTCCAAGCTGCATGGGCTCGGGTGAGGTTTCCGGAGGTAATGTCTGTACAGTAACCTCCTCACATGGGACGTCCCTCCAAGCTGCATGGGCTCGGGTGAGGCCTCCGGAGGTAATGTCAGTACAGTAACCTCCTCACATGGGACGTCCCTCCAAGCTGCATGGGCTCGGGTGAGACCTCCGGAGGTAATGTCAGTACAGTAACCGCCTCACATGGGACACCCCTCCAAGCTGCATGGGCTCGGGTGAGGTCTCCGGAGGTAATGTCTGTACAGTATCCTCCTCACATGGGACGTCCCTCCAAGCTGCATGGGCTCGGGTGAGGTCTCCAGAGGTAATGTCTGTACAGTGACCTCCTCACATGGGACGTCCCTCCAAGCTGCATGGGCTCGGGTGAGGTCTCCGGAGGTAATGTCTGTACAGTAACCTCCTCACATGGGACGTCCCTCCAAGCTGCATGGACTCGGGTGAGGCCTCCGGAGGTAATGTCTGTACAGTAACCCCCTCACATGGGACGTCCCTCCAAGCTGCATGGGCTCAGGTGAGGCCTCCGGAGGTAATGTCTGTACAGTAACCTCCTCACATGGGACGTCCCTCCAAGCTGCATGGGCTCGGGTGATGCCTCCAGTTGTAATGTCTGTACAGTAACCTCCTCACATGGGACGTTCCTCCAAGCTGCATGGGCTCAGGTGAGACCTCCGGAGGTAATGTCCGTACAGTAACCTCCTCACATGGGACGTCCCTCCAAGCTGCATGGGCTCGGGTGAGGTCTCCGGAGGTAATGTCTGTACAGTGACCTCCTCACATGGGACGTCCCTCCAAGCTGCATGGGCTCGGGTGAGGTCTCCGGAGGTAATGTCTGTACAGTATCCTCCTCACATGGGACGTCCCTCCAAGCTGCATGGGCTCGGGTGAGGTCTCCGGAGGTAATGTCAGTACAGTGACCTCCTCACATGGGACGCTCCTCCAAGCTGCATGGGCTCGGGTGAGGCCTCCAGAGGTAATGTCTGTACAGTGACCTCCTCACATGGGACGTCCCTCCAAGCTGCATGGGCTCGGGTGAGACCTCCGGAGGTAATGTCAGTACAGTAACCTCCTCACATGGAACGTCCCTCCAAGCTGCATGGGCTCGGGTGAGGTTTCCGGAGGTAATGTCTGTACAGTAACCTCCTCACATGGGACGTCCCTCCAAGCTGCATGGGCTCGGGTGAGGCCTCCGGAGGTAATGTCAGTACAGTGACCTCCTCACATGGGACGTCCCTCCAAGCTGCATGGGCTCGGGTGAGACCTCCGGAGGTAATGTCTGTACAGTAACTTCCTCACATGGGACGTCCCTCCAAGCTGCATGGGCTCGGGTGAGGTCTCCGGAGGTAATGTCTGTACAGTGACCTCCTCACATGGGACTTCCCTCCAAGCTGCATGGGCTCGGGTGAGGCCTCCGGAGGTAATGTCTGTACAGTGACCTCCTCACATGGGACGTCCCTCCAAGCTGCATGGGCTCGGGTGAGGCCTCCGGAGGTAATGTCAGTACAGTGACCTCCTCACATGGGACGCTCCTCCAAGCTGCATGGGCTCGGGTGAGGCCTCCAGAGGTAATGTCTGTACAGTGACCTCCTCACATGGGACGTCCCTCCAAGCTGCATGGGCTCAGGTGAGGCCTCCGGAGGTAATGTCAGTACAGTAACCGCCTCACATGGGACACCCCTCCAAGCTGCATGGGCTCGGGTGAGGGCTCCGGAGGTAATGTCTGTACAGTAACCTCCTCACATGGGACGTCCCTCCAAGCTGCATGGGCTCGGGTGAGGTCTCCGGAGGTAATGTCTGTACAGTGACCTCCTCACATGGGACGTCCCTCCAAGCTGCATGGGCTCGGGTGAGGTCTCCGGAGGTAATGTCTGTACAGTATCCTCCTCACATGGGACGTTTCTCCAAGCTGCATGGGTTCGGGTGAGGCCTCCAGAGGTAATGTCTGTACAGTAACCTCCTCATATGGGACGTCCCTCCAAGCTGCATGGGCTCGGGTGAGACCTCCGGAGGTAATGTCAGTACAGTAACCGCCTCACATGGGACACCACTCCAAGCTGCATGGGCTCGGGTGAGGTTTCCGGAGGAAATGTCTGTACAGTAACCTCCTCACATGGGACGTCCCTCCAAGCTGCATGGGCTCGGGTGAGGCCTCCGGACGTAATGTCAGTACAGTAACCTCCTCACATGGGACGTCCCTCCAAGCTGCATGGGCTCGGGTGAGGCCTCCGGAGGTAATGTCTGTACAGTAACCTCCTCACATGGGACGTCCCTCCAAGCTGCATGGGCTCGGGTGAGACCTCCGGAGGTAATGTCTGTACAGTAACTTCCTCACATGGGACGTCCCTCCAAGCTGCATGGGCTCGGGTGAGGTCTCCGGAGGTAATGTCTGTACAGTATCCTCCTCACATGGGACGTCCCTCCAAGCTGCATGGGCTCGGGTGAAGTCTCCAGAGGTAATGTCTGTACAGTGACCTCCTCGCATGGGACGTCCCTCCAAGCTGCATGGGCTCGGGTGAGGTCTCCGGAGGTAATTTCTGTACAGTAACCTCCTCACATGGGACGTCCCTCCAAGCTGCATGGACTCGGGTGAGGCCTCCGGAGGTAATGTCTGTACAGTAATCTCCTCACATGGGACATCCCTCCAAGCTGCATGGGCTCAGGTGAGGCCTCCGGAGGTAATGTCTGTACAGTAACCCCCTCACATGGGACGTCCCTCCAAGCTGCATGGGCTCAGGTGAGGCCTCCAGAGGTAATGTCTGTACAGTAACCTCCTCACATGGGACGTCCCTCCAAGCTGCATGGGCTCAGGTGAGGCCTCCAGTTGTAATGTCTGTACAGTAACCTCCTCACATGGGACGTTCCTCCAAGCTGCATGGGCTTAGGTGAGACCTCCGGAGGTAATGTCCGTACAGTAACCTCCTCACATGGGACGTCCCTCCAAGCTGCATGGGCTCAGGTGAGACCTCCGGAGGTAATGTCCGTACAGTAACCTCCTCACATGGGACGTCCCTCCAAGCTGCATGGGCACGGGTGAGGCCTCCGGAGGTAATGTCTGTACAGTAACCTCCTCACATGGGACGTCCCTCCAAGCTGCATGGGCTCAGGTGAGGCCTCCGGAGGTAATGTCTGTACAGTAACCTCCTCACATGGGACGTTCCTCCAAGCTGCATGGGCTCGGGTGAGACCTCCGGAGGTAATGTCAGTACAGTAACCTCCTCACATGGGACGTCCCTCCAAGCTGCATGGGCTCGCGTGAGGTCCCCAGAGGTAATGTCTGTACAGTAACCTCCTCACATGGGACGTCCCTCCAAGCTGCATGGGCTCGGGTGAGATCTCCGGAGGTAATGTCCGTACAGTAACCTCCTCACATGGGACGTCCCTCCAAGCTGCATGGGCTCGGGTGAGGCCTGAGGAGGTAATGTCTGCACAGTAACCTCACATGGGACGTCCCTCCAAGCTGCATGGGCTCGGGTGAGACCTCCGGAGGTAATGTCCGTACAGTAACCTCCTCACATGGGACGTCCCTCCAAGCTGCATGGGCTCGGGTGAGACCTCCGGAGGTAATGTCAGTACAGTAACCTCCTCACATGGGACGTCCCTCCAAGCTGCATGGGCTCGGGTGAGGTCTCCGGAGGTAATGTCTGTACAGTAACCTCCTCACATGGGACGTCCCTCCAAGCTGCATGGGCTCGGGTGAGACCTCCGGAGGTAATGTCAGTACAGTAACCGCCTCACATGGGACGTCCCTCCAAGCTGCATGGGCTCGGGTGAGGTCTCCGGAGGTAATGTCAGTAGAGTAACCGCCTCACATGGGACGTGCATCCAAGCTGCATGGGCTCGGGTGAGGCCTCCGGAGGTAATGTCAGTACAGTGACCTCCTCACATGGGACGTCCCTCCAAGCTGCATGGGCTCGGGTGAGGTCTCCGGAGGTAATGTCTGTACAGTATCCTTCTCACATGGGACGTCCCTCCAAGCTGCATGGGCTCGGGTGAAGTCTCCAGAGGTAATGTCTGTACAGTGACCTCCTCGCATGGGACGTCCCTCCAAGCTGCATGGGCTCGGGTGAGGTCTCCGGAGGTAATTTCTGTACAGTAACCTCCTCACATGGGACGTCCCTCCAAGCTGCATGGACTCGGGTGAGGCCTCCGGAGGTAATGTCTGTACAGTAATCTCCTCACATGGGACATCCCTCCAAGCTGCATGGGCTCAGGTGAGGCCTCCGGAGGTAATGTCTGTACAGTAACCCCCTCACATGGGACGTCCCTCCAAGCTGCATGGGCTCAGGTGAGGCCTCCAGAGGTAATGTCTGTACAGTAACCTCCTCACATGGGACGTCCCTCCAAGCTGCATGGGCTCAGGTGAGGCCTCCAGTTGTAATGTCTGTACAGTAACCTCCTCACATGGGACGTTCCTCCAAGCTGCATGGGCTTAGGTGAGACCTCCGGAGGTAATGTCCGTACAGTAACCTCCTCACATGGGACGTCCCTCCAAGCTGCATGGGCTCAGGTGAGACCTCCGGAGGTAATGTCCGTACAGTAACCTCCTCACATGGGACGTCCCTCCAAGCTGCATGGGCACGGGTGAGGCCTCCGGAGGTAATGTCTGTACAGTAACCTCCTCACATGGGACGTCCCTCCAAGCTGCATGGGCTCAGGTGAGGCCTCCGGAGGTAATGTCTGTACAGTAACCTCCTCACATGGGACGTTCCTCCAAGCTGCATGGGCTCGGGTGAGACCTCCGGAGGTAATGTCAGTACAGTAACCTCCTCACATGGGACGTCCCTCCAAGCTGCATGGGCTCGCGTGAGGTCCCCAGAGGTAATGTCTGTACAGTAACCTCCTCACATGGGACGTCCCTCCAAGCTGCATGGGCTCGGGTGAGATCTCCGGAGGTAATGTCCGTACAGTAACCTCCTCACATGGGACGTCCCTCCAAGCTGCATGGGCTCGGGTGAGGCCTGAGGAGGTAATGTCTGTACAGTAACCTCACATGGGACGTCCCTCCAAGCTGCATGGGCTCGGGTGAGACCTCCGGAGGTAATGTCCGTACAGTAACCTCCTCACATGGGACGTCCCTCCAAGCTGCATGGGCTCGGGTGAGACCTCCGGAGGTAATGTCAGTACAGTAACCTCCTCACATGGAACGTCCCTCCAAGCTGCATGGGCTCGGGTGAGGTCTCCAGAGGTAATGTCAGTACAGTAACCTCCTCACATGGGACGTTCCTCCAAGCTGCATGGGCTCGGGTGAGGTCTCCGGAGGTAATGTCTGTACAGTAACCTCCTCACATGGGACGTCCCTCCAAGCTGCATGGGCTCGGGTGAGACCTCCGGAGGTAATGTCAGTACAGTAACCGCCTCACATGGGACGTGCATCCAAGCTGCATGGGCTCGGGTGAGGCCTCCGGAGGTAATGTCAGTACAGTGACCTCCTCACATGGGACGCTCCTCCAAGCTGCATGGGCTCGGGTGAGGCCTCCAGAGGTAATGTCTGTACAGTGACCTCCTCACATGGGACGTCCCTCCAAGCTGCATGGGCTCGGGTGACACCTCCGGAGGTAATGTCAGTACAGTAACCGCCTCACATGGGACACCCCTCCAAGCTGCATGGGCTCAGGTGAGGCCTCCGGAGGTAATGTCAGTACAGTAACTGCCTCACATGGGACACCCCTCCAAGCTGCATGGGCTCGGGTGAGGGCTCCGGAGGTAATGTCTGTACAGTAACTTCCTCACATGGGACGTCCCTCCAAGCTGCATGGGCTCGGGTGAGGTCTCCGGAGGTAATGTCTGTACAGTAACCTCCTCACATGGGACGTCCCTCCAAGCTGCATGGGCTCGGGTGAGGTCTCCGGAGGTAATGTCTGTACAGTGACCTCCTCACATGGGACGTCCCTCCAAGCTGCATGGGCTCGGGTGAGGTCTCCGGAGGTAATGTCTGTACAGTATCCTCCTCACATGGGACGTCCCTCCAAGCTGCATGGGCTCGGGTGAGGTCTCCGGAGGTAATGTCTGTACAGTGACCTCCTCACATGGGACGTCCCTCCAAGCTGCATGGGCTCGGGTGAAGTCTCCGGAGGTAATGTCTGTACAGTAACCTCCTCACATGGGACGTCCCTCCAAGCTGCATGGACTCGGGTGAGGCCTCCGGAGGTAATGTCTGTACAGTAACCCCCTCACATGGGACGATCCCTCCAAGCTGCATGGGCTCAGGTAAGGCCTCCAGAGGTAATGTCTGTACAGTAACCTCCTCACATGGGACGTCCCTCCAAGCTGCATGGGCTCGGGTGATGCCTCCAGTTGTAATGTCTGTACAGTAACCTCCTCACATGGGACGTTCCTCCAAGCTGCATGGGCTCAGGTGAGGCCTCCGGAGGTAATGTCTGTACAGTAACCTCCTCACATGGGACGTCCCTCCAAGCTGCATGGGCTCGGGTGAGGCCTCCGGAGGTAATGTCCGTACAGTAACCTCCTCACATGGGACGTCCCTCCAAGCTGCATGGGCTCAGGTGAGGCCTCCGGAGGTAATGTCCGTACAGTAACCTCCTCACATGGGACGTCCCTCCAAGCTGCATGGGCTCGGGTGAGGCCTCCGGAGGTAATGTCTGTACAGTAACCTCCTCACATGGGACGTCCCTCCAAGCTGCATGGGCTCGGGTGAGGCCTCCGGAGGTAACGTCTGTACAGTAACCTCCTCACATGGGACGTCCCTCCAAGCTGCATGGGCTCCGGTGATGCCTCCAGTTGTAATGTCTGTACAGTAACCTCCTCACATGGGACGTTCCTCCAAGCTGCATGGGCTCAGGTGAGACCTCTGGAGGTAATGTCCGTACAGTAACCTCCTCACATGGGACGTCCCTCCAAGCTGCATGGGCTCAGGTGAGGCCTCCAGTTGTAATGTCTGTACAGTAACCTCCTCACATGGGACGTTCCTCCAAGCTGCATGGGCTTAGGTGAGACCTCCGGAGGTAATGTCCGTACAGTAACCTCCTCACATGGGACGTCCCTCCAAGCTGCATGGGCTCAGGTGAGACCTCCGGAGGTAATGTCCGTACAGTAACCTCCTCACATGGGACGTCCCTCCAAGCTGCATGGGCACGGGTGAGGCCTCCGGAGGTAATGTCTGTACAGTAACCTCCTCACATGGGACGTCCCTCCAAGCTGCATGGGCTCAGGTGAGGCCTCCGGAGGTAAGGTCTGTACAGTAACCTCCTCACATGGGACGTTCCTCCAAGCTGCATGGGCTCGGGTGAGACCTCCGGAGGTAATGTCAGTACAGTAACCTCCTCACATGGGACGTCCCTCCAAGCTGCATGGGCTCGCGTGAGGTCCCCAAAGGGAATGTCTGTACAGTAACCTCCTCACATGGGACGTCCCTCCAAGCTGCATGGGCTCGGGTGAGATCTCCGGAGGTAATGTCCGTACAGTAACCTCCTCACATGGGACGTCCCTCCAAGCTGCATGGGCTCGGGTGAGGCCTGAGGAGGTAATGTCTGTACAGTAACCTCACATGGGACGTCCCTCCAAGCTGCATGGGCTCGGGTGAGACCTCCGGAGGTAATGTCCGTACAGTAACCTCCTCACATGGGACGTCCCTCCAAGCTGCATGGGCTCGGGTGAGACCTCCGGAGGTAATGTCAGTACAGTAACCTCCTCACATGGGACGTCCCTCCAAGCTGCATGGGCTCGGGTGAGGTCTCCAGAGGTAATGTCAGTACAGTAACCTCCTCACATGGGACGTTCCTCCAAGCTGCATGGGCTCGGGTGAGGTCTCCGGAGGTAATGTCTGTACAGTAACCTCCTCACATGGGACGTCCCTCCAAGCTGCATGGGCTCGGGTGAGACCTCCGGAGGTAATGTCAGTACAGTAACCGCCTCACATGGGACGTCCCTCCAAGCTGCATGGGCTCGGGTGAGGTCTCCGGAGGTAATGTCAGTAGAGTAACCGCCTCACATGGGACGTGCCTCCAAGCTGCATGGGCTCGGGTGAGGCCTCCGGAGGTAATGTCAGTACAGTGACCTCCTCACATGGGACGCTCCTCCAAGCTGCATGGGCTCGGGTGAGGCCTCCAGAGGTAATGTCTGTACAGTGACCTCCTCACATGGGACGTCCCTCCAAGCTGCATGGGCTCGGGTGACACCTCCGGAGGTAATGTCAGTACAGTAACCGCCTCACATGGGACACCCCTCCAAGCTGCATGGGCTCAGGTGAGGCCTCCGGAGGTAATGTCAGTACAGTAACTGCCTCACATGGGACACCCCTCCAAGCTGCATGGGCTCGGGTGAGGGCTCCGGAGGTAATGTCTGTACAGTAACTTCCTCACATGGGACGTCCCTCCAAGCTGCATGGGCTCGGGTGAGGTCTCCGGAGGTAATGTCTGTACAGTAACCTCCTCACATGGGACGTCCCTCCAAGCTGCATGGGCTCGGGTGAGGTCTCCGGAGGTAATGTCTGTACAGTGACCTCCTCACATGGGACGTCCCTCCAAGCTGCATGGGCTCGGGTGAGGTCTCCGGAGGTAATGTCTGTACAGTATCCTCCTCACATGGGACGTCCCTCCAAGCTGCATGGGCTCGGGTGAGGTCTCCGGAGGTAATGTCTGTACAGTGACCTCCTCACATGGGACGTCCCTCCAAGCTGCATGGGCTCGGGTGAAGTCTCCGGAGTTAATGTCTGTACAGTAACCTCCTCACATGGGACGTCCCTCCAAGCTGCATGGACTCGGGTGAGGCCTCCGGAGGTAATGTCTGTACAGTAACCCCCTCACATGGGACGATCCCTCCAAGCTGCATGGGCTCAGGTAAGGCCTCCAGAGGTAATGTCTGTACAGTAACCTCCTCACATGGGACGTCCCTCCAAGCTGCATGGGCTCGGGTGATGCCTCCAGTTGTAATGTCTGTTTAGTAACCTCCTCACATGGGACGTTCCTCCAAGCTGCATGGGCTCAGGTGAGGCCTCCGGAGGTAATGTCTGTACAGTAACCTCCTCACATGGGACGTCCCTCCAAGCTGCATGGGCTCGGGTGAGGCCTCCGGAGGTAATGTCCGTACAGTAACCTCCTCACATGGGACGTCCCTCCAAGCTGCATGGGCTCAGGTGAGGCCTCCGGAGGTAATGTCCGTACAGTAACCTCCTCACATGGGACGTCCCTCCAAGCTGCATGGGCTCGGGTGAGGCCTCCGGAGGTAATGTCTGTACAGTAACCTCCTCACATGGGACGTCCCTCCAAGCTGCATGGGCTCGGGTGAGGCCTCCGGAGGTAACGTCTGTACAGTAACCTCCTCACATGGGACGTCCCTCCAAGCTGCATGGGCTCCGGTGATGCCTCCAGTTGTAATGTCTGTACAGTAACCTCCTCACATGGGACGTTCCTCCAAGCTGCATGGGCTCAGGTGAGACCTCTGGAGGTAATGTCCGTACAGTAACCTCCTCACATGGGACGTCCCTCCAAGCTGCATGGGCTCGGGTGAGGCCTCCGGAGGTAATGTCTGTACAGTAACCTCCTCACATGGGACGTCGCTCCAAGCTGCATGGGCTCAGGTGAGGCCTCCGGAGGTAATGTCTGTACAGTAACCTCCTCACATGGGACGTTCCTCCAAGCTGCATGGGCTCGGGTGAGACCTCCGGAGGTAATGTCAGTAGAGTAACCGCCTCACATGGGACGTCCCTCCAAGCTGCATGGGCTCGCGTGAGGTCCCCAGAGGTAATGTCTGTACAGTAACCTCCTCACATGGGACGTCCCTCCAAGCTGCATGGGCTCGGGTGAGATCTCCGGAGGTAATGTCCGTACAGTAACCTCCTCACATGGGACGTCCCTCCAAGCTGCATGGGCTCGGGTGAGGCCTGAGGAGGTAATGTCTGTACAGTAACCTCCTCACATGGGACGTCCCTCCAAGCTGCATGGGCTCGGGTGAGACCTCCGGAGGTAATGTCCGTACAGTAACCTCCTCACATGGGACGTCCCTCCAAGCTGCATGGGCTCGGGTGAGACCTCCGGAGGTAATGTCAGTACAGTAACCTCCTCACATGGGACGTCCCTCCAAGCTGCATGGGCTCGGGTGAGGTCTCCAGAGGTAATGTCAGTACAGTAACCTCCTCACATGGGACGTCCCTCCAAGCTGCATGGGCTCGGGTGAGGCCTGAGGAGGTAATGTCTCTACAGTAACCTCCTCACATGGGACGTCCCTCCAAGCTGCATGGGCTCGGGTGAGGCCTGAGGAGGTAATGTCTGTACAGTAACCTCCTCACATGGGACGTTCCTCCAAGCTGCATGGGCTCGGGTGAGGCCTCCGGAGGTAATGTCAGTAGAGTAACCTCCTCACATCGGATGTCCCTCCAAGCTGCATGGGCTCGGGGGAGGCCTCCGGAGGTAATGTCTGTACAGTACCCTCCTCACATGGGACGTTCCTCCAAGCTGCATGGGCTCGGGTGATGACTCCGGAGGTAATGTCTGTACAGTAACCTCCTCACATGGGACGTCCCTCCAAGCTGCATGGGCTCAGGTGAGGCCTCCGGAGGTAATGTCTGTACAGTAACCCCCTCACATGGGATGTCCCTCCAAGCTGCATGGACTCGGGTGTGGTCTCTGGAGGTAATGTCTGTACAATAACCTCCTCACATGGGACGTCCCTCCAAGCTGCATGGGCTCAGGTGAGGCCTCCGGAGGTAATGTCTGTACAGTAACCTCCTCACATGGGACGTCCCTCCAAGCTGCATGGGCTCGGGTGAGGTCTCCGGAGGTAATGTCTGTACAGTAACCTCCTCACATGGGACGTCCCTCCAAGCTGAATGGGCTCGGGTGAGGTCTCCGGAGGTAATGTCTGTACAGTAACCTCCTCACATGGGACGTCCCTCCAAGCTGCATGGGCTCGGGTGAGACCTCCGGAGGTAATGTCTGTACAGTAACCTCCTCACATGGGACGTCGCTCCAAGCTGCATGGGCTCAGGTGAGGCCTCCGGAGGTAATGTCTGTACAGTAACCTCCTCACATGGGACGTTCCTCCAAGCTGCATGGGCTCGGGTGAGACCTCCGGAGGTAATGTCAGTACAGTAACCGCCTCACATGGGACGTCCCTCCAAGCTGCATGGGCTCGCGTGAGGTCCCCAGAGGTAATGTCTGTACAGTAACCTCCTCACATGGGACGTCCCTCCAAGCTGCATGGGCTCGGGTGAGATCTCCGGAGGTAATGTCCGTACAGTAACCTCCTCACATGGGACGTCCCTCCAAGCTGCATGGGCTCGGGTGAGGCCTGAGGAGGTAATGTCTGTACAGTAACCTCCTCACATGGGACGTCCCTCCAAGCTGCATGGGCTCGGGTGAGACCTCCGGAGGTAATGTCCGTACAGTAACCTCCTCACATGGGACGTCCCTCCAAGCTGCATGGGCTCGGGTGAGACCTCCGGAGGTAATGTCAGTACAGTAACCTCCTCACATGGGACGTCCCTCCAAGCTGCATGGGCTCGGGTGAGGTCTCCAGAGGTAATGTCAGTACAGTAACCTCCTCACATGGGACGTCCCTCCAAGCTGCATGGGCTCGGGTGAGGCCTGAGGAGGTAATGTCTCTACAGTAACCTCCTCACATGGGACGTCCCTCCAAGCTGCATGGGCTCGGGTGAGGCCTGAGGAGGTAATGTCTGTACAGTAACCTCCTCACATGGGACGTTCCTCCAAGCTGCATGGGCTCGGGTGAGGCCTCCGGAGGTAATGTCAGTAGAGTAACCTCCTCACATCGGATGTCCCTCCAAGCTGCATGGGCTCGGGGGAGGCCTCCGGAGGTAATGTCTGTACAGTACCCTCCTCACATGGGACGTTCCTCCAAGCTGCATGGGCTCGGGTGATGACTCCGGAGGTAATGTCTGTACAGTAACCTCCTCACATGGGACGTCCCTCCAAGCTGCATGGGCTCAGGTGAGGTCTCCGCAGGTAATGTCTGTACAGTAACCCCCTCACATGGGATGTCCCTCCAAGCTGCATGGACTCGGGTGTGGTCTCTGGAGGTAATGTCTGTACAATAACCTCCTCACATGGGACGTCCCTCCAAGCTGCATGGGCTCAGGTGAGGCCTCCGGAGGTAATGTCTGTACAGTAACCTCCTCACATGGGACGTCCCTCCAAGCTGCATGGGCTCGGGTGAGGTCTCCGGAGGTAATGTCTGTACAGTAACCTCCTCACATGGGACGTCCCTCCAAGCTGCATGGGCTCGGGTGAGGTCTCCGGAGGTAATGTCTGTGCAGTAACCTCCTCACATGGGACGTCCCTCCAAGCTGCATGGGCTCGGGTGAGACCTCCGGAGGTAATGTCAGTACAGTAACCGCCTCACATGGGACGTCCCTCCAAGCTGCATGGGCTCGGCTGAGGTCTCCGGAGGTAATGTCAGTACAGTAACCGCCTCACATGGGACGTCCCTCCAAGCTGCATGGGCTCGGGTGAGGCCTCCGGAGGTAATGTCAGTACAGTGACCTCCTCACATGGGACGCTCCTCTAAGCTGCATGGGCTCGGGTGAGGCCTCCAGAGGTAATGTCTGTACAGTGACCTCCTCACATGGGACGTCCCTCCAAGCTGCATGGGCTCGGGTGAGGCCTCCGGAGGTAATGTCAGTACAGTAACCTCCTCACATGGGACGTCCCTCCAAGCTGCATGGGCTCGGGTGAGACCTCCGGAGGTAATGTCAGTACAGTAACCGCCTCACATGGGACACCCCTCCAAGCTGCATGGGCTCGGGTGAGGTCTCCGGAGGTAATGTCTGTACAGTATCCTCCTCACATGGGACGTCCCTCCAAGCTGCATGGGCTCGGGTGAGGTCTCCGGAGGTAATGTCTGTACAGTGACCTCCTCACATGGGACGTCCCTCCAAGCTGCATGGGCTCGGGTGAGGTCTCCGGAGGTAATGTCTGTACAGTAACCTCCTCACATGGGACGTCCCTCCAAGCTGCATGGACTCGGGTGAGGCCTCCGGAGGTAATGTCTGTACAGTAACCCCCTCACATGGGACGTCCCTCCAAGCTGCATGGGCTCAGGTGAGGCCTCCAGAGGTAATGTCTGTACAGTAACCTCCTCACATGGGACGTCCCTCCAAGCTGCATGGGTTCGGGTGATGCCTCCAGTTGTAATGTCTGTACAGTAACCTCCTCACATGGGACGTTCCTCCAAGCTGCATGGGCTCAGGTGAGACCTCCGGAGGTAATGTCCGTACAGTAACCTCCTCACATGGGACGTCCCTCCAAGCTGCATGGGCTCGGGTGAGGTCTCCGGAGGTAATGTCTGTACAGTGACCTCCTCACATGGGACGTCCCTCCAAGCTGCATGGGCTCGGGTGAGGTCTCCGGAGGTAATGTTTGTACAGTATCCTCCTCACATGGGACGTCCCTCCAAGCTGCATGGGCTCGGGTGAGGTCTCCGGAGGTAATGTCAGTACAGTGACCTCCTCACATGGGACGCTCCTCCAAGCTGCATGGGCTCGGGTGAGGCCTCCAGAGGTAATGTCTGTACAGTGACCTCCTCACATGGGACGTCCCTCCAAGCTGCATGGGCTCGGGTGAGACCTCCGGAGGTAATGTCAGTACAGTAACCTCCTCACATGGGACACCACTCCAAGCTGCATGGGCTCGGGTGAGGTTTCCGGAGGTAATGTCTGTACAGTAACCTCCTCACATGGGACGTCCCTCCAAGCTGCATGGGCTCGGGTGAGGCCTCCGGAGGTAATGTCAGTACAGTGACCTCCTCACATGGGACGTCCCTCCAAGCTGCATGGGCTCGGGTGAGACCTCCGGAGGTAATGTCTGTACAGTAACTTCCTCACATGGGACGTCCCTCCAAGCTGCATGGGCTCGGGTGAGGTCTCCGGAGGTAATGTCTGTACAGTGACCTCCTCACATGGGACTTCCCTCCAAGCTGCATGGGCTCGGGTGAGGCCTCCGGAGGTAATGTCTGTACAGTGACCTCCTCACATGGGACGTCCCTCCAAGCTGCATGGGTTCGGGTGAGGCCTCCGGAGGTAATGTCAGTACAGTGACCTCCTCACATGGGACGCTCCTCCAAGCTGCATGGGCTCGGGTGAGGCCTCCAGAGGTAATGTCTGTACAGTGACCTCCTCACATGGGACGCTCCTCCAAGCTGCATGGGCTCGGGTGAGGCCTCCAGAGGTAATGTCTGTACAGTATCCTCCTCATATGGGACGTCCCTCCAAGCTGCATGGGCTCAGGTGAGGCCTCCGGAGGTAATGTCAGTATAGTAACCGCCTCACATGGGACACCCCTCCAAGCTGCATGGGCTCGGGTGAGGGCTCCGGAGGTAATGTCTGTACAGTAACTTCCTCACATGGGACGTCCCTCCAAGCTGCATGGGCTCGGGTGAGGTCTCCGGAGGTAATGTCTGTACAGTAACCTCCTCACATGGGACGTCCCTCCAAGCTGCATGGGCTCGGGTGAGGTCTCCGGAGGTAATGTCTGTACAGTGACCTCCTCACATGGGACGTCCCTCCAAGCTGCATGGGCTCGGGTGAGGTCTCCGGAGGTAATGTCTGTACAGTATCCTCCTCACATGGGACGTTTCTCCAAGCTGCATGGGCTCGGGTGAGGCCTCCAGAGGTAATGTCTGTACAGTGACCTCCTCACATGGGACGTCCCTTCAAGCTGCATGGGCTCGGGTAAGACCTCCGGAGGTAATGTCAGTACAGTAACCGCCTCACATGGGACGTTTCTCCAAGCTGCATGGGCTCGGGTGAGGTCTCCGGAGGTAATGTCTGTACAGTGACCTCCTCACATGGGACGCTCCTCCAAGCTGCATGGGCTCGGGTGAGGCCTCCAGAGGTAATGTCTGTACAGTATCCTCCTCACATGGGACGTCCCTCCAAGCTGCATGGGCTCGGGTGAGGCCTCCGGAGGTAATGTCAGTACAGTAACCGCCTCACATGGGACACCCCTCCAAGCTGCATGGGCTCGAGTGAGGGCTCCGGAGGTAATGTCTGTACAGTAACTTCCTCACATGGGACGTCCCTCCAAGCTGCATGGGCTCGGGTGAGGTCTCCGGAGGTAATGTCTGTACAGTAACCTCCTCACATGGGACGTCCCTCCAAGCTGCATGGGCTCGGGTGAGGTCTCCGGAGGTAATGTCTGTACAGTGACCTCCTCACATGGGACGTCCCTCCAAGCTGCATGGGCTCGGGTGAGGTCTCCGGAGGTAATGTCTGTACAGTATCCTCCTCACATGGGACGTTTCTCCAAGCTGCATGGGCTCGGGTGAGGCCTCCAGAGGTAATGTCTGTACAGTGACCTCCTCACATGGGACGTCCCTTCAAGCTGCATGGGCTCGGGTGAGACCTCCGGAGGTAATGTCAGTACAGTAACCGCCTCACATGGGACGTTTCTCCAAGCTGAATGGGCTCGGGTGAGGTCTCCGGAGGTAATGTCTGTACAGTGACCTCCTCACATGGGACGTCCCTCCAAGCTGCATGGGCTCGGGTGAGGTTTCCGGAGGAAATGTCTGTACAGTAACCTCCTCACATGTGACGTCCCTCCAAGCTGCATGGGCTCGGGTGAGGCCTCCGGAGGTAATGTCAGTACAGTGACCTCCTCACATGGGACGTCCCTCCAAGCTGCATGGGCTCGGGTGAGACCTCCGGAGGTAATGTCTGTACAGTAACTTCCTCACATGGGACGTGCCTCCAAGCTGCATGGGCTCGGGTGAGGTCTCCGGAGGTAATGTCTGTACAGTATCCTCCTCACATGGGACGTCCCTCCAAGCTGCATGGGCTCAGGTGAGGCCTCCGGAGGTAATGTCTGTACAGTAACCTCCTCACATGGGACGTCCCTCCAAGCTGCATGGACTCGGGTGAGGCCTCCGGAGGTAATGTCTGTACAGTAACCTCCTCACATGGGACGTCCCTCCAAGCTGCATGGGCTCGGGTGATGCCTCCAGTTGTAATGTCTGTACAGTACCCTCCTCACATGGGACGTTCCTCCAAGCTGCATGGGCTCAGGTGAGACCTCCGGAGGTAATGTCCGTACAGTAACCTCCTCACATGGGACGTCCATCCAAGCTGCATGGGCTCAGGTGAGGCCTCCGGAGGTAATGTCTGTACAGTAACCTCCTCACATGGGACGTCCCTCCAAGCTGCATGGGCTCAGGTGAGGCCTCCGGAGGTAATGTCTGTACAGTAACCTCCTCACATGGGACGTCCCTCCAAGCTGCATGGGCTCGGGTGAGGTCTCCGGAGGTAATGTCAGTACAGTAACCCCCTCACATGGGACGTCCCTCCAAGCTGCATGGGCTCGGGTGAGGTCTCCGGAGGTAATATATGTACAGTAACCTCCTTACATGGGACGTCCCTCCAAGCTGCATGGGCTCGGGTGAGGCCTCCGGAGGTAATGTCTGTACAGTAACCTCCTCACATGGGACGTCCCTCCAAGCTGCATGGGCTCGGGTGAGGCCTCCGGGGGTAATGTCAGTACAGTAACCCCCTCACATGGGACGTCCCTCCAAGCTGCATGGGCTCAGGTGAGGTCTCTGGAGGTAATGTCTGTACAGTAACCCCCTCACATGGGACGTCCCTCCAAGCTGCATGGGCTCGGGTGAGGCCTCCGGGGGTAATGTCAGTACAGTAACCCCCTCACATGGGACGTCCCTCCAAGCTGCATGGGCTCGGGTGAGGCCTCCGGAGGTAATGTCTGTACAGTAACCTCCTCACATGGGACGTCCCTCCAAGCTGCATGGGCTCGGGTGAGGCCTCCGGGGGTAATGTCAGTACAGTAACCCCCTCACATGGGACGTCCCTCCAAGCTGCATGGGCTCAGGTGAGGTCTCTGGAGGTAATGTCTGTACAGTAACCCCCTCACATGGGACGTCCCTCCAAGCTGCATGGGCTCGGGTGAGGCCTCCGGGGGTAATGTCAGTACAGTAACCCCCTCACATGGGACGTCCCTCCAAGCTGCATGGGCTCGGGTGAGGTCTCCGGAGGTAATGTTTGTACAGTAACCTCCTCACATGGGACGTCCCTCCAAGCTACATGGGCTCAGGTGAGGCCTCCGGAGGAAATGTCAGTACAGAACCTCCTCACATGGGACGTCCCTCCAAGCTGCATGGGCTCGGGTGAGGTCTCCGGAGGTAATGTCTGTACAGTGACCTCCTCACATGGGACATCCCTCCAAGCTACATGGGCTCAGGTGAGGCCTCCGGAGGTAATGTCAGTACAGAACCTCCTCACATGGGACGTCCCTCCAAGCTGCATGGGCTCAGTGAGGCCTCCGGAGGTAATGTCAGTACAGTAACCTCCTCACATGGGACGTCCCTCCAAGCTACATGGGCTCAGGTGAGGCCTCCGGAGGTAATGTCAGTACAGAACCTCCTCACATGGGACGTCCCTCCAAGCTGCATGGGCTCGGGTGAGGCCTCCGGAGGTAATGTCAGTACAGTAACCTCCTCACATGGGACGTCCCTCCAAGCTGCATGGGCTCAGGTGAGGTCTCCGGGGGTAATGTCAGTACAGTAACCTCCTCACATGTGACGTCCCTCCAAGCTGCATGTGCTGAGGTGAGGCCTCCGGAGGTAATGTCTGTACAGTAACCTCCTCACATGGGACGTCCCTCCAAGCTGCATGGGCTCAGGTGATGCCTCCGGAGGTAATGTCTGTACAGTAACCATCTTCACATGGGACGTCCCTCCAAGCTGCATGGGCTGAGGTGAGGCCTCCGGAGGTAATGTCTGTACAGTAACCTCCTCACATGGGACGTCCCTCCAAGCTGCATGGGCTCGGGTGAGGCCTCCGGAGGTAATGTCTGTACAGTAACCTCCTCACATGGGACGTCCCTCCAAGCTGAATGGGCTCAGGTGAGGTCTCCAGAGGTAAGGTCTGTACAGTAACCTCCTCACATGGGACGTCCCTCCAAGCTGCATGGGCTCGGGTGAGGCCTCCGGAGGTAATGTCTGTACAGTAAACTCCTCACATGGGACGTCCCTCCAAGCTGCATGGGCTCAGGTGAGGTCTCCAGAGGTAAGGTCTGTACAGTAACCTCCTCACATGGGATGTCCCTCCAAGCTGCATGGGCTCGGGTGAGGTCTCCAGAGGTAATGTCTGTACAGTAACCTCCTCACATGGGACGTCTCTCCAAGCTGCATGGGCTCAGGTGATGCCTCCGGAGGTAATGTCTGTACAGTAACCTCCTCACATGGGACGTCCCTCCAAGCTGCATGGGCTCAGGTGAGGTCTCCGGAGGTAATGTCTGTACAGTAACCTCCTCACATGGGACGTCCCTCCAAGCTGCATGGGCTCAGGTGAGGTCTCCGGAGGTAATGTCTGTACAGTGACCTCCTCACATGGGACGTCCCTCCAATCTGCATGGGCTCAGGTGAGGCCTCTGGAGGTAATGTCAGTACAGTAACCGCCTCACATGGGACGTTTCTCCAATCTGCATGGGCTCAGGTGAGGCCTCCGGAGGTAATGTCAGTACAGTAACCTCCTCACATGGGACGTCCCTCCAAGCTGCATGGCCTCGGGTGAGGTCTCCGGAGGTAATGTCTGTACAGTAACCTCCTCACATGGGACATCCCTCCAAGCTGCATGGGCTCGGGTGAGGTCTCCGGAGGTAATGTCTGTACAGTAACCACCTCACATGGGACGTCCCTCCAAGCTGCATGGGCTCAGGTGAGGTCTCCGGAGGTAATGTCTGTACAGTAACCTCCTCACATGGGACGTCCCTCCAAGCTGCATGGGCTCGGGTGAGGTCTCCGGAGGTAATGTCTGTACAGTAACCCCCTCACATGGGATGTCCCTCCAAGCTGCATGGGCTCGGGTGAGGCCTCCGGAGGTAATGTCTGTACAGTAACCTCCTCACATGGGACGTCCCTCCAAGCTGCATGGGCTCGGGGGAGGCCTCCGGAGGTAATGTCTGTACAGTAACCTCCTCACATGGGACGTCCCTCCAAGCTGCATGGGCTCAGGTGAGGCCTCCGGAGGTAATGTCAGTACAGTATCCTCCTCACATGGGACGTCCCTCCAAGCTGCATGGGCTCGGGTGAGGCCTTTGGAGGTTATGTCAGTACAGTAACCTCCTCACATGGGATGTCCCTCCAAGCTGCATGGGCTCAGGTGAGGTCTCCGGAGGTAATGTCTGTACAGTGACCTCCTCACATGGGACGTCCCTCCAATCTGCATGGGCTCAGGTGAGGTCTCCGGAGGTAATGTCTGTACAGTAACCTCCTCACATGGGACGTCCCTCCAAGCTGCATGGGCTCGGGTGAGGCCTCCGGAGGTAATGTCTGTACAGTAATCTCCTCACATGGGACGTCCCTCCAAGCTGCATGGGCTCAGGTGAGGCCTCCGGAGGTAATGTCTGTACAGTAACCTCCTCACATGGGACGTCCCTCCAAGCTGCATGGGCTCGGGTGAGGCCTCCGGAGGTAATGTCTGTACAGTGACCTCCTCACATGGGACGTCCCTCCAAGCTGCATGGGCTCGGGTGAGGCCTCCGGAGGTAATGTATGTACAGTGACCTCCTCACATGGGACGTCCCTCCAAGCTGCATGGGCTCAGGTGAGGTCTCCGGAGGTAATGTCAGTACAGTAACCTCCTCACATGGGACGTCCCTCCAAGCTGCATGGGCTCAGGTGAGGCCTCCGGAGGTAATGTTTGTACAGTAACCTCCTCACATGGGACGTCCCTCCAAGCTGCATGGGCTCAGGTGAGGTCTCCGGAGGTAATGTCTGTACAGTAACCCCCTCACATGGGACGTCCCTCCAAGCTGCATGGGCTCGGGTGAGGTCTCCGGAGGTAATGTCTGTACAGTGACCTCCTCACATGGGACGTCCCTCCAATCTGCATGGGCTCAGATGAGGCCTCTGGAGGTAATGTCTGTACAGTAACCTCCTCACATGGGACGTCCCTCCAAGCTGCATGGGCTCAGGTGAGGCCTCCGGAGGTAATGTCTGTACAGTAACCTCCTCACATGGGATGTCCCTCCAAGCTGCATGGGCTCGGGTGAGGCCTCCAGAGGTAATGTCTGTACAGTAACCTCCTCACATGGGACGTCCCTCCAAGCTGCATGGGCTCGGGTGAGGTCTCCGGAGGTAATGTTTGTACAGTGACCTCCTCACATGGGACGTTCCTCCAAGCTGCATGGGCTCGGGTGAGGCCTCCGGAGGTAATGTCTGTACAGTAACCTCCTCACATGGGACGTCCCTCCAAGCTGCATGGGCTCAGGTGAGGTCTCCAGAGGTAAGGTCTGTACAGTATCCTCCTCACATGGGACGTCCCTCCAAGCTGCATGGGCTCAGGTGAGGCCTCCGGAGGTAATGTCTGTACAGTAACCTCCTCACATGGGACGTCCCTCCAAGCTGCATGGGCTCAGGTGAGACCTCTGGAGGTAATGTCTGTACAGTAACCTCCTCACATGGGATGTCCCTCCAAGCTGCATGGGCTCGGGTGAGGTCTCCAGAGGTAATGTCTGTACAGTAACCTCCTCACATGGGACGTCTCTCCAAGCTGCATGGGCTCAGGTGATGCCTCCGGAGGTAATGTCTGTACAGTAACCTCCTCACATGGGACGTCCCTCCAAGCTGCATGGGCTCAGGTGAGGTCTCCGGAGGTAATGTCTGTACAGTAACCTCCTCACATGGGACGTCCCTCCAAGCTGCATGGGCTCAGGTGAGGTCTCCGGAGGTAATGTCTGTACAGTGACCTCCTCACATGGGACGTCCCTCCAATCTGCATGGGCTCAGGTGAGGCCTCTGGAGGTAATGTCAGTACAGTAACCGCCTCACATGGGACGTTTCTCCAATCTGCATGGGCTCAGGTGAGGCCTCCGGAGGTAATGTCAGTACAGTAACCTCCTCACATGGGACGTCCCTCCAAGCTGCATGGCCTCGGGTGAGGTCTCCGGAGGTAATGTCTGTACAGTAACCTCCTCACATGGGACATCCCTCCAAGCTGCATGGGCTCGGGTGAGGTCTCCGGAGGTAATGTCTGTACAGTAACCACCTCACATGGGACGTCCCTCCAAGCTGCATGGGCTCAGGTGAGGTCTCCGGAGGTAATGTCTGTACAGTAACCTCCTCACATGGGACGTCCCTCCAAGCTGCATGGGCTCGGGTGAGGTCTCCGGAGATAATGTCTGTACAGTAACCCCCTCACATGGGATGTCCCTCCAAGCTGCATGGGCTCGGGTGAGGCCTCCGGAGGTAATGTCTGTACAGTAACCTCCTCACATGGGACGTCCCTCCAAGCTGCATGGGCTCGGGGGAGGCCTCCGGAGGTAATGTCTGTACAGTAACCTCCTCACATGGGACGTCCCTCCAAGCTGCATGGGCTCAGGTGAGGCCTCCGGAGGTAATGTCAGTACAGTATCCTCCTCACATGGGACGTCCCTCCAAGCTGCATGGGCTCGGGTGAGGCCTTTGGAGGTTATGTCAGTACAGTAACCTCCTCACATGGGATGTCCCTCCAAGCTGCATGGGCTCAGGTGAGGTCTCCGGAGGTAATGTCTGTACAGTGACCTCCTCACATGGGACGTCCCTCCAATCTGCATGGGCTCAGGTGAGGTCTCCGGAGGTAATGTCTGTACAGTAACCTCCTCACATGGGACGTCCCTCCAAGCTGCATGGGCTCGGGTGAGGCCTCCGGAGGTAATGTCTGTACAGTAATCTCCTCACATGGGACGTCCCTCCAAGCTGCATGGGCTCAGGTGAGGCCTCCGGAGGTAATGTCTGTACAGTAACCTCCTCACATGGGACGTCCCTCCAAGCTGCATGGGCTCGGGTGAGGCCTCCGGAGGTAATGGCTGTACAGTGACCTCCTCACATGGGACGTCCCTCCAAGCTGCATGGGCTCGGGTGAGGCCTCCGGAGGTAATGTATGTACAGTGACCTCCTCACATGGGACGTCCCTCCAAGCTGCATGGGCTCAGGTGAGGTCTCCGGAGGTAATGTCAGTACAGTAACCTCCTCACATGGGACGTCCCTCCAAGCTGCATGGGCTCAGGTGAGGCCTCCGGAGGTAATGTTTGTACAGTAACCTCCTCACATGGGACGTCCCTCCAAGCTGCATGGGCTCAGGTGAGGTCTCCGGAGGTAATGTCTGACAGTGACCTCCTCACATGGGACGTCCCTCCAATCTGCATGGGCTCAGGTGAGGCCTCTGGAGGTAATGTCTGTACAGTAACCTCCTCACATGGGACGTCCCTCCAAGCTGCATGGGCTCAGGTGAGGCCTCCGGAGGTAATGTCTGTACAGTAACCGCCTCACATGGGACGTTTCTCCAATCTGCATGGGCTCAGGTGAGGCCTCCGGAGGTAATGTCAGTACAGTAACCGCCTCACATGGGACGTTTCTCCAAGCTGCATGGGCTCAGGTGAGGTCTCCGGAGGTAATGTCTGTACAGTAACCTCCTCACATGGGACGTTTCTCCAAGCTGCATGGGTTCAGGTGAGGTCTCCGGAGGTAATGTCTGTACAGTAACCTCCTCACATGGGACATCCCTCCAAGCTGCATGGGCTCAGGTGAGGCCTCCGGAGGTAATGTCTGTACAGTAACCTCCTCACATGGGACGTCCCTCCAAGCTGCATGGGCTCGGGTGAGGCCTCCGGAGGTAATGTCTGTACAGTAACCTCCTCACATGGGACGTCCCTCCAAGCTGCATGGGCTCGGGTGAGGTCTCCGGAGGTAATGTCTGTACAGTAACCCCCTCACATGGGACGTCCCTCCAAGCTGCATGGGCTCGGGTGAGGTCTCCGGAGGTAATGTCTGTACAGTAACCCCCTCACATGGGATGTCCCTCCAAGCTGCATGGGCTCGGGTGAGGCCTCCGGAGGTAAAGTCTGTACAGTAACCTCCTCACATGGGACGTCCCTCCAAGCTGCATGGGCTCGGGTGAGGTCTCCGGAGGTAATATATGTACAGTAACCTCCTTACATGGGACGTCCCTCCAAGCTGCATGGGCTCGGGTGAGGCCTCCGGAGGTAATGTCTGTACAGTAACCTCCTCACATGGGACGTCCCTCCAAGCTGCATGGGCTCGGGTGAGGCCTCCGGGGGTAATGTCAGTACAGTAACCCCCTCACATGGGACGTCCCTCCAAGCTGCATGGGCTCAGGTGAGGTCTCTGGAGGTAATGTCTGTACAGTAACCCCCTCACATGGGACGTCCCTCCAAGCTGCATGGGCTCGGGTGAGGCCTCCGGGGGTAATGTCAGTACAGTAACCCCCTCACATGGGACGTCCCTCCAAGCTGCATGGGCTCGGGTGAGGCCTCCGGAGGTAATGTCTGTACAGTAACCTCCTCACATGGGACGTCCCTCCAAGCTGCATGGGCTCGGGTGAGGCCTCCGGGGGTAATGTCAGTACAGTAACCCCCTCACATGGGACGTCCCTCCAAGCTGCATGGGCTCAGGTGAGGTCTCTGGAGGTAATGTCTGTACAGTAACCCCCTCACATGGGACGTCCCTCCAAGCTGCATGGGCTCGGGTGAGGCCTCCGGGGGTAATGTCAGTACAGTAACCCCCTCACATGGGACGTCCCTCCAAGCTGCATGGGCTCGGGTGAGGTCTCCGGAGGTAATGTTTGTACAGTAACCTCCTCACATGGGACGTCCCTCCAAGCTACATGGGCTCAGGTGAGGCCTCCGGAGGAAATGTCAGTACAGAACCTCCTCACATGGGACGTCCCTCCAAGCTGCATGGGCTCGGGTGAGGTCTCCGGAGGTAATGTCTGTACAGTGACCTCCTCACATGGGACATCCCTCCAAGCTACATGGGCTCAGGTGAGGCCTCCGGAGGTAATGTCAGTACAGAACCTCCTCACATGGGACGTCCCTCCAAGCTGCATGGGCTCAGTGAGGCCTCCGGAGGTAATGTCAGTACAGTAACCTCCTCACATGGGACGTCCCTCCAAGCTACATGGGCTCAGGTGAGGCCTCCGGAGGTAATGTCAGTACAGAACCTCCTCACATGGGACGTCCCTCCAAGCTGCATGGGCTCGGGTGAGGCCTCCGGAGGTAATGTCAGTACAGTAACCTCCTCACATGGGACGTCCCTCCAAGCTGCATGGGCTCAGGTGAGGTCTCCGGGGGTAATGTCAGTACAGTAACCTCCTCACATGTGACGTCCCTCCAAGCTGCATGTGCTGAGGTGAGGCCTCCGGAGGTAATGTCTGTACAGTAACCTCCTCACATGGGACGTCCCTCCAAGCTGCATGGGCTCAGGTGATGCCTCCGGAGGTAATGTCTGTACAGTAACCATCTTCACATGGGACGTCCCTCCAAGCTGCATGGGCTGAGGTGAGGCCTCCGGAGGTAATGTCTGTACAGTAACCTCCTCACATGGGACGTCCCTCCAAGCTGCATGGGCTCGGGTGAGGCCTCCGGAGGTAATGTCTGTACAGTAACCTCCTCACATGGGACGTCCCTCCAAGCTGAATGGGCTCAGGTGAGGTCTCCAGAGGTAAGGTCTGTACAGTAACCTCCTCACATGGGACGTCCCTCCAAGCTGCATGGGCTCGGGTGAGGCCTCCGGAGGTAATGTCTGTACAGTAAACTCCTCACATGGGACGTCCCTCCAAGCTGCATGGGCTCAGGTGAGGTCTCCAGAGGTAAGGTCTGTACAGTATCCTCCTCACATGGGACGTCCCTCCAAGCTGCATGGGCTCAGGTGAGGCCTCCGGAGGTAATGTCTGTACAGTAACCTCCTCACATGGGACGTCCCTCCAAGCTGCATGGGCTCAGGTGAGACCTCTGGAGGTAATGTCTGTACAGTAACCTCCTCACATGGGATGTCCCTCCAAGCTGCATGGGCTCGGGTGAGGTCTCCAGAGGTAATGTCTGTACAGTAACCTCCTCACATGGGACGTCTCTCCAAGCTGCATGGGCTCAGGTGATGCCTCCGGAGGTAATGTCTGTACAGTAACCTCCTCACATGGGACGTCCCTCCAAGCTGCATGGGCTCAGGTGAGGTCTCCGGAGGTAATGTCTGTACAGTAACCTCCTCACATGGGACGTCCCTCCAAGCTGCATGGGCTCAGGTGAGGTCTCCGGAGGTAATGTCTGTACAGTGACCTCCTCACATGGGACGTCCCTCCAATCTGCATGGGCTCAGGTGAGGCCTCTGGAGGTAATGTCAGTACAGTAACCGCCTCACATGGGACGTTTCTCCAATCTGCATGGGCTCAGGTGAGGCCTCCGGAGGTAATGTCAGTACAGTAACCTCCTCACATGGGACGTCCCTCCAAGCTGCATGGGCTCGGGTGAGGCCTCCGGAGGTAATGTCTGTACAGTAACCTCCTCACATGGGACATCCCTCCAAGCTGCATGGGCTCGGGTGAGGTCTCCGGAGGTAATGTCTGTACAGTAACCACCTCACATGGGACGTCCCTCCAAGCTGCATGGGCTCAGGTGAGGTCTCCGGAGGTAATGTCTGTACAGTAACCTCCTCACATGGGACGTCCCTCCAAGCTGCATGGGCTCGGGTGAGGTCTCCGGAGGTAATGTCTGTACAGTAACCCCCTCACATGGGATGTCCCTCCAAGCTGCATGGGCTCGGGTGAGGCCTCCGGAGGTAATGTCTGTACAGTAACCTCCTCACATGGGACGTCCCTCCAAGCTGCATGGGCTCGGGGGAGGCCTCCGGAGGTAATGTCTGTACAGTAACCTCCTCACATGGGACGTCCCTCCAAGCTGCATGGGCTCAGGTGAGGCCTCCGGAGGTAATGTCAGTACAGTATCCTCCTCACATGGGACGTCCCTCCAAGCTGCATGGGCTCGGGTGAGGCCTTTGGAGGTTATGTCAGTACAGTAACCTCCTCACATGGGATGTCCCTCCAAGCTGCATGGGCTCAGGTGAGGTCTCCGGAGGTAATGTCTGTACAGTGACCTCCTCACATGGGACGTCCCTCCAATCTGCATGGGCTCAGGTGAGGTCTCCGGAGGTAATGTCTGTACAGTAACCTCCTCACATGGGACGTCCCTCCAAGCTGCATGGGCTCGGGTGAGGCCTCCGGAGGTAATGTCTGTACAGTAATCTCCTCACATGGGACGTCCCTCCAAGCTGCATGGGCTCAGGTGAGGCCTCCGGAGGTAATGTCTGTACAGTAACCTCCTCACATGGGACGTCCCTCCAAGCTGCATGGGCTCGGGTGAGGCCTCCGGAGGTAATGTCTGTACAGTGACCTCCTCACATGGGACGTCCCTCCAAGCTGCATGGGCTCGGGTGAGGCCTCCGGAGGTAATGTATGTACAGTGACCTCCTCACATGGGACGTCCCTCCAAGCTGCATGGGCTCAGGTGAGGTCTCCGGAGGTAATGTCAGTACAGTAACCTCCTCACATGGGACGTCCCTCCAAGCTGCATGGGCTCAGGTGAGGCCTCCGGAGGTAATGTTTGTACAGTAACCTCCTCACATGGGACGTCCCTCCAAGCTGCATGGGCTCAGGTGAGGTCTCCGGAGGTAATGTCTGTACAGTAACCCCCTCACATGGGACGTCCCTCCAAGCTGCATGGGCTCGGGTGAGGTCTCCGGAGGTAATGTCTGTACAGTGACCTCCTCACATGGGACGTCCCTCCAATCTGCATGGGCTCAGATGAGGCCTCTGGAGGTAATGTCTGTAC
This sequence comes from Anomaloglossus baeobatrachus, assembly GCF_048569485.1. Lineage (NCBI taxonomy): Eukaryota > Metazoa > Chordata > Amphibia > Anura > Aromobatidae > Anomaloglossus > Anomaloglossus baeobatrachus. The sequence goes on from NC_134357.1 coordinate 4,749,026, forward strand.
AGTAACCTCCTCACATGGGACGTCCCTCCAAGCTGCATGGGCTCAGGTGAGGCCTCCGGAGGTAATGTCTGTACAGTAACCTCCTCACATGGGATGTCCCTCCAAGCTGCATGGGCTCGGGTGAGGCCTCCAGAGGTAATGTCTGTACAGTAACCTCCTCACATGGGACGTCCCTCCAAGCTGCATGGGCTCGGGTGAGGTCTCCGGAGGTAATGTTTGTACAGTGACCTCCTCACATGGGACGTTCCTCCAAGCTGCATGGGCTCGGGTGAGGCCTCCGGAGGTAATGTCTGTACAGTAACCTCCTCACATGGGACGTCCCTCCAAGCTGCATGGGCTCAGGTGAGGTCTCCAGAGGTAAGGTCTGTACAGTATCCTCCTCACATGGGACGTCCCTCCAAGCTGCATGGGCTCAGGTGAGGCCTCCGGAGGTAATGTCTGTACAGTAACCTCCTCACATGGGACGTCCCTCCAAGCTGCATGGGCTCAGGTGAGACCTCTGGAGGTAATGTCTGTACAGTAACCTCCTCACATGGGATGTCCCTCCAAGCTGCATGGGCTCGGGTGAGGTCTCCAGAGGTAATGTCTGTACAGTAACCTCCTCACATGGGACGTCTCTCCAAGCTGCATGGGCTCAGGTGATGCCTCCGGAGGTAATGTCTGTACAGTAACCTCCTCACATGGGACGTCCCTCCAAGCTGCATGGGCTCAGGTGAGGTCTCCGGAGGTAATGTCTGTACAGTAACCTCCTCACATGGGACGTCCCTCCAAGCTGCATGGGCTCAGGTGAGGTCTCCGGAGGTAATGTCTGTACAGTGACCTCCTCACATGGGACGTCCCTCCAATCTGCATGGGCTCAGGTGAGGCCTCTGGAGGTAATGTCAGTACAGTAACCGCCTCACATGGGACGTTTCTCCAATCTGCATGGGCTCAGGTGAGGCCTCCGGAGGTAATGTCAGTACAGTAACCTCCTCACATGGGACGTCCCTCCAAGCTGCATGGCCTCGGGTGAGGTCTCCGGAGGTAATGTCTGTACAGTAACCTCCTCACATGGGACATCCCTCCAAGCTGCATGGGCTCGGGTGAGGTCTCCGGAGGTAATGTCTGTACAGTAACCACCTCACATGGGACGTCCCTCCAAGCTGCATGGGCTCAGGTGAGGTCTCCGGAGGTAATGTCTGTACAGTAACCTCCTCACATGGGACGTCCCTCCAAGCTGCATGGGCTCGGGTGAGGTCTCCGGAGATAATGTCTGTACAGTAACCCCCTCACATGGGATGTCCCTCCAAGCTGCATGGGCTCGGGTGAGGCCTCCGGAGGTAATGTCTGTACAGTAACCTCCTCACATGGGACGTCCCTCCAAGCTGCATGGGCTCGGGGGAGGCCTCCGGAGGTAATGTCTGTACAGTAACCTCCTCACATGGGACGTCCCTCCAAGCTGCATGGGCTCGGGTGAGGCCTCCGGAGGTAATGTCAGTACAGTATCCTCCTCACATGGGACGTCCCTCCAAGCTGCATGGGCTCGGGTGAGGCCTTTGGAGGTTATGTCAGTACAGTAACCTCCTCACATGGGATGTCCCTCCAAGCTGCATGGGCTCAGGTGAGGTCTCCGGAGGTAATGTCTGTACAGTGACCTCCTCACATGGGACGTCCCTCCAATCTGCATGGGCTCAGGTGAGGTCTCCGGAGGTAATGTCTGTACAGTAACCTCCTCACATGGGACGTCCCTCCAAGCTGCATGGGCTCGGGTGAGGCCTCCGGAGGTAATGTCTGTACAGTAATCTCCTCACATGGGACGTCCCTCCAAGCTGCATGGGCTCAGGTGAGGCCTCCGGAGGTAATGTCTGTACAGTAACCTCCTCACATGGGACGTCCCTCCAAGCTGCATGGGCTCGGGTGAGGCCTCCGGAGGTAATGGCTGTACAGTGACCTCCTCACATGGGACGTCCCTCCAAGCTGCATGGGCTCGGGTGAGGCCTCCGGAGGTAATGTATGTACAGTGACCTCCTCACATGGGACGTCCCTCCAAGCTGCATGGGCTCAGGTGAGGTCTCCGGAGGTAATGTCAGTACAGTAACCTCCTCACATGGGACGTCCCTCCAAGCTGCATGGGCTCAGGTGAGGCCTCCGGAGGTAATGTTTGTACAGTAACCTCCTCACATGGGACGTCCCTCCAAGCTGCATGGGCTCAGGTGAGGTCTCCGGAGGTAATGTCTGACAGTGACCTCCTCACATGGGACGTCCCTCCAATCTGCATGGGCTCAGGTGAGGCCTCTGGAGGTAATGTCTGTACAGTAACCTCCTCACATGGGACGTCCCTCCAAGCTGCATGGGCTCAGGTGAGGCCTCCGGAGGTAATGTCTGTACAGTAACCGCCTCACATGGGACGTTTCTCCAATCTGCATGGGCTCAGGTGAGGCCTCCGGAGGTAATGTCAGTACAGTAACCGCCTCACATGGGACGTTTCTCCAAGCTGCATGGGCTCAGGTGAGGTCTCCGGAGGTAATGTCTGTACAGTAACCTCCTCACATGGGACGTTTCTCCAAGCTGCATGGGTTCAGGTGAGGTCTCCGGAGGTAATGTCTGTACAGTAACCTCCTCACATGGGACGTCTCTCCAAGCTGCATGGGCTCAGGTGATGCCTCCGGAGGTAATGTCTGTACAGTAACCTCCTCACATGGGACGTCCCTCCAAGCTGCATGGGCTCAGGTGAGGTCTCCGGAGGTAATGTCTGTACAGTAACCTCCTCACATGGGACGTCCCTCCAAGCTGCATGGGCTCAGGTGAGGTCTCCGGAGGTAATGTCTGTACAGTGACCTCCTCACATGGGACGTCCCTCCAATCTGCATGGGCTCAGGTGAGGCCTCTGGAGGTAATGTCAGTACAGTAACCGCCTCACATGGGACGTTTCTCCAATCTGCATGGGCTCAGGTGAGGCCTCCGGAGGTAATGTCAGTACAGTAACCTCCTCACATGGGACGTCCCTCCAAGCTGCATGGGCTCGGGTGAGGCCTCCGGAGGTAATGTCTGTACAGTAACCTCCTCACATGGGACATCCCTCCAAGCTGCATGGGCTCGGGTGAGGTCTCCGGAGGTAATGTCTGTACAGTAACCACCTCACATGGGACGTCCCTCCAAGCTGCATGGGCTCAGGTGAGGTCTCCGGAGGTAATGTCTGTACAGTAACCTCCTCACATGGGACGTCCCTCCAAGCTGCATGGGCTCGGGTGAGGTCTCCGGAGGTAATGTCTGTACAGTAACCCCCTCACATGGGATGTCCCTCCAAGCTGCATGGGCTCGGGTGAGGCCTCCGGAGGTAATGTCTGTACAGTAACCTCCTCACATGGGACGTCCCTCCAAGCTGCATGGGCTCGGGGGAGGCCTCCGGAGGTAATGTCTGTACAGTAACCTCCTCACATGGGACGTCCCTCCAAGCTGCATGGGCTCAGGTGAGGCCTCCGGAGGTAATGTCAGTACAGTATCCTCCTCACATGGGACGTCCCTCCAAGCTGCATGGGCTCGGGTGAGGCCTTTGGAGGTTATGTCAGTACAGTAACCTCCTCACATGGGATGTCCCTCCAAGCTGCATGGGCTCAGGTGAGGTCTCCGGAGGTAATGTCTGTACAGTGACCTCCTCACATGGGACGTCCCTCCAATCTGCATGGGCTCAGGTGAGGTCTCCGGAGGTAATGTCTGTACAGTAACCTCCTCACATGGGACGTCCCTCCAAGCTGCATGGGCTCGGGTGAGGCCTCCGGAGGTAATGTCTGTACAGTAATCTCCTCACATGGGACGTCCCTCCAAGCTGCATGGGCTCAGGTGAGGCCTCCGGAGGTAATGTCTGTACAGTAACCTCCTCACATGGGACGTCCCTCCAAGCTGCATGGGCTCGGGTGAGGCCTCCGGAGGTAATGTCTGTACAGTGACCTCCTCACATGGGACGTCCCTCCAAGCTGCATGGGCTCGGGTGAGGCCTCCGGAGGTAATGTATGTACAGTGACCTCCTCACATGGGACGTCCCTCCAAGCTGCATGGGCTCAGGTGAGGTCTCCGGAGGTAATGTCAGTACAGTAACCTCCTCACATGGGACGTCCCTCCAAGCTGCATGGGCTCAGGTGAGGCCTCCGGAGGTAATGTTTGTACAGTAACCTCCTCACATGGGACGTCCCTCCAAGCTGCATGGGCTCAGGTGAGGTCTCCGGAGGTAATGTCTGTACAGTAACCCCCTCACATGGGACGTCCCTCCAAGCTGCATGGGCTCGGGTGAGGTCTCCGGAGGTAATGTCTGTACAGTGACCTCCTCACATGGGACGTCCCTCCAATCTGCATGGGCTCAGATGAGGCCTCTGGAGGTAATGTCTGTACAGTAACCTCCTCACATGGGACGTCCCTCCAAGCTGCATGGGCTCAGGTGAGGCCTCCGGAGGTAATGTCTGTACAGTAACCTCCTCACATGGGATGTCCCTCCAAGCTGCATGGGCTCGGGTGAGGCCTCCAGAGGTAATGTCTGTACAGTAACCTCCTCACATGGGACGTCCCTCCAAGCTGCATGGGCTCGGGTGAGGTCTCCGGAGGTAATGTTTGTACAGTGACCTCCTCACATGGGACGTTCCTCCAAGCTGCATGGGCTCGGGTGAGGCCTCCGGAGGTAATGTCTGTACAGTAACCTCCTCACATGGGACGTCCCTCCAAGCTGCATGGGCTCAGGTGAGGTCTCCAGAGGTAAGGTCTGTACAGTATCCTCCTCACATGGGACGTCCCTCCAAGCTGCATGGGCTCAGGTGAGGCCTCCGGAGGTAATGTCTGTACAGTAACCTCCTCACATGGGACGTCCCTCCAAGCTGCATGGGCTCAGGTGAGACCTCTGGAGGTAATGTCTGTACAGTAACCTCCTCACATGGGATGTCCCTCCAAGCTGCATGGGCTCGGGTGAGGTCTCCAGAGGTAATGTCTGTACAGTAACCTCCTCACATGGGACGTCTCTCCAAGCTGCATGGGCTCAGGTGATGCCTCCGGAGGTAATGTCTGTACAGTAACCTCCTCACATGGGACGTCCCTCCAAGCTGCATGGGCTCAGGTGAGGTCTCCGGAGGTAATGTCTGTACAGTAACCTCCTCACATGGGACGTCCCTCCAAGCTGCATGGGCTCAGGTGAGGTCTCCGGAGGTAATGTCTGTACAGTGACCTCCTCACATGGGACGTCCCTCCAATCTGCATGGGCTCAGGTGAGGCCTCTGGAGGTAATGTCAGTACAGTAACCGCCTCACATGGGACGTTTCTCCAATCTGCATGGGCTCAGGTGAGGCCTCCGGAGGTAATGTCAGTACAGTAACCTCCTCACATGGGACGTCCCTCCAAGCTGCATGGCCTCGGGTGAGGTCTCCGGAGGTAATGTCTGTACAGTAACCTCCTCACATGGGACATCCCTCCAAGCTGCATGGGCTCGGGTGAGGTCTCCGGAGGTAATGTCTGTACAGTAACCACCTCACATGGGACGTCCCTCCAAGCTGCATGGGCTCAGGTGAGGTCTCCGGAGGTAATGTCTGTACAGTAACCTCCTCACATGGGATGTCCCTCCAAGCTGCATGGGCTCGGGTGAGGTCTCCGGAGATAATGTCTGTACAGTAACCCCCTCACATGGGATGTCCCTCCAAGCTGCATGGGCTCGGGTGAGGCCTCCGGAGGTAATGTCTGTACAGTAACCTCCTCACATGGGACGTCCCTCCAAGCTGCATGGGCTCGGGGGAGGCCTCCGGAGGTAATGTCTGTACAGTAACCTCCTCACATGGGACGTCCCTCCAAGCTGCATGGGCTCAGGTGAGGCCTCCGGAGGTAATGTCAGTACAGTATCCTCCTCACATGGGACGTCCCTCCAAGCTGCATGGGCTCGGGTGAGGCCTTTGGAGGTTATGTCAGTACAGTAACCTCCTCACATGGGATGTCCCTCCAAGCTGCATGGGCTCAGGTGAGGTCTCCGGAGGTAATGTCTGTACAGTGACCTCCTCACATGGGACGTCCCTCCAATCTGCATGGGCTCAGGTGAGGTCTCCGGAGGTAATGTCTGTACAGTAACCTCCTCACATGGGACGTCCCTCCAAGCTGCATGGGCTCGGGTGAGGCCTCCGGAGGTAATGTCTGTACAGTAATCTCCTCACATGGGACGTCCCTCCAAGCTGCATGGGCTCAGGTGAGGCCTCCGGAGGTAATGTCTGTACAGTAACCTCCTCACATGGGACGTCCCTCCAAGCTGCATGGGCTCGGGTGAGGCCTCCGGAGGTAATGGCTGTACAGTGACCCCCTCACATGGGACGTCCCTCCAAGCTGCATGGGCTCGGGTGAGGCCTCCGGAGGTAATGTATGTACAGTGACCTCCTCACATGGGACGTCCCTCCAAGCTGCATGGGCTCAGGTGAGGTCTCCGGAGGTAATGTCAGTACAGTAACCTCCTCACATGGGACGTCCCTCCAAGCTGCATGGGCTCAGGTGAGGTCTCCGGAGGTAATGTCTGACAGTGACCTCCTCACATGGGACGTCCCTCCAATCTGCATGGGCTCAGGTGAGGCCTCTGGAGGTAATGTCTGTACAGTAACCTCCTCACATGGGACGTCCCTCCAAGCTGCATGGGCTCAGGTGAGGCCTCCGGAGGTAATGTCTGTACAGTAACCGCCTCACATGGGACGTTTCTCCAATCTGCATGGGCTCAGGTGAGGCCTCCGGAGGTAATGTCAGTACAGTAACCGCCTCACATGGGACGTTTCTCCAAGCTGCATGGGCTCAGGTGAGGTCTCCGGAGGTAATGTCTGTACAGTAACCTCCTCACATGGGACGTTTCTCCAAGCTGCATGGGTTCAGGTGAGGTCTCCGGAGGTAATGTCTGTACAGTAACCTCCTCACATGGGACATCCCTCCAAGCTGCATGGGCTCAGGTGAGGCCTCCGGAGGTAATGTCTGTACAGTAACCTCCTCACATGGGACGTCCCTCCAAGCTGCATGGGCTCGGGTGAGGCCTCCGGAGGTAATGTCTGTACAGTAACCTCCTCACATGGGACGTCCCTCCAAGCTGCATGGGCTCGGGTGAGGTCTCCGGAGGTAATGTCTGTACAGTAACCCCCTCACATGGGACGTCCCTCCAAGCTGCATGGGCTCGGGTGAGGCCTCCGGAGGTAAAGTCTGTACAGTAACCTCCTCACATGGGACGTCCCTCCAAGCTGCATGGGCTCGGGTGAGGCCTCCGGAGGTAATGTCTGTACAGTAACCTCCTCACAGGGGACGTCCCTCCAAGCTGCATGGGCTCGGGTGAGGCCTCCGGAGGTAATGTCTGCACAGTAATCTCCTCACATGGGACGTCCCTCCAAGCTGCATGGGCTCGGGGGAGGCCTCCGGAGGTAATGTCTGTACAGTAACCTCCTCACATGGGACGTCCCTCCAAGTTGCATGGGCTCAGGTGAGGCCTCCGGAGGTAATGTCTGTACAGTAACCTCCTCACATGGGACGTCCCTCCAAGCTGCATGGGCTCAGGTGAGGCCTCCGGAGGTAATGTCAGTACAGTAACCTCCTCACATGGGACGTCCCTTCAAGCTGCATGGGCTCAGGTGAGGCCTCCGGAGGTAATGTCTGTACAGTAACCTCCTCACATGGGACATCCCTCCAAGCTGCATGGGCTCGGGTGAGGCCTCCGGAGGTAATGTCTGTACAGTATCCTCCTCACATGGGATGTCCCTCCAAGCTGCATGGGCTCAGGTGAGGCCTCCGGAGGTAATGTCTGTACAGTAACCTCCTCACATGGGACGTCCCTCCAAGCTGCATGGGCTCGGGTGAGGCCTCCGGAGGTAATGTCTGTACAGTAACCTCCTCACATGGGACGTCCCTCCAAGCTGCATGGGCTCAGGTGAGGCCTCCGGAGGTAATGTCTGTACAGTAACCTCCTCACATGGGACGTCCCTCCAAGCTGCATGGGCTGAGGTGAGACCTCCGGAGGTAATGTCTGTACAGTAACCTCCTCACATGGGACATCCCTCCAAGCTGCATGGGCTCGGGTGAGGCCTCCGGAGGTAATGTCTGCACAGTAACCTTCTCCCGGAGAGTCTTGGCTCTATTGGATCTCTGCCAGAAATGGCGATCAATACGTATTACAAAAGACTTGGCACACTCCAGAGAAGATGTCTCGTACATCACCAATGCCTCCATAGCCCTCTTGAACACACCCAGGTTAATTCACTGAGTGTCCACGGACCAGCGCCGGAATTCATCCCAATAATCCTCTGCGGCCGATTCCCCAGATGCAGTGGACGATTTTTTAGACTCGGCTAAAGATACTTTGTCTGGATCATCATAGATAAGACCGAGTGCAGAGAAAAACCCATCCACCGACAAAACAAATGGTGACTCAGGGCAAAGAAAAACCCCATGCTGGTGAGTCTCCACTCAGGAGCTTTGCTAAAGGTTACAAATCGGCTGCGCTCTCCAGAAAATTATCCAGCAACCAAAATGGATTGTGCCGATGTGGCGGACTGTGCTTGTTGATGTACCGCCTCTGGAGAGACAAAGACTGGAACTGCCTCGATAGCGCAGCAATTGGGTCCACACTGAAAATTTAAGGAAAAAACTTTGGCACACTATTGCAAGATATGAAGAGCGGATACTTTTCTTAATGCTTGTGACTTTTATTGTAGTGCAAATAAACAATCCACAGTGGAGCGGCGCGACGTTTCGCCTCATGATAGAGCCTTCATCAGGGATATTAACTCTGTGAGTAACAATTCATAAAAGGACAAACGTCTATATCAGATACAAGAGTATAAAGTACATACATACACTAGAAAATCACATAAATGCAATGTGAACTGTATGATATTCAATCATAGTCTGTGCCGCTCCCCTCGCCCTTATATCACAATAACAGGAGAAGGGATATGTAGAAAATATTGAGGACATAATATACAATATGTACATGTAAAAAATGTGGCCGATCTCAAAATATAGAAAATGGTTCACTTAGAACAAACGTCACAATATCTGCAGAATGGAAAGTAACAATAGAGCGGATTGAGGCAGAGGATTACAACATAACAGGTTCCGTGACCGATACATAACAATGCATGCAAAATCACAGTGTATAACAGTATGGCCATACAGGACGGCACACCTGTGTATGTACACCGAACATTGCGTCTGACAATGGTGAGAAGCTCCCCTGAGGACGGGGAGGGATATATACTGTAATGAGACGAGGGGAATGTACCGCCCCGTGCTCGGCAGCCGAGCCGCTCGGATCCGGACCTTCAGTGGGTGGCTCGAGGGTCTCCGGACCCGGGGGTCCTGCGGTCCCGTCGATCAAAAAGGGGTTTGGGGACGTATGTGTACTTCTGGAGCCGTGTTTAAGTTCGTGATGCCACCCACAGGATGTGGTGAAGGTGGACACCACCGCTGCAGTTATGGGGCACCCAGGGGAGATGTTGCACAGCAAGTTGTTAACCCCTCCGTTGGCAGGGATGGTGGCCCCGGGACCCGTAGGGGGTGTTTGGCGGTGCAGGGAGATGGGCGGCCGGAGAGCACTGATGTACTCAGGATTAGTAAACACACGAGTCTCTGGTAAACCAAGGTGATGGTGGTCGGTGCCCGCAGCCGGCTGCAGTCTTGTCCCCCACCTTGTTGGTGGTCTCTGTCTTTCTCCCGCACCTGTATGTGATGATGGACTACCTGTGCTTGCAACTTCAGGAGTCTGCTCACAGCTTTTGGTTGCCTGAGGAGCCCTTTGCCCGCAGACGCTGGCCCGTGGGATCTCTGAGCCGTGGCGGTGGCTTTCTATCCCCCTCGTTGGGCTGTTGCCTTCAGTCGGAACTTTGGGTGGGACAGGACCTTTAGTCCTGGCTGCAATCAGTGAATTAGCTAGCCCCCAGTAGCTTCTGGACCTAGCTTCAGAGTCTGAGTACCCCCCTTTGTGCTCCGGTTTCCGGATCGGTTTCCCGGGTCGGTACCGGCGGGCCACTACCCTGTCCCGGTCCATTTCGGTTCCACTAAACCGTCTTCCCGGCCCCTGCAGATGGAGACCGCCATCTGCCTCCTAGCCAGCAGTACCAAGGCTACTACCCTGGCACCGGTTAAGTTTGGGTCCTTCCTCTGCTGGAGCTGCTCACAGCTCCAGCCCACACACCTTTCCACTTGACCTCTACACTTGAACTCTAGAACAGAACAAAACTTTCCCGCCCCAGGCTGTCTGAGACTCCCCGGTGGGTATCTTCCAACCGCCTGGATCCGCCCCCAGGTGTTTCCATCAAGCACTGGGGGGGTGACTAGAGTTTTACAGTATGTGTTTGGCTGCTGTCACCTTGTTAGAGAACGGTGTAGTGCGGGGCCCTATCTGTGACTACCTGGCCCGGCCAGGGCGTCACACTCCCCCTTGGTTAACCACAGACCGTCCGCGGGCTGTCCGACCACGACCGGTTTATTTTTGCTTTAACTGAAAAAGATAAGAACATATTTACAATTCTAATAACTTTTGTACAATCAAGCATATTTGTGGGTTTCTTCCCTTACGGGAGGCAGGTTACTTAAACGTTGCAATATAAAACATTTCTATTAACCGGGAACGGGATGGGACCGGGTCCTTTCCATTTTGCCCACCCAAGCAAACCTAGCCCTGGTGCTGCCTCTAAAAACCAGGTCAGCATCCCTTTTCCCCAGTCCAGGAAATGGGTTCAGGTCCGGGTGTTGCCCACACGGGCCGGGTAATAAGTTCCTTACCCGGCAGTCTCTCTCAGAGGCCCCACGTCCAGGGGACCCCTAACCCGGAGGGTAGTCACCGGTCTGCATGGTGACGGGACCATGGCCTACAATTTCCTGCAGGCCTTTCCTCCAACCATCGTCTCCGGAGACTGCAGGACAATGAAAAGGGTGGTCAGGGAGCATTTACAAGTCCCAATAGTTTTGGGTGGCCTGCCAGCTCTGGGCCTTGTCTTTGTATTAAATGGGGGTAAAACAACGGGAGGTCAACAGGGTCCCAACGGGGACGGGCAGGATCTTACTGATGGCTGTACTACTGCATGGGGTCGTGACGCTCCCTCAGCTGTTGGGAGTCGGGCTTTCCGAACCAAGTGCCGTACATTCCGGGGTTCAGGGCTTGCACGGAAGTCTGGAGTGGCTCCACAGGCAGCGCCGTTCCCTCCGGGAGCTGGGCCATCCGGGGTCTGCCGGTCTCACTGTAAGCGGGTCCTGGCTCCTGACAGGTCGGTGGGTCTGAAAGGGTCTGCACGGCTTTATCCTACCGGGGTGCTTTCCAGGAGGCAGGCCTCTCGTTTGCCCACACCACGGCCACCATCTTCTGCATCGCCTTCTTCCAGCACAACGCTTGCTGCATCAACTCGACCCGTACCTGGATACAGAACTGCGCCAGTTTCCATTCCAACTAAGCCGCGGTTCCCAGCGGCAACCGATCCCATGGCGCCTCGGCTCCAGCATCCGGAGCAGGAGCTGCAGACTCCTCGTCGGTCATCTTCTCCTGTTCCGGGCTGGCTATCAAGGGGTCTTCCGAGCCAGGCGCTCTTCCCGTCGCGGCCGGGCGGACTGTCGGGGCTGACATCCTTCCTGCGGCAGGCGGGTTGCCTCCAGCTGTCCCACGGGGAGTCACCACCGGAACCTCAGGGTCCGCTGCTCCTGCGACCGTAGCGGGAGCTGCAGCTTTCTTGCCGGCTGCTTCCCCCGTGCGCATCGCCGCTCTAGTGGTCGGCGCGAGGCCGGTATCGGGCTCAGGAGCAGACATCCTCCATCAGCTCCCCCTTGGTCTTTTCGCGGCACTCCTCTCGCCGGCTGGTAAGTTTCGTTTTGCGACTTCCGGGTCTGCTTTATAGCCGTGTTCCCAGGGGGCGGAGCTTCAGTTCTCGCGCCCTTTACGCGGGGAAGAAGACTCTGGCGGGAATCTTCGCATCAAAAGATGGCGGCAAGATGGCGGATTTTGAAAATTTTACAACGGATCACTGCTGACTTCACTTCAAGGTGCACTTCCACAAGGTAAGTGGATGGGTAAGTATCCTGTTCGTGACGCCAGAAATCGAGGTGTACCGCCCCGTGCTCGGCAGCCGAGCCGCTCGGATCCGGACCTTCAGTGGGTGGCTCGAGGGTCTCCGGACCCGGGGGTCCTGCGGTCACGTCGATCAAAAAGGGGTTTGCGGTTTGGGGCGGAGCCGTGGTTAAGTTCGTGACGCCACCCACGGGATGTGGTGAAGGTGGACACCACCGCTGCAGTTACAGGGCACCCGGGGGAGATGTTGCGCAGCAAGTTGTTAACCCCTCCGTGGGCAGGGATGGTGGCCCTGGGACCCGTTGGGTGTGTTTGGCGGTGCAGGGAGATGGGCGGACGTAGGGCACTGATGTACTCACGATTAGTAAACACACGAGTCTCTGGTAAACCAAGGTGATGGTGGTCGGTGCCTGCAGCCGGATGCAGTCTGGTCCCCCACCCGGTAGGTTGTCTCTGTCTTTCTCCCGCACCTGTTTGTGATGATGGACTACGTGCGCTTGCAACTTCAGGAGTCCGCTCCCGGCTTTTGGTTGCCTGAGGAGCCCTTTGCCCGCAGACGCTGGCCCGTGGGATCTCTGAGCCGTGGCGGTGTCTTTCTATCCCCCTCGTTGGGCTGTTGCCTTCAGTCGGGACTTTGGGTGGGACAGGACCTCTAGTCCTGGCCGCAATCAATGAATTAGCTAGCCCCCAGTAGCTTCTGGACCTAGCTTCAGGGTCTGAGTACCCCCTTTGTGCTCCGGTTTCCAGGTCGGTTTCCCGGGTCGGTACTGGTGGGCCACTACCTGTCCCGGTCCACCTCGGTTCCACCGAGCCGTCTTCCCGCCTCCTGCAGACGGAGACCGCCGTCTGCCTCCTAGACAGCAGTACCAGGGCTCCTACCCTGGCACTGGTTCAGTTTGGGTCCTTCCTCTGCTGGAGCTGCTCACAGCTCCAGCCCACACACCTCTCCACTCGACCTCTACACTTGAACTCTAGAACAGAACAGAACTTTCCTGCCTCAGGCTGTCTGAGACTCCCCGGTGGGTATCTTCCAACCGCCTGGTTCCATCCCCTGGTGTGTCCATCAAGCACTGAGGGGGTGACTAGGGTTTTATGTGTTTGGCTGCTGTCACCTTGTTAGGGAACAGTGTAGTGCGGGGCCCTATCTGTGACTACCTGGCCCGGCCAGGGCGTTACAGGAATATAGATAGGAGCATACCATATTTTTCAGATTATAAGACACACTTTTCCTCTCAAAAAGTTGGGAGGAAAATGAGGGGTGCGTCTTAAAATCCGAATATAGCTCACCGGTAGGTGGAGAATTGTCACGGGCGTCAGGCTTTGCGGGCAGGCGGCTGTCTGTGCGGGCAGGCAGCCGGGAGCCCTCTCTGTGCGGGCAGGCAGCCCTCTCTGTGTGGGGGCAGGCGGCCGGGAACCCTGTGTGTGCAGGCAGGTGGCCGGCTGTATGGAGCAGGTGGTGCGGCGGGAGTCCCAGATGCCCTGGGTTCAAATGATGGGGCCCGGAGTCAGTGCGTGCTCAGATAAGCTCTCACGAGCAGGGTTGCCATTTTTCCCTTTAAATATTGTATCTTCTATAATTGTTACTTGTTTGCATATGTTTATGTATATGATATATATATGTACAGTGCCTACAAGTAGTCTTCAACCCCCTGCAGATTTAGCAGGTTTGATAAGATGCAAACTTCAAACAAGAGCAGGATTTATTAACAGATGCATAAATCTTACAAACCAACAAGTTTTGTTGCTCAGTTAAATTTTAATACATTTTCAACATAAAAGTGTGGGTCAATTATTATTCAACCCCTAGGTTTAATATTTTGTGGAATACCCCTTGTTTGCAATTACAGCTAATAATCGTCTTTTATAAGACCTGATCAGGCCGGCACAGGTCTCTGGAGTTATCTTGGCCCACTCCTCCATGCAGATCTTATCCAAGTTATCTAGGTTCTTTGGGTGTCTCATGTGGACTTTAATCATGAGCTCCTTCCACAAGTTTTCAATTGGGTTAAGGTCAGGAGACTGACTAGGCCACTGCAACACCTTGATTTTTTCCCTCTTGAACCAGGCCTTGGTTTTCTTGGCTGTGTGCTTTGGGTCGTTGTCTTGTTGGAAGATGAAATGACGACCCATCTTAAGATCCTTGATGGAGGAGCGGAGGTTCTTGGCCAAAATCTCCAGGTAGGCCGTGCTATCCATCTTCCCATGGATGCGGACCAGATGGCCAGGCCCCTTGGCTGAGCAACAGCCCCACAGCATGATGCTGCCACCACCATGCTTGACTGTAGGGATGGTATTCTTGGGGTCGTATGCAGTGCCATCCAGTCTCCAAACGTCACGTGTGTGGTTGGCACCAAAGATCTCGATCTTGGTCTCATCAGACCAGAGAACCTTGAACCAGTCTGTCTCAGAGTCCTCCAAGTGATCATGAGCAAACTGTAGACGAGCCTTGACATGACGCTTTGAAAGTAAAGGTACCTTACGGGCTCGTCTGGAACGGAGACCATTGCGGTGGAGTACGTTACTTATGGTATTGACTGAAACCAATGTCCCCACTGCCATGAGATCTTCCCGGAGCTCCTTCCTTGTTGTCCTTGGGTTAGCCTTGACTCTTCGGACAAGTCTGGCCTCGGCACGGGTGGAAACTTTCAAAGGCTGTCCCGGCTGTGGAAGGCTAACAGTAGTTCCATAAGCCTTCCACTTCCGGATGATGCTCCCAACAGTGGAGACAGGTAGGCCCAACTCCTTGGAAAGGGTTTTGTACCCCTTGCCAGCCTTGTGACCCTCCACGATCTTGTCTCTGATGGCCTTGGAATGCTCCTTTGTCTTTCCCATGTTGACCAAGTATGAGTGCTGTTCACAAGTTTGGGGAGGGTCTTAATTAGTCAGAAAAGGCTGGAAAAAGAGATAATTAATCCAAACATGTGAAGCTCATTGTTCTTTGTGCCTGAAATACTTCTTAATACTTTAGGGGAACCAAACAGAATTCTGGTGGATTGAGGGGTTGAATAATAAATGACCCTCTGAATAAACCTTTCACAATTTAAAATAAAAAAAGAAATAACATTCTTTTTTGCTGCATTTCACACTTCCAGGCTGATCTACAGTCCAATGTCACAATGCCAAGTTATTCCGAATGTGTAAACCTGCTAAATCTGCAGGGGGTTGAAGACTACTTGTAGGCACTGTATATGAGCCTCCTGAATTGTAAAGCGCTGTGGAATATGTTGGCGCTATAGAAATAAAGATTATTATTATTATTATTATAGATGGAGCTCTTGGCTGAGAGCTACATATGCACATACACCGCTTTAGGCGCCATTTTTTTGAAGCCAGGACCACTGACAAAGCGCTGGAGTATAAGACGAACCCCATTTTTTTGTACCTTTTTTATCTCTAAATTTGGAGTGCGTCTTATAATCTAGTGTGTCTTTATAAAACGAAAAATATGGTATATAGAAAGTGGGGATGTAAAAACAGATTGGCGGTTATGTGATCAGGCTTCTCTTGGGTGGAGTGTGGCCCCTTCATCGGGGGCTTGCACATGGTATGGCTAGGCCTTTGGGCTGGGCTTTGTATTGCTTCTTTTTTGTAGCCCACCTTTACCTCTGGCAATATACCCTCGGGCCCCGGCTGTACTGAGTGCGGTGTTTCGTATTATCTGGGGTATTATTTGTATCTTCATTGTTATATATAACTGTATTCTGTGGATACTATGGGACAGCTGTCTACACTTTGTTTTTATATGTTTTGAGTGTTTTTGGATATAATAGTGTTATTTCTTCATTGTTGTGCACAGATTCCTCTGCAGAGCTCTTCCTTCTTGTTGTCTGATAATCGAGCATCGCTGATTCGGATGATGCCCCTCTGTCTGGTAGAACCTCGAGAGCAGACACCCTTCATCTTTGTGACACTCAGGTCCATACACGCAATCGATTCCATCATGTTTTATAGGATAAAGAGAAGGTTGTAGAAACGCCTGCATGTGCTGCATCAGCTCTTGATCGCTGAGATGTGGCCTTTCCAAATGGAGTTGTACCGCCTCCGTGTCAGATGCCGAGTCGCTCGGATCCAGAACCGCGGTGACTCGAGGGGTCTCCGGACCCAGGGGTTCGTGCGGACACTCGAGTTTAAGAAGGGGAGTATGTACAGGGGAGTTAGAAGTTTGTGACGCCACCCACAGTGCATGGTAAGATGGAGTACCACCGCTTCTGTTGGAGAAGGGGGGAGCCCGGTGGCGATGATACGGCAGCAAGGTGTTTAACCCCTCCGTGGTAGGGGGTTTGTGCCCCGGGGCCCGGTGTTGATGGTGCAGAAGTGGAGTGCCGTTGGGAAAAGGAAGGGTTTCTGCGTACTCACTCAGTCCAAGAATACTGACACCGACAGCTTGTAAACCAGAATTCTGAGCACCGCTGCAGCCAGAAGGGAGCACGCTTCGATCTGTGTCCTGGGTGTTGCTTGTTAGCCTGTGGCCTTTTTCCGTGGCACTCTCTTTACTGTTTGGACCCTGTAGTGTGGAACTATTCGGGTCCCACTCACCCATATGGCTAACAGAGTGAGCTTGCTCTCAGGGTTCACACTTGGGATTTGATGGACTGTGTTTTGTAGGGAAAGTCCTGTCCCATCGGTGCGCTAGTATCCCGATTTTGGAGCGGGTGAGGGATGAATCTTGAAGGCTTCACCCTGTCGGGTAAATTACCAGGACGCTTGAAGCTACTTACCGGCCTAGGGTATGCGTACCCCGTCGTGCCCTGGCCCCTGCCCGGAGATGGCTCAAGGCTGCCGGCTGCCCTCCTTGGCAATCTATGCCCCTTGACATGATCCCCTGTGACCGGCGTTCCAGCTCCTACCAGGCCCAAACCAACGTCTGCCACCTAGTAGACTCAAGGAGCCCTGCTCCTGACCTGTGACCTCTCCTTTCGAGAGTCACCATTCAACCTCCTACTCCTTCCACTCCTTTTTCAGTTCTCTTTTCACTTTTTCACTTTACCCTACCAACCCCCCAAGTGGGCGGCCCTATTCCCTTCAGGCCCCTAATGGTATGTCTGGTGGGTACAGTGTAAAGTGTTCCTAGGGTTTTCACTGGCTAAGCTCTTAGCAACACCAAAGGACCAGGACCCGTAACCAAGGAGGATTGGATATCATGCAGAAGGGCCGATTGCACAATACCCTGTGACGACCTGATAGGCTTGGGCGTCACAGAGTCTTCATTGATCCGTGTATGCCAGGGTAGCAACGCTGCCAAATTAGGGGGAAAATTAGTCATTCCAAATCTGATGATGTCGTTACAGTCTACATGACAAAGATATCCTTTCTTTCCACCTCACATGTAAAGAGATTTTTGTCTGTAGTGCCAGTCTTCTGGGACTTCTGGGAGCAAGAGGCCTACGCCTGTCTGTCATTCACCTCTTGATTTATAACATTTAAATGCCAGGCCACATCCTGTGTGTCAGTCAATGCAATCAGGCAGTGCTTAAATCAATATGCAGTAGAGAACGCAGTGACACAGCTGCAGAGTTGTGGACACTATCCAGGCCCAGTTTGATAAATGGCTGTCTCCACTGAACCTGGAGCCAGGGAAGGCCATGTGCGCATCTTTTTAGGGCGGCCTATCACACTCCCTAATCAGATTCGATTCACATAGTCCCTCTACAACCTCTCACAACATAGCTCCACATCAAACTCCATGGCACCCAAAGGCATCTCAAGGCTCGGGCCCACTGGTCCAGGAAACCATTATCCAGCCCCATTTCCGTGAGATGGCTGGATTGTCATTGTAAATAAGCACTTGAACCTCGCCTCTCCCCCCATCTCATTGTAGATTGTAAGCTCTCACGAGCAGGGTTGTATTTTTTCCCCTCTAAATATTGTATTTCTATAACTGTTACTTGTATGTATATGATCCTCCTGAATTGTAAAGCGCTACGGAATATGTTGGCGCTATAGAAATAAAGATTATTATTATTATTATTATTATGGTGCAAACCTAATAGCGGCACTATTCCTGGGTGACATCACAGATGCACTGCATGGATCAACCTGGTTGTACAGACATTTTTAGGGCACTATTATGTCCTGGATGTGCTGCTGCAGAAGGCACCTTTGCTCTGTGCTCACTTTTTTTTTTTTTCCCAAACATTTTTATTGATTTTCCAAGTTTTATAAAAGCCATAACAAAATGAGTATGATTAAAGGGAAGGACAATCAATTGACAGAGCATGGTATAGAAGAAGAAAAGGAGGGGTACAACCCCCTCTTGCTAGTCCAGATTGTTCTTCCATGAAAAATGACATATAATGAAACCGAACTAGAAAGTCAAAATAAACCACATGTAATATAGTCCCTTAAACCCCTGTGTCATTCTCTAGTAGTTCCAAAATCAATGATGTGTCTTACTTCCTTGACGTCTCGTCTCCTCCTTCCTCTCGAGCCCCCACTAACTAAGCCTCAGGTTGCCCAAGCTATCCCGGATTTCATTCAGGAGATACCTCTCCGTGTGTATGAAAGGTGTCACCAAGTTATTTATTTCTCCCCGTGTGAAGTGGTGTTCAATAAAATGTTTCCATCTCCCAAAGAACGCGCCTGTCTTTTGATCCTTATCCCTTTCCGCTTCCAATTTTTCCATCTTCAGAAGAGCATGCAATTCCCCAATAACCTCCTTTGTAGATGGACCCTCCCTCTGTATCCAGTGTCTTAACATACACCTTTTAGCTATCATGGCCAAGTCATGTATGATTGCAAATGTCCTTTTATCCAGAGTATTTGGTCTCCCTTTGACTCCACCCTCAAAGAAATGGAAAATCCATACCATTAATTCTGGTCTGCAATATATCCCCCATGTTGTTTGGGCCAACATTCTTACTCAATTCCAGAACCTCTGCACTTCCTTACATTCCCAGAGTCCATGTAGCATATCTGTTTTCTCTGTTTGACATTTTGGACATCTCTACCCGGAATATTGAAACCTACAATACCCCTATGTAAAATCCTAAACTGGGTGTCTCTCCAACCCTCGTTGGTGATGTGTTTCCGCATTTGGACCCACCCTTTCAATATATTTCCCACCACTTCTTGACCTTTCAGTTGTTTCTCCCATGCTAATAAGGTACGACTATCCTCCCGAGATATTAATACCTCCCTAAGTGTTTGGTAAATTTGGGATACATTTACATTTGTAACCTCACATTCCAGGAGCTCATCAATCGGTTCAGTTCCCTTCCAATCTCTCCAAGATCTCTGATTACTCCAAACTTCAATTGCTCATACTGGATAATGTGAATGCTATTGAGGTCATATTTATCGAGCACTTCCCTTCCTGTCATCCAGCGTCTCTCCTCCACATTCATAACATCTTGCATTTGTGTCGCCCTGGGCAAGCCAGGGGACACGGGTAACAACACCACCACACCCCACACTCCAGGTAGGCACACCTGCTAACCCAAAAATCCTTGTTGCCTCCCTCCAAGAGTCTGTTGATGCACACCAGGGGGTGGGCCAGGCGGTTGGCTCCGCCCACCAAGGAGCTCACAACTCTGGAGGCAGGAAGTTACCAGGCAGTCCGGTGAGGGACATGGAAGAGAACTGTCAGGGAGGAGGAGGTGGAAGGAGTGAAGCCCAGGCAGGGCAAGTGAGAGGAGCAAAAGTGAGAGTAAACAACCAGAAGTGAAAGTGAGGAAAGCAAGTGGGGTGGCAAGAGAAAAGGAAAGCCTGAGAGCCCAGCTGTGTGTAGGGCTAGAACAGCAAGGTCAGCGACGGCGGTGACTGTCCGGAGTGGGACGGTTCGGAAGTTCCTGGAAGGACCCCGTTGGCTGTGTGCCCGGTGGTCTGGAGCAGTGTTCCGAAGGACAGTCAGCACCAGGGCAGGGGCCTCTCGGACCCCGGCAAGGCTAGGAGTCGCCCAATTTGCCGAATCCGTCAGTGAAGGGGACGCAGATCCCCCAGCAACAAAGTCCCGAATGACGGCAACAGCCCGACCATTACCGGGGAGACACCGCCACCGCCAAGGCACCAGTTTCCCCAGGGCCAGCGCCTGCGGGCAAAGTGTAGAGCTCCTCCGGCCCAGATTGCAGTCGGGGAGCGGGTAACCGGAGGGAATCCACCGATACCATCAGACAACACAGGTGCAAGGAGGAGAGACATCACCGTCACCTACCGGGAGTGCAGGTGCAGCCGTCTGTGGGACCGTCCTACCAGCCGTCGGTTTACCGTACAAACTGTGTCCGTGTCTGAGGCTGAGTGGGTACCACAGTGCCGCAAGGCACCGCGCGGCCCCCGCGTCCCTGTGCCCTCCAGGCCCTACACTTTACATCTCTTCACCGGGCCCCGGGATCACCAACCCCTACCCACGGAGGGGCAACACAACACCTGGCTGCTCCAATCACCATCCCCGGGACCCCCACACTGAGCAGCGGTGGTGCCATCACCACAACCGTGGGTGGCGTCACGAACTATAATCCCAACAAACACCCCCCTTTCACTCACGGGCGAGGAGTGTCGCTCGAGACACCCCGGGATCCGGCCCGCAGCTCGAGCCACCAGGAGCAACTGCCGGACCCGAGCAGAAGGGGTGAGCGCGGTGTGCTGACACACTCCTCCCCGCCCGCGACACATTCTCTTGATGCCCTTCTCTTCCCATCCCAGAAATAACATGTTGTCTCGCCCCTGAGGGAAGTTTGGGGATGCCCAGGGATTTAAATACTTAGACACCTTCCAGGAAAGTCCCAGTTTCTTTCTAACTAGTCTCCAAGTTAACATGGTATCTCGGAATATGATAGAGTTTCTTATGTGACCCTCAGTCCTAGACAATGGGGCGTGGAGAATGGACTTCAGGTCCCATGGTGTTGCGTATTTGTTCTCCATGTCATGATCTGAGTGTCTACTTGTTCCTCTCAACCAGTCGATCACGTGTCTCATAATACACACCAGGTTATAGCCCCTAACGTCTGGGGAATTGATTCCTCCCTCCTCCACTGACTTCATCAATGTGCGTAATTTTATTCTGGGTTTCCTTCCCCTCCACACAAAATCCGCATATGCTGCGTTGAGTCTATTAACATCTCTTAGTTTTAATAGTAGCGGAATTGTCTGAAAGGGACACAGCAGCCTAGGAAAGCTCATCATTTCTATCAAGTGGCATCTTGCCAGCAGTGGTAAGGGTAGGCCTTTCCATCCCCTTAGTTGTGATATGATTTTTCTGATCAGCGGGCCATAATTCATTTTATAAATTTGTTTCCACCGTTCTCCCTATCTGCACCCCCAGGTATTTGATTGATGTCTGTGCTATAGGGATCCCACATATACAACCATCTCTCAGATTTCTCCCAACACTCCCGTGACCTCCCCTCAAGAACAAGATCTCGCACTAAACTTAACTAAAGCAGGTCTTGCCCCTCCCTCGGTGCGCCCCAATCTAACCGCATCTACCACTAAGATCGTCTTCCTGATGTTGGTAACCGCATTTCTCCCTTTGATAAACCCTACCTGATGTTCGGAGGTTATCCTAGGCAAATTCAGTGCTAGTCTATCGGCCATGATTTTGGACATTATTTTTAAATCCTGATTAATGAGCGATATGGGTCTGTAGCTAGAGGGATCATCTAGGTCTTTGTTGCCCTTCGGGAGTAATTTAATGTATGCTATGTTGGCATTTCTAGGGATTTCTGTTCCTCCCAGGATTGCATTAAAAACTAAGGTTAAAGCCCGCTTTACACGCTACAAGATATCTTACGATGTGTCGGCGGGGTCACGTCATAAGTGACGCACATCCGGCATCGTAAGGTATGTTGTAGTGTGTGACAGCGACGTGCGATTTGAGATTGAACATAAAAACGTTCATCGCATGCACATCGTTGAATCCTGACGAATTGAACATCAGGTTGTTCATCGTACCCGGGGTAGCGCACATCGCAGTGTGTGACACCCCGGGAACACTGAACAGATCTCACCTGCCTCCTGCGGCTCCCAGCCCACAATGCGGAAGGAAGGAGGTTGGCGGGATGTTTACGTCCCGCTCAGCTCCGCCCCTCCGCTTCTATTGGCCGGCTGCCACGTGACGTCGATGTGACGCCAAACATCCCTCCCACTCCAGGAAGTGGACGTTCGCCGCCCACATCGAGGTCGTATGGAAGGTAAGTATGTGTGACGGGGGTTAATCGTTTGTGCGGCACGTTCAACAAATTGAACGTGCTGCACATACGATGGGGGCGTTGCAAATCGCATACGATATCGTATGCGAAATTGCAACGTGTAAAGCAGGCTTTAGTGCGGTGCAATCAGATCTTTAAGTGCTTTATAAAATTTGCTGTTAAAACCGTCAGGTCCTGGCGCTTTATTGGTGTTAAGCTCCCCGATTGTTCTTGTTACCTTCTCCACTGAAATGTCCACATTTAGGGCTACCAGCTCTTCCTCCGTTAAGTTAGGCATTTGAGCTTGTCTTAACCAATCGTCCTCGTCAGTGAAATCATTGTTTCCTGACCCATATAGCTTTCTATAATATTCCCCCAGTACCTTGTTGATATCTTTTGGATCTGTGGTTACCCCCCCTCCCTTTGTTTTCATTTTGGAGATTACCGTTGTTTTTCTGCTACCCCTTGCCAAATTTGCCAACGTTCTCCCTGCCTTATTGCCGAATCTATGAAGATAAGCTTCCTTGTGAGACCAAAAGAGGTGTTCCTTTTTTTTGGCCCACTCGTCAAAGCCCCTCTTTTCCTCCAACCATCTGTCCCTTGCCGAAGTAGACCTATCTACCAGATAGTTTGTATATGCTAGCTGCACTGCGTCACTATGGGAGTTATACTTCTCGTTCGTCCTCCGTTTGATCATGGCCACATATCCCACCAAACATCCCCTCAGAACCGCTTTTGCCGTTTCCCAGAACAATACTAGAGTCTCCCTGTATTTCTTGTTGTCCTCTGTGAACTCTTCCCACCACTCTCGCAGTATCTGGTGAAAATTATCCTGTCTGAGGAGGAACGACAGGAAGCTCCATATAATGTCAGAACCTCTCCTGAAATTCTCTCTGATGTCCACTCTCACCGGACTGTGATCAGAGATCACCATATTCTCAATCACGCAGTTTCTTGCTCCATTCACAAGATCCCGAGACATCCAAATCTGATCTATGTATCGCGGGCGGCGGGGCGCTGCGCTCTTGCTAATGCTCAGGTCTGGCGCTGTTGCTGCTGCTCGGTGGCTCGAGCGGTGAGCCGGATCCGGGGACTCGAGCGTCGCTCCTCGCCCGTGAGTGAAAAGGGGGGTGGTTGGTTTGGGGATTTAGTCCGTGACGCCACCCATGGGTTGTGGTGAAGATTGGCACCACCGCTGCTGGTGACGGGGATCCCGGGAGCGATGGTAGGGAGCACCTGGGATGTTGTTTTCCCCCTCCGTGGGTAGGGGTTGGTGGTCCCGGGGCCCAGTGGTGAGACGGGGAGGCAGGGTTGGTGAGGTGCAGGGTTGCAGGGACAGTGCGGCGCGGTGCCGGATGGCACGGGTGTATTCACTCAGCAATTGATGCACAAAGTCTCCGGTAAACCAAACGGCTGGATGGACAGGTCCCGCAGCCGGCTGCAGTGTCTCTCCCCGGACAGGTGATGGTGGCTGTCTCTCCCTGCACCTTTGTGTACTGTGTTGACTCCAATGGCTTCCCAACGGTAGTCCGCTCCCCGGTGTATAGATACCGGAGGAGCCCGTTTTGCCCGCAGGCGCTGGCCTTCGGATTTCTAGCCGGTGGCGGTGGCTGTATGTCCTCGCGGTGTGAGCGGTTGCCTTCAATCGGGACTTAGTTGTTAGGGAACCCCAGGGGTTCCTGTCACATTCGGATTTGACTATTGACGGCGGCTTCAAGCCTGGTCGGGGTCCGATGGCCCTGCCTGTGTGTGCTTAGCTTCACTCCGTTCCCCGGTCCGGTACCGGTGGGCCACCGCCCAGCCCCGGTCCTTACGGCTCTGCGGAGTTCCACCAACTCCTGCAGACGGCCACCACCGTCTGCCAACCTTGCTTTCAGTGCCTGGGCTCCGACCCAGACACTCGCAGTACGTGACCTCTCACTTTCACCTCCTAGACTCAACTGTCTGCTTTCCCGCCCCCAGGCCTGTGAACTCCTCGGTGGGTGGGGCCAACCGCCTGGCTCCGCCCCACCTGGTGTGGACATCAGACCCTGGAGGGAGGCAACAAGGGTTTTGTGTCTGACTAATGTAACTGTCCGGGTGTGGGGGTGTGTGTGTGGTTTGTCTGTGGCTACCTGGCTAGTCCAGGGCGCACATATGCGCGACCAACTGTCATGTGGGTAGGAGGTGTGTATATTCCCTATCGTGTGGGTGGGTTAGCCTCCATATATCTTTTAGCCCTATATCTTCTAATGATATATCCCTGTTTACCATTCTCTTGTCCCTGGGACCCTTCTCCCCTCCCCCCTCCTTCTGTCTTCAGCCGAGTTCAGTACTGCATACCTCCCAACTTTTAAAGAAGGAAAAGAGGGACAAAGTTTGCGCCGCGGCAAATTTTTAGGCCACGCCCCCTAACCACACCCATTTCACAGTCACGCCCATATCCACTCCCCATCCACACCCATTCAGCACAAACACGCAGGCAGCCGGCGGGCCTCCAGCACGGACACGCAGGCAGCCGGCGGGCCTCCAGCACGGACACGCAGGCAGCCGGCGGGCCTCCAGCACGGACACGCAGGCAGCCGGCGGGCCTCCAGCACGGACACGCAGGCAGCCGGCGGGCCTCCAGCACGGACACGCAGGCAGCCGGCGGGCCTCCAGCACGGACACGCAGGCAGCCGGCGGGCCTCCAGCACGGACACGCAGGCAGCCGGCGGGCCTCCAGCACGGACACGCAGGCAGCCGGCGGGCCTCCAGCACGGACACGCAGGCAGCCGGCGGGCCTCCAGCACGGACACGCAGGCAGCCGGCGGGCCTCCAGCACGGACACGCAGGCAGCCGGCGGGCCTCCAGCACGGACACGCAGGCAGCCGGCGGGCCTCCAGCACGGACACGCAGGCAGCCGGCGGGCCTCCAGCACGGACACGCAGGCAGCCGGCGGGCCTCCAGCACGGACACGCAGGCAGCCGGCGGGCCTCCAGCACGGACACGCAGGCAGCCGGCGGGCCTCCAGCACGGACACGCAGGCAGCCGGCGGGCCTCCAGCACGGACACGCAGGCAGCCGGCGGGCCTCCAGCACGGACACGCAGGCAGCCACAGTGAGGCGGCCGGTCGCCCGCACAGTGAGGCGGCCGGTCGCCTTCACAGACAGGCAGCCGGCCGCCTTCACAGACAGGCGGCGGGCCGCCCGCACAGAGAGGCGGCCAGCCGCCCGCACAGAGAGGCGGCCGGCTGCCCGCACAATGAGGCGGCGGGCCGCCCGCACAGACAGGCGGCGGGGGGCGCCCGCACAGACAGGCGGCAGGGGGGCGCCCGCACAGACAGGCGGCAGGGGGGCGCCCGCACAGACAGGCGGCAGGGGGGCGCCCGCACAGACAGGCGGCAGGGGGGCGCCCGCACAGACAGGCGGCGGGGGGGCGCCCGCACAGACAGGCGGCGGGTGGCGCCCGCACAGACAGGCGGCAGGGGGGCGCCCGCACAGACAGGTGGCGGGCCGACCGCACAGACAGGCGGCCGGCCGACCGCACAGACAGGCGGCCGGCCGACCGCACAGACAGGCTCCGGCCGGGGGTGAGGGGGGAGGGAGGGAAATCAGCGCTGGGGAGATTAGTTTACTGTACCAGCAGCAGCACAGGCAGCGCTCCTCTCTATGCCACGTCTACTAGGATGGTAGGAGGGAAAAGCAGGGAGGCGGAGAGAGAGTGGGTGGGCGGAGCCTGGGAGCCGGCCGTCCCGCCCGTGGCAACGGGACAAACAACGTAAAGCGTGAAAGTCCCGCTGTATCCGGGACGGTTGGGAGGTATGCAGCATGTTAGAATGTGTACATAAGATCCCGCTGGTGGTGGCCGCAGCTTATAGGCCCCAAATCTGGTGACAGGTTCCCTTTAAAGTGAACCTGTCAGGTGCAATCTGCACTCAGAGCCAGGAGCAGTTCTGGGTGTATATTGCTAATCCCTGCCTAACCGTCCCTGTATACACTAGCATAGATAAAGAGATCAAGAACAAATATTTTTAAAGATCTTATATCTTATGCTAATGAGCGCGGGGACTAGTCACAAGGGCGTTACTTCACTTGGCTAGTCGGCTCGCATAGCATGTTAGCATGTTATTACGCCCCTGTGTGAGTACTAATACGCTATGTGAGCCGACTAGCCAAGTGAAGTAACGCCCTTGGGACTAGTCCCCGCGCTAATTAGCATAAGATATAAGCTCTTTAAAAATACTTTTTCTATAGCTGCCTTTATCTATGCTAGTGTATACAGGGACAGTTAGGCAGGGATTAGCAATATACACCCAGAACTGCTCCTGGCTCTGAGTGCAGATTGCACCTGATAGGTTCCCTTTAAAGGGAAACTGTCACCAGAAATTTAGCAAAAAAAATAAGATTCCCCTCTGCAGCTCCTGGGATGAATTCTGGAAAGGTTCCTGTTGCTATTGTGCCCACTTTGAGACCTAAAA
Source organism: Anomaloglossus baeobatrachus (assembly GCF_048569485.1). Taxonomy (NCBI): domain Eukaryota; kingdom Metazoa; phylum Chordata; class Amphibia; order Anura; family Aromobatidae; genus Anomaloglossus; species Anomaloglossus baeobatrachus. The sequence continues at coordinate 4,775,601 of NC_134357.1, forward strand.
TAATACTTTATGAAGTCTTACCTTTTTGTATGCAAATCTGTTTTTATGGTCACGGGGGCGGGCTGCCTGGCGTCCGTTATTCCCCCTCCTGCCGCTGTACGCCGTCCCCCATTGCTCATTTCCATACATGAGGACGCCTTCCTCATGTAACTGTCCTCCTGAAGTTTTGTGCATGCCCAGTGCCACTCTCGCGGGACTGAGCACTGTGCAAAGTGTGAACGCTTTTGAGGTGATTGCGCAGGCGCGAGATTATGGGCGGCGCTGTGATTGTCATCAGTAGCGTCATCCAAGTACCCGCCCATAATCTCGTGCCCGCGCTTCTCACTCTGCCTCCACCGTTATGCGCAAGCACTGTCCATATGAACCACGTTACCTATTACCATGGGCGCGAGATTATGGGCGGCGCTGTGATTGTCATCAGCAGCGTCATCCAAGTACCTGCCCATAATCTCGTGCCCGCGCTTCTCACTCTGCCTCCACCGTTATGCGCAAGCACTGGCCATATGAACCACGTTACCTATTACCATGGGCGCGAGATTATGGGCGGCGCTGTGATTGTCATCAGCAGCGTCATCCAAGTACCCGCCCATAATCTCGTGCAAGCAGTAATAGGTAACATGGTTCATATGGCCAGCACTTGCGCATAACGGTGGAGTCAGAGGGAAAAGTGCGGGCACGAGATTATGGGCGGGTACTTGGTTAACGCTGCTGATGACAATCACAGCGCCGCCCATAATCTCGTGCCTGCGCAATCACCTGAAAAAGCGTTCACATGCGCAAATCTTCGGGAGGACAGTTACATGAGGAAGGCGTCCTTGTGTATGTAAATGAGCAATGGGGGACTGCGTAAAGCGGCAGGAGGGGGAATAACGGACGCCAGACAGCCCGCCCCCGTGACCATAAAAACACATTTGCATACAAAAAGGTAAGACTTCATAAAGTATTTTTGTAGGTCTCAAAGGGGGCACAATAACAACAGGAACCTTTCCAGAAGCAGCCCAGGAGCTGCAGAGGGGAATCTATTACTTTTATTGTGAAATTTCTGCTGACATGTTCCCTTTAACTGGTAGAGGAGCCAGGATAAAGCAGAGCTGAAGCTGTTGGGAAGCTAGGACCCAGCAGCTCTGCTCCACAGGCAGGAGACCACTGATCGGTAATAGAAGCCTGCAGATGCCACTCTGCATAGGTTATTACTGGCCAGTGCTATCTGCAGGAGATAACAGTGCTGATTGCACGGTCTCCTCAGCGTCCTGACTCCCCGCGTGTCTGCAGCAGTGAGAAGCCGCACACGGGGAGTCAGAGAACAGCTGCAGACAAACGCAGGCTCCAGGACTGGGGGGGTCGGCTCTGGGGGAGGGGGGATCGCTCTGCTGCAGGGGGGTCGCTCTGCTGCAGGGGGGGGTCGCTCTGCTGCAGGGGGTGATTCATACCTCAGCAGCAGTCACAGGAGTAGATGCGCGCTCGGCTCTGTAATGAATAGAAGGGAGAAACAGCGAGGCGGGGCTACAGTGGGTGGGTGGAGCCCGGGATAAACAGCCTCACGGGCGGGACCCGGGATCAAAGGCTCAGAAGAGGGACTGTCCTGCTGTATCCGGGACGGTTGGGAGGTATGGTACTGTGTTGAAGTCTCCCGCCACTATGATGTTGGGTGCCTCATCTGATAGTATGATAGCTTTCATATTACTAAGAAACGTAATCTGATGCAAGTTTGGACCATATACATTGTAAATACTGAGTGTGCCCGCTGGACTAGAAATTGTTAGATGTTGCCACCTTCCCTGATCATCCTCCTCATGAGCCACTACTTCATTTGCAACCTATAAAAGACTCTGGAATCATAGATTTTAATATTCAAAAGGTAGAAATTTATTAATACAAAAGTGCTCGTGCAAACAATTACATTAAATTCATTATACATAGCTGAGCTGTTTATCAAAATCAATGTGCCCGCCTTCCTACCTTGCACCGCTGCCCCATAAACTGAACCTACCCAGAATTTCTTCATGCGAAAAAAATCCTCCCTCTCCAAATGGGTTTCTTGTAGTAGAGCAATGTCTGTTTTTAATCTTTTCAGGTGCCTTAGAATCATTGCTCGCTTGTTGGGTGATCTTAGGCCCTTAACATTCCATGTTGTTAATTGTACCATTTTTGCCTAAGTAGACCACTCTTACCATTTCCACCCCTCAATACCCCAGCATCAGTGGAGACGAGACGGCTAACTCTAAAGCCTGCTTTACACGTTGCAATTTCGCATACAATATCGTATGCGATTTGCAACGCCCCCATCGTATGTGCGCCACGTTCAATTTGTTGAACGTGCCGCATATACGAGTAACCCTCGTCACACGTACTTACCTTCCATACGACCTCGATGTGGGCGGCGAACGTCCACTTCCTGGAGTGGGAGGGACGTTTAGCGTCACATCGACGTCACGCGGCAGCCGGCCAATAGAAGCGGAGGGGCGGAGATGAGCGGGACGTAAACATCCCGCCCACCTCCTTCCTTCCGCATTGTCGGCGGGAGCCGCAGGACGGAGGTAAGCTGTCGTTCAATGTTCCCCGGGGTGTCACACACTGCGATGTGTGCTGCCTCGGGAACATTGCACAACCTCACGTTCATTTTTTGAGGAATGAACGACGTGCATGCGATGAACGGATTTTCGTTCAATCGCAATTGCACGGAGGTTTTACATGCTACAATCATACTTACGATGCCGGATGTGCGTCACTTACGACGTGACCCCGCTGACACATCGTAAGGTTTATTGTAGCGTGTAAAGCGGGCTTTAGCTCACAGATGGCTCCTCCAGAATGACACTTCCTTTCCCCAACTTGTAAATATAACCCAGAACAACAAAGAAAAAACAAATAACGGACAATTATGCAACATGGTGTCCCTTTTGAGGGAGTGTCAGCGCTTTTCGCCATGTTAGTGACTTCCCCTTTTCCTAGCCAACATATGAAGCTCCCTAGTCACCCCCCATAACAAACATATCCTGTACTTTATCCCCCGCATAACATTCAGCGACCGCAAATACTATGTCAGTATTAATGCAATATGGTAAATATGGAAAAACCTTAGTGAGTTATTAACAATCGGATCATTCTTGAAATTGGGGCACCGTCCAGCCGAACGGACCCGATCTGCTACGCATGGATAAGTCATGTGTCCGGATTTTTCTCCGGTCGCTGGTCCCTGAGACCCAACCTAGGACTGTGTGAAGCCCCACAGAAGCGCTGTAGCGGTGCATTACCTTTAGGGACTCCACGTGATGGGACGGTTCTGGTCACCGGTAGGGAACCTTTTTGGGATTGTCGTAACGCCACTCTCAGAATTGCGGTCAGAGGAGACCGCCACTGCAGGTTAAGGGATGCCTGGGGCTGATGGTGGGTGCAGTCAGTTGTAATAGCCTCCTGAGAGTGAGGCAAGCCCCAGGGCCCTGGTTAGGTGTGTGGAACCACAGGTCGCAGAATGACTCAAACACAGCCCAAGAAGTCTTTTAACGTGTTTACTCACTGTTTGGTGGTCACTGTGAGATGCCCGGGCGACACTGCGATAACCATGTGGAACCAGGAATTCCAGAAGGCCTTTCTGAGGGTAGCTGTCCACTCGCCCTCCTTGCACTCCTTTTGTTTGAGAGGATCCCTTACTTGAAGTGTGGTAGGATTCCTCCAGGGAAGCTGTTTCTGACCTTCGCTCCCCTCTCTGGCCCGTCTGCCGGCAGCGTGACCTTGGTGGGATGGCTTCTGGCCCTGTCCCCTTATGGGCCTGCTGATTGCTGCTTGGCTCGGACTCTGTGTGGTGGTGGTGAAGTACCCCCACCTGAAGGTTGAGCAGCTCTGGATGATTTGCTCCCTGCTCTGGGGACCTGTCTCCCCTTGCGTGCTGGAATACCAGGGATCTCCATACTCAGCCACCCCTCTCTCTGGGTGTCTTTCAGGCCGACCCACAGGTACCCTTTCTCCCCCGTGTTCAGCTACTGCACTCCACAGGGCCTGGCTGAGATGAGAGCCCCTCTACTCCCTTCCACACTCCTGGACACTCTGCTTCAGACTGCTCGCTCCTCCTTCTCTTCCTGTCTGCCCTGCTTCCTAGCAACCAGCCTCTGCGCACACCCCTTGCTGGGAATTGAAAGTTAACCTCTTCTGGCTACCCAAGGGTCCCTTCTAATGGTGTGCAAGACCTGGTCACTATGTGTTTGTGTGTGCACCTCATCCTGGCCTTTGGAGATTACCTGGAAGCACTGCCCCAGCATGGGTGCAATACTCTGTGGTGCCTGACCAGATCAGGGGCACCACATTCCCCCTTGGTTATCAGCAGCACGTCCTCGGGCTGCAAAGACAAGAAGAAAAGGGTAATTACAAACTTTTCCCACACAGGGGCAACTATTTATATTGACAACATTTAAACATACCAGGTACCATTCCACCACCAACCACCCATAAGTCTGAGACCCACCCAAAAACCTCCAGGAGGTAGGTCACAGGTCCTTTTGGTGACCAGGTCTGGGCCATCCATTTCCCCAGACCTTTCCTCCAATCCTCCTCTCCTGAGGAGGGTGGTGTAAGGTACGCCCCATAAACAGGTGTACCCGCTTCCGAGTGTTGGAGGGCAAGTCCCATAAACAGGCGTGCCCCCTTGTTGGTGCAGAGCCATGCCCCTCAACAGGCAGACTCTGATGGTAGGTATCAAAGAGGTAACTTTTTTACAATGCGAGAGTTCGTGGTTATAGCCAGTTCATAACCTGTGGTCCATATTTTAAAGTGCACGTAACCAAGTGCAAAGAAAACATTTTAAAAAGTTCTCACAATAGTCCTTGTGGGCACATTCCACTTAAACGTTACTCAACTGTAAACAGGTTAAACAATACATTTTATACTGTAATTTTGGATTAAACTGTACTTTCTAGAGCATGGGAGCTGACCAAAGTTGCTGCGGGTCGATCTACGCAGTACTATACTGTCATCTGTCTGAGGTTGTGTCCTCCCACCCGGTGTATGTGTCTCAATGTGAATAATAGGTGTACTGGGTACTGATACCAGTGCATGGTCTTGTGATTCAGCTACGTTTGGCTCTTCAAGGTTCTGAACAGGTTCTTCTGGTTCTCTTACTTCTTCTCTAAGTTGAGGGAATGTAATGACTGGAATAACAACTGCTCCATTGTATTGAGGCCAACTCGCTGGAAAATCTCCAAGTACAGTATGGATCATCTTTTCTCTTGGTTCTTTGACTGGCGAAGAGTTGGAAACTTCTTTAGGGATTCTTAGCTGTTCAGGACATCTCTTAAGGCGATCTCTAGAAACAACAGGTGTTGTCTTTCCTCCATCTTTGCTGATGAGGCATGTCTTTTCATGGCTAAGCGTCGATGGTAACACAGTATAGGGTTCTTCTTCCCAGTGATTGTCAAGTTTATGATATCTTCTCTTTCTCTTGAGGACTACGTCTCCAGGCATCAAAGGAACAGCAGGTGCCTTTTGATTGTAAGCTTTTTCTTGTTTCTCACACTGCTGAGTCAAGCTTCGCTCCACACACTCTTGTACTTTCTTGTATTGGGCTTGGCGGTTGGAATCCCAATCAGCACCTTGTAGAGGGTCTTCAGGGGTCTCAACTCCCATTTCCAGATCTACTGGCAATCTTCCAGGTCTGGCCCTCATCAGATATGCCGGTGTGCAGTTCGTGGAACTTACAGAGATGTTGTTATACATGTCCACTAGGTCAGGCAGCTTTTCTGGCCATTGACTTCGTTCTTCTAGTGGGAGGGTTTTCAGGAGGTCGAGAATAATGTGGTTCATCTTCTCACACATGCCGTTAGTCTGAGGGTGGTAAGGCGTGGTACGGATCTTCTTGCAGCCGTAAAGGTTACAAAATTCCTTAAACACCTCCGCTTCAAAGCCTGGTCCTTGGTCAGTGAGCACTTGGTCTGGATAACCATGTGGTCGACAGAAATGTGTCTGGAAAGCTCTGGCTGCAGTCTGACTTGTCAAGTCCTTGACTGATACTAAAACCAGGAACCTGGAGTAGTGGTCAACCATAGTGAGAGCGTAGTTGTAGCCTTGTCTGCTGGGCGCCAACTTCACATGGTCCAGGGCCACGATCTCCAGGGGCCGTTTAGTTTAGATTGGCTGGAGTGGTGCTTTCTGGCTGTGATGGTCTTTTCTTCTAAGACTGCAGGGCCCTCAGTTTCGACACCACTTCTCTAGGGCAGATCTCATGCCCACCCAGTAGAATCTTACTTTAAGTAGTGCCTCCAGTTTCTTCCAACCAAAGTGGCCTGCACCATTGAGATAGGCTTCTAGCACCATCCTTGTATCCTTCTGTGGTACAATCACTTGCTACACCTTCTCATGCGTCCTCGGGTCAATGATGCTCCTGTAGAGTTTGTCTTGATAGATGAATAATCGACCCCTCTCCTTCCATAGGTACTGTGCCTCAGGTGGGGCTCCTTTGTCAAGGCTGGCGCCAGGTTGGGTGATCAGCTTCTTTACCAAGCCCACCGCTGGATCATTTTCCTGGGTCTCTTTCCAGTTGTAGTGAGGTAGTGGATTCAGGGTCACCTCTTGGCGGTTGACATGTGACTGCCGACATTGTTTGGCCTCATGGCGATGGAACGCTGGCAGCTCAATCTCTTCGAGGTCATCTACGTCTTCACCCTCGTTTACTAGGTGAGGCATTCTGGACAGAGCATCTGTGTTGTCATTTTTGCGGCCAGCTCGATACTTGACAGTAAAATCATAATTCGCTAGTCGGGCTACCCAACGTTGCTCCATGGCACCCAATTTAGCAGTGTCCAAGTGGGTCAGGGGGTTGTTGTCCGTGAAAACGGGGAATTTGGTGGCTGCTAGGTAGTGCTTGAATCGCTCTGTAATAGCCCAGACCATGGCCAGGAACTCCAACTTGAATGAGCCATAGTTTTTTGGGTTCCTTTCAGTAGGCCGGAGCTTCCTGCTGGAGTAAGCAATCACACGTTCTTTGCCTTCCTGCACCTGTGAAAGCACTGCTCCTAGTCCCACATTACTGGCATCTGTATACAGTACAAATGGTAGACTGTAGTCGGGGTAGGCTAGGATCTCTTCACCCGTCAAGGTCCCTTTCATTTGTCTGAAGGAGTGTTCTTCTGCTTCTCCCCAGTGAAATGGTGGGCCAGAGGTCTTTCCTTTCTTCTTTGCTTGGCCTACCAGGAGCTCTTGCAAAGGCGCTGCCATCTTCGTGTAGCCCTTGATGAACCTTCTGTAGTAGCCTACCAAGCCAAGGAACTGAGGTACCTCCCGGACGGTAGTGGGTGTGGGCCATTCCTGGATGACTGTGACCTTCTCTGGGTCCGGCGCTACTCCTTTTGCGCTGACCACATGACCTAGGTACTGGACCATTGGCTTCAGTAAATGGCACTTGGACGGTTTCAGCTTCATCCCATATCGAGATAGTATTTCAAAGACTTCAGCCAGGTGTTTCAGGTGGTCCTCGTAGGTCTTGGAGTACACGATGACATCATCCAGGTAGAGCAAGACAGTTTCAAAGTTGAGGTGCCCCAGGCAACACTCCATCAACCTCTGGAAGGTCCCGGGGGCATTGCAGAGTCCAAATGGCATGCTGTTGAACTCACAGAGGCCTATGGGGTTGGTGAAGGCTGTCTTCTCCCGATCTTCCTTTGCTACAGATACTTGCCAGTAGCCACTAGTAAGATCTAGGGTAGAAAAGTAGTTAGAGGCTTTCAAGGCAGCGAGGGATTCCTCTATCCTTGGCAAAGGGTAGGCATCCTTGTGTGTTATCTGATTTATTCGTCTGTAATCTACACACATCCTCATCGTGCCATCCTTCTTTCTTACCAGGACCAGGGGATCTGCCCAGGGGCTGCAACTGTCCCTTATGACTCTTGCCTCCTTCATGTCCTTCAGCATGTCTTTTGTGAGCTGGTAATGGGCTGGTGGTATAGGCCTATGTCTTAGCTTAATGGGAGGATGATTTCCTGTGGGTATGTGATGTTGCACCCCTTTGATTCTACCGAAGTCTAAGTCTAGTGGGTTCTTACTAAAGACCTGCTCGTATTCCTGCACGACCCTATGAAACCCGTGTTTCTGGTAGGTGGGTGTAGAGTCAGTCCCCACATGGAGTTTCTGGCACCAGTCCTCTAACTGCTTTTGGGAGGTCTCGTCCTCTTTGGAGTCGGCTTGTGTCAGGGGACCTACAGGTGTTATAGCGTCATTTGGGCAAGTAAACAGTTTGGCTATGGTAGCGTACCTTGGTAGTCTGGCCTCCTCCTCCCCACAGTTCAACACTCGTACAGGCACTCGTCCCTTGTGTACGTCAACTACCCCCCTGGTTGTCAGAATCGTGGGCCAGTGTTCTGAATGAGTGGGCTCTAGTACAGCCTGGTAATCCTGTCCTCTGAGACCTACCGCTGCTCTACACCACATCATCATTTCACTCTGTGGGGGTACCACAATGGGGTTAGCATCCATCACCCGTACACTACCAATCTCAACGCCAGTCTGTTTTACCTGTTGCTTCCTCAGAATGACCCGGATCTCTTTTTGCAAGGCTCTCCGCGATCCGCCCTCAGCACCTTCAACAATCTGGTGAAGCAATAATAACACTTCTCCTAGGCAATTTTCTATGACATTTGTGCCTAAAATCATTTGTGGGTTCTTTTCTCTAACATCAGTGTCCACAACAATCAGTCCTTCTCCTTTCATTTCCTGCCTTCCCACCTTTATGGTTACCTCTTTGACCCCAATCTATTCTATAGGTTGTCCATTGGCAGCATAGATGGTGAGGGCAGGGTCCGGTGGTCGGAGATCGTCGTCCGACCAAAATCTACAATAAAGAACATACGGGATCGTGGTTACCTGAGAGCCGGTGTCCAATAATGCTGGGGTAGGGATCCCATGCAGGACGATGGACAGGACAGGACGTCCACCCACGTACTGATCACGGCAGTGAACTGGGCCTGATCTTCTTAATCCTGAGGACTGGCCCTCGGCCCCAGGGTTGGCTCGTTTTAAGGACAAGCCCTTGCATAGTGGCCTGCCTCCTGGCAACGATGATAGATGGGTTGTCCAGATGAGTCATAGCGATCACTGTTCCTGCCTCGGGCTGTAGGACCTCTTCTCCCCCGCATCCAAGGGACGTCCTCTGGGCTGTCAGCTAGCAGGATCCGATGAGGAACTTTGGTTTCTAAGGGCAACTGCATTGCTTTTAGGATTTGTGCGATGTCCTTGCTGAGCTGTTGCACCTGGGTGGATAGCGTATTTATGGCCTCAGCTGGCGTGTTGAGTCCTTTTGCAGTTATCAGGGCCTGCGAGGAGGATTCTGCTCCTGCAGCCGGGGAACTGGCAGGCCATGCTGGTGAGATGGGGTCTGTGTCCACAGGAGGTTGGAGTGCTTTCACTGCCCTGTCTTTCAGAATGGCGAAGTCCACATCAGGGTGTTCCAGGGACCACAGCTTCATCTGCTTCCTATCCTCAGGAGAGTGCAGGCCCCGCAAGAATTGTTACTTCATCATCCGGCTTCCTTCCTGGTCACTGACAGGATCCACAAGCTTGAGAGCCCGTAGTGCAGCTTGCAGCCTGAGGGCATAGTCTCTTATGCTATCTTGGGGCTTCTGGCGGCAGTTATAGAAGTCCGTCCTTAGCTCTCCCTCGGTGCGGTGTTCAAAAGCAGCTGCTAGTTTGGCAAAGATGGCTTCTACAGAGCTTCGGTCATCACTGATCCAGGACTCAGCCTCCAATTCTGCTGCTCCAGTCAATTGCCCCAGCACCACGGCGGCCCTCTGCTTACCGGTCATTGCGTACATGTCCAGCAGGGTGTTGATCTTTTTCTTAAATCCGGTCAGTATGTCTATTTTACCGGCATATTGGGGCAGCCACTGCGCCCCTGGGACGTACGGTAAGGAAATCGGAATTATCGGGGCGACTTTATCCGGCGCAGCTGCGACCGCGGCACCGGCACCAGGCGGTGCTGCGTTCACCGTGCCGGGGGCTGGCATCGCTTGGGCTGCGTTGCCCTGACCGGGGGCATTACCTCCCGTAGCGTTCATTTTCCTTCCAGGTCCCGCTTCTCTTCTTTAAAATCTGCGCGCTCCCTCCACTTCCTGGGTCAGAACACTCTGGGGATTCTGGGGCGGCCACACCTCTTCGTGAGCGGTGCTCTTCTCCCTCGCGCGGGCTGCAACGCGCGCTTTTGAAGATGGCAATATGGCGGCGGTTCAATTTTTGCGGTCGGACCTCTGAGGCGCACGGTCACCCATCTGAACAGGTCCTTATCCTGTTCATGACGCCAGATGTGAAGCCCCACAGGTGCGGTGTAGTGGTGCATTACCTTTAGGGACTCCACGTGATGGGACGGTTCTGGTCACAGGTAGGGAACCTTTTTGGGATTGTCGTAACGCCACTCTCAGAATTGCGGTCAGAGGAGACCGCCACTGCAGGTTAAGGGATGCCTGGGGCTGATGGTGGGTGCAGTCAGTTGTAATAGCCTCCTGAGAGTGAGGCAAGCCCCAGGGCCCTGGTTAGGTGTGTGGAACCACAGGTCGCAGAATGACTCAAACACAGCCCAAGAAGTCTTTTAACGTGTTTACTCACTGTTTGGTGGGCACTGTGAGATGCCCGGGCGACACTGCGATAACCAGGTGGAACCAGGAATTCCAGAAGGCCGTTCTGAGGGTAGCTGTCCACTCGCCCTCCTTGCACTCCTTTTGTTTGAGAGGATCCCTTACTTGAAGTGTGGTGGGATTCCTCCAGGGAAGCTGTTTCTGACCTTCGCTCCCCTCTCTGGCCCGTCTGCCGGCAGCGTGATCTTGGTGGGATGGCTTCTGGCCCTGTCCCCTTATGGGCCTGGTGATTGCTGCTTGGCTCGGACTCTGTGTGGTGGTGGTGAGGGCATGAAGTACCCCCACCTGAAGGTTGAGCAGCTCTGGATGATTTGCAGCCTGCTCTGGGGACCTGTCTCCCCTTGCGTGCTGGAATACCAGGGATCTCCTTACTCAGCCACCCCTCTCTCTGGGTGTCTTTCAGGCCGACCCACAGGTACCCTTTCTCCCCCGTGTTCAGCTACTGCACTCCACAGGGCCTGGCTGAGATGAGAGCCCCTCTACTCCCTTCCACACTCCTGGACACTCTGCTCCAGACTGCTCGCTCCTCCTTCTCTTCCTGTCTGCCCTGCTTCCTAGCAACCAGCCTCTGCGCACACCCCTTGCTGGGAATTGAAAGTTAACCCCTACTGGCTACCCAAGGGTCCCTTCTAATGGTGTTCAAGACCTGGTCACTATGTGTTTGTGTGTGCACCTCATCCTGGCCTTTGGAGATTACCTGGAAGCACTGCCCCAGCATGGGTGCAATACTCTGTGGTGCCTGACCAGGTCAGGGGCGCCACAACTGTGCTGCTGGATTGGACTTAGTTTCCTCTCTCCTCCGACCTCACTTTGTACTTGCCCTCTATGTTGTTCCTTCTCTCTTCCCAAGCTTGTGGGGTATCCTCTTCCATTGGTGCCTCCTCCGCTGGATCCTCTGTCCTGTCCTCCCGTCCGGTTCTTGTCGTGCTCTGACATGAGGGTGTTTTCCGCTTCCTTGTGATCTTTATAGTATGAGAACGAGCCATTAGGCTATGTGCGCACTAGAAATGTGAAGTTTCTCAAGAAAATTTCTTGAGAAACTTCTGGGAGTGAAAGATTTCCGGACCTCCGGAAAAAATCAACACCAAATCCGCATGCGGATTTGCCGCGGATTAGCCGCGAAATTGCCGCGATTTTCCCGCGGGTGGTTCCCTGCGGATTTTGCAGGCTGTACTGCCGAAATCCGCAGGGTACCTGTGGAAATAATGGACATGCTCATTTTCTCAAGAAATTTTCTCGAGAAATTCTTCTCAAGGAAATTTCTTGAGAAAATCCGCACAGTGCGCACAGCTATTTTTTTTTTCACATAGCATTTGCTGGGAAATGTCTGCACAAAGATTGCAGACATTTCTCAAGAAATTTCCGCGGCAAATCCGCAGGTAAATCCGCAGGTTAAACGGTCTAGTGCGCACAGAGCCTTAGGGTTTCTGACTTTTAGTATAGCCGGGTAGAGCAGCTGGCAGTTTACGCTCTTGTTGTAGAAGAATGTGCATATTTTACTGAATTCCTTCCTTCTCTTAGAAACATCAGCAGAGTAGTCTCCAAAGATTAGCAGTCTGTTGCCTTGGTATTGTAGTGGCCGTTTTCAGTGTCTGAAATCCCTCAGTATTTCCTCTTTGTGCTTGTAGTCGAGATATTTGACTATCACCTGTCTGGCTCTTGGTGGGGGTTTATTACTTGAATTTTGTCCTTCCCCTTTGCTCACCTCCTGTTGCCTCAGTGGTCCCACTCTGTGGGCCCTGTCCACTCTAAACTTTGCTATTATGCCCAGGGCCTGTGGTAGCTCCAGCTCACATATGCTGTCTATCTGTCCCACAGATACCGATTCTGGCAGCCCCACAATGCGCAGGTTGTTGCGTCTTGATCTGTTTTCTAGATCTTTTGCCTTGTCCTTTTAAAGGAGTTGTCCAACATAAACTCAAACATTTTTGTTAAGCTAATCTGTGCTGTATTGTCATATAAAACACCCCTACATTGTTATTTTTTGTTTTCTAACTTTTGTTCCTCTTGAATTCACCCTTTATTCTCTGCAGCTCCTTGTTTACATTCAGCTCCAGCAAACTGACCACTTCCTGTGCAAAACCTCCCAGTCACAGCTGGCACCGCCCGGCCTCAGTGTCCAGCCCCTCCCCAGTGTCCAGCCCCGTACCCTGCCTGCCCCCACTGTCCAGCCCCGCCCCCTGCCCGCCCCCTGCCCGCCCCCTGCACACACATTCCCTGTCAGTATTTTGCCCAGCACTGACCTGTTATCACTACAGCATTGCAAATAACAGCCCCACATCGGGCTCTGCACCGCACACGCACATCAGGCTCTGCACCCCACATCGGGCTCTGCACCCCACACCACATCGGGCTCTGCACCCCACACCACATCGGGCTCTGCCCCCCCCACCACATCGGGCTCTGCACCCCCCACCACATCGGGCTCTGCACCCCCCACCACATCGGGCTCTGCACCCCACACGCACATCGGGCTCTGCACCACACACACGCACATATGGCTCTGCACCGCACACACGCACATATGGCTCTGCACCGCACATCGGGCTCTGCACCACACACATGCACATCGGGCTCTGCACCACACACACGCACATCGGACTCTGCACCGCACACGCACATCGGACTCTGCACCGCACACGCACATCGGACTCTGCACCGCACACCGGACTCTGCACCGCACACGCACATCGGACTCTGCACCGCACACGTGAAGGGATGGCCGAGAGGACCACCGCAGTGCAGAGTAGGTTACAAGACGAGGGACGAACAACAAGGGTGTATTTATTAACAGGCGGGGAAAAATGTGGAGAAGGCAGGTTCACACACGGGGTATACAGTGGCAAAACGTGATTTAACAACACTTTTGTATTCTCTAGCTGGTCCGCTCAATAGCACGGTGCTCCAACTATTACAGGTTCAAGAAACACAAAAACAGTCAGGTACAATGCTACCCTGCACGTAACCTCTCTGGCCTCTGCTAAACGGGCCACACGGATGCCGTGTTCTACCTACTGAAGCCTACTTTAGCCCCTAGTATGTGCACAATATTCAACTCACAGTGATGCTGGGGACGTGGATCAAGTCCCGGGGGCCCCCCAACAACAGTCTCATCCGGAGGTGCGCACGTCTCCTGGGCCGGGTTAAGGAGATCAAAATCTTCTTCTTGCGTCCGATTACTCGCTGGTTCCCTGGGATATGTGAGTCTCTCTCTCGATTCAGAAGAAAAACTCCAATCCTCCGAGACACACCGGCTGTGTGTTCCTTCACATGCTTCTAAAATCAAAACAGAAACTCACTTCTCTTCTTACACTCGGGCTGTCCATTAGCACACTTTCTGCAGGGGGAGCAGAACATTCCATTACCCCTCAACACAGGGAGGTTTCTGTCTCTTAAAGTGGCAGCGTGTTTCTTATTGTCCATAGCAATAGCACCCCCAATATGCCTCCCCACTTAATGATGGTCATCCTCGGCCATCACAGCTTCAAGCCCACTGTGTTTTGAAGGGAGGTTCAAACCTGTAGAGGAGACAACAATGGCAGTACAGCAGACCTAGGACATTGTTCAACATATCGGATTGGTGGAACCCCTTCAGTAGACCTCTGAGATCTTCTAAGATCTTGACTATCAGGCCCGGCTTGACTAGCTTCCGGAGGAACACTTGCTGTGGGAGCTGCAGTGGAATCTTGGCTGGTCTCTTCTTCCCGTGGCGGTAGTGGCTCATCCATGGGATCTCCGTTTCCAGAAGGCTGAGGGTCCCCCCCTGCATCAGGGACTGTCCACCAGTCATCATCGACTTCACACACAGATGATGTAAGTTCAGGGAGTGGGGTAGAGACTGCAGGAGATCTTGGCATAGAAAGAGCTTCAGACCGGCATGGTCGCAACATATTTCTGTGTAGTACTCTAGGGCCGGACGCTCCATTCTCAATTTGCACCTTGTAGACCGGGCCGTTAGCATACACCCGTTCGATTACTCTGTATGGTTGAACTTCCCATCTTTCACTCAGTTTACCCTTGGGGCGTTTCTCTCTGACTAACACTCGATCTCCAGGTTGAAGCGGTATCTCTTGAATCGGTTTAGGGCTCATATGTTCTTTCTTCTGTAGCTGTTGACAAGCCAACCGACGGATCGTCTGTAATCGTTGTCGATGTTCTTTCACCCACGAAGTGACAGTTCGTTCCATGAAATCCTCTGGCTGCTCCAAATTCAGCTCGATGATTTCTTGCCCAACTCTTCCAAACAGCAGTAGATATGGGGTGTAACCTGTAGTGGAGTGAACTCGGTTATTGTAGGCCCAGACCAGTTCTGCCAGGTAATCCGGCCAACATGCCTTCTTATCTTCCTCCTAATGTTCTCAGCATTTGAAGTAGAGTTCGGTTGAAGCGTTCACATGCTCCATTGCCTTGGGGATGGTAAGGTGTAGTCCGAGATCACTCGATGTCATACATACGACATAATTCCTCCATCACCTTGCCTTGAAAACATGCACCTTGATCGGAGTGGATCCGCTTCGGGCATCCATACACCCGGATGAAGTCTTGGCAGATGGCCCGTGCCGCCGACTCAGCAGTCTGATCTCTAGTCGGGGTGACTACAGCGAACTTGGAGAAATGGTCGGTCATAACCAAACAGTATTGTAGTCCCCAAGTGGAGTGTCCCACGAGGAGATAATCAATCATCAACAGTTCTAGCGGTTCTTTGGTCTGTATGGTCTGAACGGGTGCCCTTTGTTCGGTGCTTTTAACGAGGTTGCATACTCGACATTGCCGGCAAACCTCTTCCACCACAGACTCCAACCTGGGGCAGTACACGTACTGCTGTAACCATTGGTAGGTCTTTGCAGGTCCGAAGTGAGCACCAAACTCGTGAGCTTCCTTAGCTACCTCTTGAGCCATTTTTCCGGGGATGACCACCTGCCATCTTGCTTCTATATCTTTTGGCTGTTGTCTCTTATGATATAACACTGATCCTCGAACTTCCAGTCTATCCCACTGGTGTAAGACACTCTTCATCTCGGCGTCCAGGTTAGCCCTTTCTTGTTTGTCTGGCTTCTGCTTCTCAGTTACCCAGTGTTTCATCTGTTGCAGCCCTTCGTCTGCATCTTCAGCACGTCCCCATTCTTCATTGGTTCTCCACAGGGATCGGGGCAGTGTGCAAGCCTGCCTACTCAACTGGGATGCAATCACCGAGGGCCCAAACTTGCTAAAGTCTGGCGTTTCTTCCTCCTCTAATCGTTCATCGAGATCCCCCACTGGGGTCTCCACCGTCACTCTTGACAGCCCATCCGCATTTGCGTTTTCGGTAGCAGGGCGATAACAGATGGTACAGTCAAACTTTACAAGGCGAGCCACCCACCGTTGTTCCAAGGCTCCCAATTTGGTATTCTCAAGGTGGGAAAAAGGATTATTGTCTGTCCGGACCTGGATCTTGGTTCCTGTCAGGAAGCCAGCAAATTTTTCTGTCATGGCCCACACTAGGGCCAGGAGCTCTAGTCGAAAGGAGCTGTAATTGTGGGGGTTTATTTTGCTGTCCCGCAGGGACCTACTGGCATAGCCAATGACTCTCTCATGTCCATTTTGCATCTGAGACAATACGGCACCGAGTCCATGAAGGCTACCATCTGTGTACAGCAGGAATGGTCGGTCGAAGTCCGCATAGGCCAGGATCGGGGCTGAAGTAAGGGCATTCTTCATAGCCTGAAAAGCCTCATCTTGTCTCTGAGCCCAAGAGATGCCCTGGTTCTTCGACACTCCGGCGGTCCCCCTCAGCAGCTCGTTCAAAGGACCCGCCACCTTTGCGAAGTCTTTGACGAACCGGCGGTAATACCCGGCGAGTCCAAGAAATGCCTTGAGTTCCCTCACCGTTCGAGGGACTGGCCACTTCTGAATGGCCGCCACCTTTTCTGCGGAGGGTAGGACTCCATCTTGTGACACTGTGTGGCCCAGGTACTCGATCTCTCTCTTGAAGAGGTGGCATTTTTTTGGCTTCACCTTCAGGTTATGAGTCTGCAGTCTCCCGAGTACCTGTCCAAGCCGGTCAAGGTGTTCTTTGAACGTGGCCGAGAACACGATGATGTCATCCAGATAGATCAGGGTCGCTTCAAAATTTAGGTCTCCCAAGCACTTTTCCATCAGCCGTTGAAACGTGCCCGGAGCATTGGAGAGTCCGAAGGGCATCCGGTTAAACTCAAACAATCCCATCGGGAGGATGAACGCGGTCTTGGCTTTGTCTTTTTCCGCCACAGGTACTTGCCAGTACCCGCTTGCTAGATCCAAGGTGGAGAAGTACTTGGCCTTCCCCAAGGCCGTCAAGGATTCTTCGATTCGTGGTAATGGGTACGAGTCGCGAACGGTACAAGCGTTGAGTTTTCTGTAGTCTACACAGAACCGGATGGTTCCATCCTTTTTCTTGACGAGTACCACCGGGGCTGCCCAAGGGCTCTAGCTGCCCTGCACTATTCCTGAATCCAGCATCTGCTTCAGTAACGTCTTTACCTCTTGGTACATCTTGGGAGGGATCTGTCGGTACCGTTCTCGAATCGGACGAGCTTCCCCGGTCGGTATCTCATGCATGATGGCTTCAGTGCAGCCGAAATCTTCAGCGTGGCGAGCGAATGCGGCCTGGTTCTCCCACAGCATAGCTTCTACTGCTTGCACACGCTCAGGGCCCAGTGAATTCCCATCCACTTCCATCTGATCGAGGATGGCCTTTCCACTCCACTATGGGGATGGCATCTCTTTGGCCCTCGCAGAGACTGCTAGGGTCCACCCCACACCTTCTATCGGCGATAAGGATATCTCTTTATGACTCATTACCTCGCCTTTATGTACGTACACCAGGGCCAGATCCGTCCCTCGAGGCAAGGTGGCCTCACTGGGGCCCACATTCAAGGCTCTGATAGGGACGCGTCCTTGTTGGACCACAGCTACCGTACGAGCTATCATAACTTCTTGGTCCACTCTTCCGGTTGCTACAGGCTGAACAATCACTTCTATCCCATCGAGATTGCGATAGGTTCCCACTGGGAGGTGTAATATACTTTCTCGGCCGGGAGGCAGGATTATAGGTTCCTTCCCAGGAGCCCTGATGACCCCTACCGTCTGATGAGATGGCACACTCTTTTGCGTCCCACAGACGCGGATCAGCCGTTGAAGTGCTTCCTGTGTAGGCTTATATGTAGTAGCTTGCTTCCAGTATCCGGGTCCCCGTTTGGTGAACATAATCTGATCTAATTCACATAGGACATTCATCCCCAATATTACAGGTACATCTTCGTTGATGGGCTCGGGGACGAGTAGGATCCCTTTTTTCCCCACTTCTTGCCCACAGATTCGAACATTCATCCACACAACTCCTGTGACCAGGATCGGTTGTTGATTAGCAGCAATCACCCGGATCAGGGTCTCTTTCTCTGGCCTGGCCAGTGTCTAGAAATGTTGATTGAAATATGCTTCTGGCATCGTCGTCACTTGTGACCCAGTATCTATCAAGCAATTCACTGGGACACTCTCGAATTCAGCACGTAGGATGGGACAACCAGCGATCAAATGTTCATTATGATACGGAGCGGCCTCCCTTCTCGCCTCCCCCGCAGAGTGCCGCACTACTGCGGGGGTTGGTAGTTTAACGATGGCTTCCGTTGGCTTTGAGTGTTATTCCGGCACCCCCTGGCAATATGCCCCCGACCTCCACATACCCAGCAGTGGATGTCTTCTCCTCGCTGGGGAATACCTCATGCCTCTGGTGGCTGACGAGAGGAAGCCTGCAGCCTCCAGTCCCCCATTGGTAGAGCCGAGGAATTATTGCGTGAGTATGATGGGCCAGGTTGGAAGGAGGAGGATGCAGCTGGGTAGGGATGTTCACCAGACAAGTCCCTCATTCTTTGCTCCATCTGGGTCAGCTTCTCCTGTACGTTGAGAACGGATTTCTGTAAATCTTGCACCACCTGGACCAGTCCCACCTGGTAGTTTAGGTCCACTCTGGAGGTTGCAGTTTGGACGCGCACCACCCCAGATGCGTAACTTTACTTCGGGCTACTGCTTCTGCTAGGATTTGACGAAAAGTAAGAGCCGGATTCGCTCGGACCTGTTCTGCCAGGGCTTGCCGCAAGGATACGCTATGCAATCCCAGAATAAACTGTTCCCGGAGTATCCGGTCGGTAGAGCCTATGCCGCCGAGTCCATCTGACTCCTTTCTCTGGACCTCCGCTAACACTTCTTGTAGTGCTGTTGCATACTGAGAGATCCCTTCTTCTTCCCGCTGCAGCCTCGAAAAAAATTTGGCGCGAAGATGTCCCGCACTAGCAGTCTCGCCATAGATCTCTTCCAAGAATCCAACTAACTCTTTCAGGGTACTACGGGTGGGTTCTGGTTGTAAACAGACATTTCTACGTGCTTCTCCCTCTAGGGCAGTCAAAGCAATGTCCACCTCAAGCTCTGGGCTGATGTTATACACTTTCAGGATGCTCTGCAGCCGGGACACCCAGTCACACAGTGCCATGTTATTGGCATCAAATTTTGGTAGCACACTAAATATGGTGCCCATTGGAAGTGTCCTTGCAGGGGTTCCACCATTGCCCACAGCACCCCCATTAATATTAGTGTTCCCGCCGTTGCTGTCTGCTGCCTCCATCTTGGTGACCGTACCCTGCTCGCAGCGCCACTTGAAGCGATGGCCGAGAGGACCACCGCGGTGCAGAGTAGGTTACAGTACACAAGACGAGGTGCGAACAGCAAGGGTGTATTTATTAACAGGCGGGGGAAGATGTGGAGAAGGCAGGTTCAGGCACGGGGTATACAGTGGCAAAACGTATTTAACAACACTTTTGTATCCTCTAGCTGGTCCGCTCAATAGCACGGTGCTCCAACTATTACAGGTTCAAGAAACACAAAAACAGTCAGGTACAATGCTACTCTGCACGTGACCTCTCTGGCCTCTGCTAAATGGGCCACACGGAAGCCGTGCTCTACCTACTGAAGCCTACTTTAGCCCCTAGTATGTGCACAATATCTCCCAGTGATGCTGGGGACGTGGATCCAGTCCCGGGGACCCCCAACAACAGTCAGGTACAATGCTACTCTGCACGTAACCTCTCTAGCCTCTGCTAAACGGGCCACACGGATGCCGTGTTCCACCTACTGAAGCCTACTTTAGCCCCTAGTATGTGCGCAATATTCAACTCCCAGTGATGCTGGGGACGTGGATCCAGTCCCGGGGGCCCCCAACAACAGTCTCATCTGAAGGTGCGCACGTCTCCTGGGCCGGGGTAAGGAGATCAAAATCTTCTTCTTGCTTCAGATTCCTCGCTTGTTCCCTGTTATCTGCGAGTCTCTCTCTCGATTCAGAAGAAAACTCCGATCCTCCGAGACGCACCGGCCGTGTGTTCTGTCACACACTTCTAAACACAGAAACTCACTTCTCTTCTTACACTCGAGCTGTCCATTAGCCCACTTTCTGCAGGGGGAGCAGAACATTCCATTACCCCTCAACAAGGGGAGGTTTCTGTCTCTTAAAGTGGCAGCCTGTTTCTTATTGTCCATAGCAATAGCACCCCCAATACACGCACATCGGACTCTGCACCGCACACGCACATCGGACTTTGCACCGCACACGCACGCATATGGCTCTGCATCGCACACGCGCACATATGGCTCTGCACTGCACACACGCACATCGGGCTCTGCACCACACACACGCACATATTGCTCTGCACCGCACATCGGGCTCTGCACCACACACACGCACATCGGGCTCTGCACCACACACACACACACATAGGGCTCTGCACCACACACATGCACATAGGGCTCTGCACCACACACGCACATATGGCTCTGCACCACACACACGCACATCGGGCTCTGCACCACACACACGCACATAGGGCTCTGCACCGCACATCGGACTCTGCACCGCACACGCACATCGGACTCTGCACCACACACACACATAGGGCTCTGCACCGCACACACACATAGGGCTCTGCACCGCACACACACAGGGCTCTGCACCGCACACACACACAGGGCTCTGCACCGCACACACACACAGGGCTCTGCACCGCACACACACATAGGGCTCTGCAACACACACACACATAGGGCTCTGCACCGCACACACATAGGGCTCTGCTCTGCACCACACACACACACAGAGCGCTCTGTACCGACCCCCCTACCCCCATAGGGAACACATGTAGGGAATACATACTCACCCGTGTGAGTGTGAATGTGGAATGTGTGGGAGGGTGCAGGGAAGGGGGGCGGGGCTCATCTGTTCCAGATTTGCATGTCAACATGGCCCTGCCATGAAATGACCGGAAGCAGCAAAATCGCGGCAGGAGCGGTCACATGACCACTCTGAGCCGGGGGAGAGGGGCTGACAGCAGGGCAGGTAAGTGGTCTCTATCTACTTACCTGCCCCAATGTAGCCCAATAGGGTAAAAAAAAAAAAAGTCAAAAGAAGCCGGATAACCCCTTTAAATATTCATTGGATTTCCCTAGGTTTGCAGTTTGCTCCTGCATGCTCTGGGTTACATCCTCAGAATCAGAAATTCTCTGTTCTGTGTCTGTTAGTTTATTAGCGTGGTCGTTTAACTGCTTTTGTATAGTGGCAAGTGAATTTTTTATAGCTGCCTCAATGGCCACTTTTATTTCATTAGACAGGTGAGAGGCCACTTCTATTGCCAGTTTTGTATAATCCACAGTGAACTCTTGCGGTTGCTCATTATGACCTGCAGGTGGTGCTATTCTTGTCTGTGCTGATCCTGTGCCTCCTTCTCCCAGTGACTTTCCAGATTGTAATGGCTTTGTGCTTGCACGTTTTTTGTTTCCTTTAAAAGGGGTATTAATGATTTTATTTAACTTTTGGGAAGATTGGCCAGATCGGTTCCCCCTAGACTGCTGGCCTGCATTTTCCTCCTGCCCTCCTAATCCTCCATGCACCCCTTCAGCTCCGCCTTCTTCTTCCTCTCTCTCTTCTCCTTCTATGTCTCCTTCATCTTCCCATTGCGATCCTCTAGTGATGGGCAGTCCGGCTCTTTTTAGTGATCTGGCTCCCATGGCTCCGTTCACCAAAAAGAGCCGGATCTTTCAGCGCGTTCTCGGCTCCTTATTAAATATGTGTTCACCCCAGGTGAACACATATTTAAGATTATAGAAATGCAGTCAAAGCCCCGCCCACCCGCGGCTAAGCCCCGCCCACTTACAAGCGGCCAATTAGATTGCTGAGTAGGCGGAGTTTAGCCGTGGGTGGTTGGGGTTTTGACTGCGAAAAGAGACGTTTAGTGATTTCAGTGGCTCACACTGGTGATCCGGCTCCTGTCGTTCACAGCAGGGAGCCGGATCTTTGTGTCGGATCGTTCGCGACCGACACATCACTACGATCCTCCCTCTTCTGACCCCTGCATCCACTTCTCTGCAGCATCGGTGATCTCTGCTTTCTCATTTACATCCTCCATTTCTCTCCCTCTCCGGCCCAGCGTTGCTGTTTCTCTTCCCTTGTTTCCTGGCTCCTCCACCAGCAGACTTGCCGACACCATGCTTATCTCCTCCATGCCCTGCAGCCCTTCAACGTCGCCGCTCCTCCAGGATCCCTCTCCACCACTGGCACTCTGTAGCAGGTACCGCTCCATGCCTGCCGTCCTCCTGGTCCCTGCTGTGTTACTTGCGGTGCGGCCACGTGAACAAGGGAGCTTTATTCTGACTGATTCCACGAGGGGTGGCGGGGGCTTCTTCTTTATGCCTCCACCTCAGCCAGGACCGGATCCGGAAGTCTGTGCTCACTTTTTAAAATTTAAATGCCGGGCCACAGCCTGTGTGCTGCATGGACCATACCTCACTGCACTGCAAAGACACTATGGGGAGTGGGCAATTGATCCTACTGTCCTGCTGTCTGCCTGAAAGGTTTTTAAATGTCGAGACTCAAAAATGGGTCTCCAAGTTGTGTCTTGTCTGTACTGGCAGGGGTATGGGAGCACCAGCCCTACACCTGTCTCTCATCCACCTCTATATTTCTTATGTCAATAGTCTAGGAAGGTAATGGCTATGCCAAAACAGTGGTGCTGCACTGTAAAATGTAGTTTTGCTGTTTTGGAAGCTTTTCTCCCCCCTTAAAAGGTCTTTTCGCTGCCTTACATTTGGCCTCCCATTGAATCCAATGGGGTTCGGTAAAGTTCGATAACTGGTTGGATTTGGTTCAGCGAACATACCGTTTGATCATTTGGGCTTGTCAAACTGAACCTTGAGAGGGTCGCTCATCTCTAATCCTTAACTCTACTGCCCAACTAATCCACATCTCTCCTCTACTTCTCCATGTCTTCGCTCTGCAAGTCCTTTCATTGGCTCACAATTCCATAACATATCCAGTACAAACGTCTAATATTGACCAACAAAGTCATCAATATAATCTGTCTCCTCCATATATCTCCAAACTAATCTCCATATATATTGCCAAACCTCCTTCTCTCCTCCAAACTTATTCGTTCCTCTCCCAATCTCCTACAATACTTCTCCCAAGAATCGCCTGTCCTCTGGCATTCTGTGCCCCAATATGTCAAATTATTCACCACATTCAGAACTTTCAGACAGAGCCTAGAAACCTCTCTCTTGCCTGCCTCACCACCAACGGAGCTGCCTCCTCACCACCACCAGAACTGCCACCTCACCACCACCGGAGCTGCCACCTCACCACCACCAGAACTGCCACCTCACCACCACCAGAGCTGCTACCTCACCACTACCGGAGCTGCAGCTTCACCACCACCAGAGCTGCAGCTTCACTGCCACCTCACCACCACCACAGCTGCCGCCTCACCACCACCAGAACTGCCACCTCACCACCACCAGAGCTGCTACCTCACCACCACCAGAGCTGCTGCCTCACCGCCACCAGCACTGCTGCCTCACCGCCACCAGCACTCCTGGCTCACCGCCACCAGAGCAGCCTCCTCACCGCTTCCACAGCAGCCGCCTTATTGCCATTGGCGCTTCCACCTCACCACCACCAAAGCTGCCTCCTCATCATCACCAGAGATGCTGCTTCACCACCAATGGAGCTATCATGTCACCACCCCCAGAGCTGGAGCTGCCACCTCACCCCCACCAGAGCTGCCACCTCACGACCCCGAAGCTGCTGCCTCACCATCAATAGAGCTGCCACGTCACCACCTCCAGAGCTGCCACCTCACCACCTCCAGAGCTGCCGCCTCACCACCACTGGAGTTGTCGTCTCACCACCCCCAGAGCTGCCACCTCACCACCACCAGAGCTCCCACCTCACCACCACCAGAGCTCCCACCTCACCACCACCAGAGCTGCCACCTCACCACCACCAGAGCTCCCACCTCACCACCACCAGAGCTGCCACAAAAACCCCATCCTACTGTCTCCTCTCTATTATCCTGCAGACTGTAACCTTGCATTATCATTTATATTAGTATTATGTATGTAACGTCCTCACATGAACAGACCTGGGAATCACTGGCACTCAAGAAATAAATAATAATATTAGGAAAAAATGTGGATTTCTCTAGATTAAGGCATTGTAAATCAGATATGAAGGTATCATTGTATTCAACTTTGTAGGACCTGCTGTGGGGGTGTCTAGAGGGGGCTGTAGTAGTCGTCTCCACAGGGGATACTAGGCCGCAGCGGAGCCAGACATTAACCCCTCGAGCCCCGGTCACCACTCTAGTGTAAAAAAGTTCATTCATCTGTAGAGTCAATAACTTGGACACAGGAGGATTCTTTCCAAACTTTGCAACTTTTCCTGGTAACTTCTGTACATCGTCATCATCGGTATCCCGCACCCCGAGGGTGCCACTTCTACTCCCTGTCGGGTTCCTTTCATTTTTCACTACATCTTGCAATTTTCTGGCCGACCGCTCCCTTGGCACCTGGGTCTCAGTAAGCACCACTAGGCCCCTCATCCCCTGCTTTGACTTCACCATCTGTGCGCGAGCTTGTCCTCTGTTCATGTGCCGCCCCTGAACCGGTCGAACCGCTCAGATCCGGGGGTTGCTGCTGTGGCTCGAGGGTCTCCGGACCCGGGGGCTCGCGGCCACTTCAAATGAAATGGGGGGGTATATTTACAGGGGATTTAGAGTTTGTGACGCCACCCGTGGTTTGCGGTAAGGGGATGTAACACCTGCCTGGATAAACAGACTCCGGTAGGATGTAATGGACAGACTAGAGGGAAGCCCCTCACCAAGCAGGACCCCAGAACCCTGAAACCCTTTAACCCCTATACAGGGATGTGGAATTACACAGGGCCCTGGAGATCTCTACCCGTGGAAGGCTGCAGTCCGATGAGAGTAGTCGTCAGGCAGGGTCAAACCAGGAATAGCAGAACAGGGACAGAATCGTCAGGCGAGGACGTAATCAGAAAACGGAGCAGTGGTCAGATCCGGGGTGGGCAGCGAGGTACAAAACAGCAGCAGGAGGGTGGTCAACAACAAGCAAGTCAGCACACAGGAATCACAAAACAAAACAGCACATGAGCCAGAATCAGAACTATCTCTGGCAGAGGTCATGTGACAGGAGGGGGAATAAGAAGGGTGTGGTGTCTTCCCATTGGCTGTAGCTGAACGCTGGCAACTTCAGCTGGAAGACACCCACCACCTACAGTCAGCCAGCGGTACTGCAGATCCCAAGATAACCCAGCCCAGTGGATGATCGGAGCCTGCGCCCACTGGTGCTGATGGCATCGACTCCTCTCCCATCACCAGCACCATCCACGGCAGGAACACGGCGTCGCCTGGCGATTGGAGCAGAAGTCGCTGGAGCGGACTCCGGCGGTGACGTAACAGGGGAGTACCGCCGCTGCCGATGGGAGTACCCTGGGAAGATGGAGCTGGGTAGCGAGATGACGTTCCCTCCATGAGGTAGGGTAGGCCCCGGCACTCTGGATGTGCACCCCGGCACATCCGCAGGTACGAGCGCCCGTGGGCACATAGCCTTAGGGGTTCTTTCCAGGAGACAGCCACCATTCACCATCCGGACTACTACCGCCCACGTCCCCCGTGGGCATCTTCAGACCTGCTGCTTCTGGACTCCATGCACCAAGTTTTGAGCTTGACCCTGAGGATCATATCTAATGGCTATTTTGGGGTTCTTCTTACTTGCCCTTTCCTGGGGACTCTCCTGCCCTCTTCCTCTTACTTGCCCCTTTTATAACCTACAAACCTTCCTGTAACTAACCCCTTCCTAACCAAGGAGCTCAAGGGAAGCGGTAACTCAGGCCACACTGCCACCTGGTGGCCACACATATCTATACATAGTCTATCACCTCTCGGGGATGGCCGAGTCTTGTACCCCCTTACACTGTCTTTCCATATAGACAGCCTAGGACAATGTATTCTACGGACACATCCATGTTACACGTCTGCTCCATATCTGCAGGCTGGAGACACAGCGTTAGGGTGGAAACACATCTATGCGAGTAAAATCGGTGCGACTGGGCTGAAAAAAACTCGGCTGATTTTAGTTCACGTTAGGTGCGAGTGCAACGCAAGTGCGATGCTATTTCTGAGATTTTACTAGCGTGTGTAATGCGTGTGTAATGCGTATTTTTTACTATGTCATCTGCCATTCAGCGCTGCTACATGGCCGCTAACAGCAGACACAGACAGCCATGTAGCAGAGCTGAATGGCAGATGACAGCAGACACAGACAGCCATGTAGCAGAGCTGAATGGCAGATGACAGCAGACACAGACAGAGCCGCACTGTCAGAATGAACTCGGGTGAACTTAACCCGACTTCATTGTCATGCTGCGGCTCTGTCTGTGTCGCGTCCTGATTAGCGGTCACCAGTGAAGGGCTCACCGGTGACCACTAATCCCCCAAGTGACTGAAGTTAGCAGCCCTCTCTCATACTCACCGATCCCCGGCGCTGCACGGCTTTCTCACTGCTCCGGCGGCTTTTACTATTTTGAAAAAGCCGGCCGCTCATTAAACAATCTCATATTCCCTGCTTTCCCCGCCCACAGCCGCCTATGATTGGTTGCAGTGAGACACGCCCCCACGCTGAGTGACAGGTGTCTCACTGCACCCAATCACAGCAGCCGGTGGGCGGGTCTATACTGTACAGTGAAATAAATAAATAAATAATTAAAAAAAATGGCGTGCGGTCCCCCCCAATTTTAATACCAGCCAGATAAAGCCATACGGCTGAAGGCTGGTATTCTCAGGATGGGGAACTCCACGTTATGGGGAGCCCCCCAGCCTAACAATATCAGCCAACAGCCGCCCAGAATTGCCGCATACATTATATGCGACAGTTCTGGGACTGTACCCGGCTCTTCCCGATTTGCCCTGGTGCTTTGGCAAATCGGGGTAATAAGGAGTTATTGGCAGCCCATAGCTGCCAATAAGTCCTAGATTAATCATGTCAGGCGTCTATGAGACACCCTCCATGATTAATCTGTAAGTTACAGTAAATAAACACACACACCCGAAAAATCCTTTATTAGAAATAAAAAACACAAACACATTCCCTCATTACCAATTTAATAAGCCCCAAAAAGCCCTCCATGTCCGGCGTCATCCACGGACCTCCAGCGTCGCTTCCAGCATGAAGGTGACAGGAGCTGCAGAAGACACCGCCGCTCCGGTCACCTCCAAGCAGCAACTGAGGTGAGTAGCGCGATCTGCTGAGGTGTCACTGAGGTTACCCGCGGCCACCGCTGGATCCAGTGACAGCTCAGCAGGTCGCGCTACTCACCTCAGTTGCTGCTTGGAGGTGACCGGAGCGGCGGTGTCTTCTGCAGCTCCTGTCACCTTCATGCTGGAAGCGACGCTGGAGGTCCGTGGATTACGCCGGACATGGAGGGCTTTTTGGGGCTTATTAAATTGGTAATGAGGGAATGTGTTTGTGTTTTTTATTTCTAATAAAGGATTTTTCGGGTGTGTGTGTTTATTTACTGTAACTTACAGATTAGTCATGGAAGGTATCTCGGGGAGACGCCTGACATGATTAATCTAGGACTTATTGGCAGCTATGGGCTGCCAATAACTCCTTATTACCCCGATTTGCCAAAGCACCAGGGCAAATCGGGAAGAGCCGGGTACAGTTCCAGAACTGTCGCATATAATGTATGCGGCAATTCTGGGCGGCTGTTGGCTGATATTGTTAGGCTGGGGGGCTCCCCATAACGTGGAGCTCCCCATCCTGAGAATACCAGCCTTCAGTCGTATGGCTTTATCTGGCTGGTATTAAAATTGGGGGGTACCGCACGCCATTTTTTTTAATTATTTATTTATTTATTTCACTGCACAGTATAGACCCGCCCACCGGCTGCTGTGATTGGGTGCAGTGAGACACCTGTCACTCAGCGTGGGGGCGTGTCTCACTGCAACCAATCATAGGCGCCTGTGGGCGGGGAAAGCAGGGAATACGAGATTGTTTAATGAGCGGCCGGCTTTTTCAAAATAGTAAAAGCCGCCGTAGCAGTGAGAAAGCCGTGCAGCGCCGCGCCGGTGATCGGGGAATGGTGAGTATGAGAGAGGGGGGGAAACTGACCGACAGACTGTGAGAGAGGGACAGAGATAGTGACGGACCGACAGAGAGAGAGAATAAAGACCGAGAGGGAGAGACCGACTGACAGGGAATAGTGATTGACAGACATTGTGAGACATCACTCGTTTCCAGTGTTTTAGGAAACATGCGAGAAATGTATTTAGAAAATCGGATGTCACTAAGATGGTGAGTGCCGTCCCGTGACATCCGATTTTTTACACGCTCCCATAGACTTGCATTGGAGAAACTCGCAGTAGAAACTCGCAAAAAAGCAGCATGCTGCGATTTTTTTCTCGGTCCGATTTGGAGTGAGAAAAAAATCGCAGATGCGAGCTGAATCATTCACTAACATGTGTCCGATTCCAATGCGAGATTTTCTCGCATTGCTCTACTGCGAGAAACTCGCAAGTGAGAACCAGCCCTTACTTTATATTCTGCAAAGGTGTTCCCTGTAAGTGATGCATCGCTGGAATCAGGGTCTCTGTCCCTGCATCATGCTGAATACATAGCAAATGCTCGAGGCCAGATTCCATTTATGCATAAACCTGGGTCAAATTGTGTACAACCACGAGCAGATGTGTGCGGGCTGAAAGTCTCAATTACAGACCCTCAGAAAATCCATAAATAATTAGACATGAGGGAGGATAAAGATCAGTAGATTTATTAATGAATATGCAGCAGATAGAAGAAAAGAAGGCTCCGCAGGATGCAGTGACAGAAGGCTCCGCAGGACGTGGTGACAGAAGGCTCCGCAGGACGCTGTGACAGAAGGCTCCGCAGGACGCGGTGACAGAAGGCTCCGCAGGACGCGGTGACAGAAGGCTCCGCAGGACGCGGTGACAGAAGGCTCCGCAGGACGCGGTGACAGAAGGCTCCGCAGGACGCGGTGACAGAAGGCTCCGCAGGACGCGGTGACAGAGCGCTCCGCAGGACGCGGTGACAGAAGGCTCCGCAGGACGCGATGACAGAAGGCTCCGCAGGACGCGGTGACACAATACAGATCCTCCCTGAAAGAAACATTAAAAAAAAATGTAACAGTAGAGAGACTGGAGAGGAGAAAAACCCCAGAACAGAAGACGGTGAGAAAGGAACAACGCGAAAAAGGAAGGACGGCGAGAAAGGAGAGACAGCGAGAAAAAAGAGAGGCGCAAAAGGAGAGACAGCGAGAAAGGAGAGACGTCGAGAAAGGAGAGGCATTGAGAAAGGAGAGACGCGAGAAAAGGAGAGACGCGAGAAAAGGAGGGACGCGAGAAAAGGAGGGACGGGAGAAAAGGAGGGACGCAAGAAAAGGAGGGACGCGAGAAAAGGAGGGACGCGAGAAAAGGAGGGACGCGAGAAAAGGAGGGACGCGA
The DNA here is from genome assembly GCF_048569485.1 of Anomaloglossus baeobatrachus. NCBI lineage: Eukaryota > Metazoa > Chordata > Amphibia > Anura > Aromobatidae > Anomaloglossus > Anomaloglossus baeobatrachus. Next base: position 4,805,080 of record NC_134357.1, read on the forward strand.
GAAAGGAGAGACAGCGAGAAAGAAGAGAGGCGCAAAAGGAGAGACAGCGAGAAAGGAGAGACGTCGAGAAAGGAGAGGCATTGAGAAAGGAGAGACGCGAGAAAAGGAGAGACGCGAGAAAAGGAGGGACGCGAGAAAAGGAGGGACGCGAGAAAAGGAGGGACGGGAGAAAAGGAGGGATGCGAGAAAAGGAGGGACGCGAGAAAAGGAGGGACGCGAGAAAAGGAGGGACGCGAGAAAAAGAGGGACGCGAGAAAAAGAGGGACGCGAGAAAAAGAGGGACGCGAGAAAAGGAGGGACGTGAGAAAAGGAGGGACGTGAGAAAAGGAGGCATGCGAGAAAGGAGGGACGTGAGAAAAGGAGGGACGCGAGAAAGGAGGGACGCGAGAAAGGAGGGACGCGAGAAAAGGAGGGACGCGAGAAAAGGAGGGACGCGAGAAAAAGAGGGACGCGAGAAAAAGAGGGACGCGAGAAAAAGAGGGACGCGAGAAAAAGAGGGACGCGAGAAAAGGAGGGACGTGAGAAAAGGAGGCACGCGAGAAAGGAGGGACGTGAGAAAAGGAGGGACGCGAGAAAGGAGGGACGCGAGAAAGGAGGGACGCGAGAAAAGGAGGGACGCGAGAAAAGGAGGGACGCGAGAAAAGGAGGGACGCGAGAAAAAGAGGGCCGCGAGAAAAGGAGGGACGCGAGAAAGGAAGGACGCGAGAAAGCAGGGATGCGAGAAAAGGAGAGACGACGAGAAAGGAGAGACGGCGAGAAAGGAGAGACGGCAAGAAAGGAGGGATGCGAAAAAGGAAGGACGGCAAGAAAGGAGAGACGGTCAGAAAGAAGAGAGGCGCGAAAGGAGGGACGGCGAGAAAGGAGAGACGGCGTGAAAGGAGAGACGGCGAGAAAGGAGAGACGGCGAGAAAGGAGAGACAGCGAGAAAGGAGAGACGGCGAGAAAGGAAGGACGGCGAGAAAGGAAGGACGGCGAGAAAGGAAGGACGGCGAGAAAGGATAGACGGCGAGAAAGGATAGACGGCAAGAAAGGATAGACGGCGAGAAAGGATAGACGGCGAGAAAGGAGAGACGTGAGATAGGAGAGACGCGAGAAAGGTGAGACGGCGAGAAAGGAGAGACGCGAGAAAGATGAGATGGCGAGAAAAGGAGAGGCGCGAGAAAAGGAGAGACGCGAGAAAAGGAGAGACGCGAGAAAAGGAGAGACGCGAGAAAAGGAGAGACGAGAGAAAAGGAGAGACGAGAGAAAAGGAGAGACGAGAGAAAAGGAGAGACGAGAGAAAAGGAGAGACGAGAGAAAAGGAGAGACGAGAGAAAAGGAGAGACGAGAGAAAGGAGAGATGCGAGAAAAGGAGGGACGTGAGAAAAGGAGGGACGCGAGAAAAGGAGAGGCGTGAGAAAAGGAGAGGCGCGAGAAAAGGAGAGACGTGAGAAAAGGAGAGACGCGAGAAAGGAGGGATGCGAGAAAAGGAGGGACGCGAGAAAAGGAGAGACACGAGAAAGGAAAGATGCTAGATAAGTCCCTGAGAAGTCTGCAAAGTCAGGAAGATTCAAGCTGTAGATTGAGGGCGGTGAATGTGGAGAACAAAGCTGAGAGCAAACAGAAGATGCCAGTCAGGATGTCTAATGGACATCTCACAAGACCGCGTATGGGAGGGGTAAAGAATGGAGGACAAGTACAATGGCGAACACCAGAGGCATAACTGTAAGCTTCTGGGCCCAATGCAATTTCTGTCAAGAGTCCCACCACCTAGTATAGGCCATGTGGTGAAACAGGAGACCGATGGTGGATAAATATATGATGGGCACAGCATGGAGATGTCTTCTCACTGTAAGATAGCTACAACGAGGGGGATGGACATGCAGATGGACACTGGTGGATGAACATATGAAGGACACAGGCTGGAGAACCTTTAACATTGGTGGTGGATAGAGGTGTAGATGGACACTAGTGGACAGAGATGACACGTGGACACTGGTAGATGGACAATATATGTGGACACTGGTGGATGGACTATATATGTAGACACAGCCTGGAGGACAATTAGCATAGGCGGTGGATAGACGTATGGATCGACACTGGTGGAGGAGATGACATGTGGACACTGATAGATGGACAATATCTGTGAATACTGGTGGATGGACATATGATGGACAGAAACGGGAGGCAACTGGAGGTGGATGGACGTTTGGATGGACACTGGTGGGTGGGATACATGTGGATACTGGTGGAGATGATATGTGGATGGACATATGATGCACACATCCTGGAAGTGTTTTCTGACCACAGGAGAGATATAATACAGACAGTGAAGGGCAAGAAATGGAGGATGAGGAGGAGACTGTACAGATCTGGAGCATGGAGGACAGGAAGGCTAGTCCGGTGGAGGTCTCACCATGTCATCATGCCTCTCACCTTAACAGTTAATCAAGTAGCTGATCGTCTTCTCTTCCTCTGCATTAAAATAAGAGATGAAAAGAGTCAGGAGAGCGGGAAACGGAGGACAGCAGAAGACACGGACTGGATGATAACACGTGAGTGACGCACACAAGTATGGACGCCACGCAGTACCCGTCATTTTATGTCACATAATCTTCACACGTATAAGATTATCTCAGCCCGGGAACATTTTATATAACATCCAATTGTGGAAATTATTTTTATTAAAAGATCTATTGATTGATTGTACTTTATTAGTGGGAAAACCCCTTTTAGAGGTAGAAACCTTAAACCCGGGGCCACTGTGCGGCTGCAGAGGTTGCACCAGTGACATGTCCGCCCCGGACTAGGATCCAGAAAACGTGAGAGTATGAACATTTTACAGTCAATTCAAAATTAAAGGAAAAGATGCAGAAAATAATCGACAGAGAACGTGCAACAGATCTTCTCATTTATAATTCTGACAGCAGAGGTGCAGCGGGAATTACTGGATTATAGCCACCATGGGGTCGTGAGAAGTCACCACTAGGGGATCTCATTACATATAAATCTGTATACAGCTCCCCCTAGTGATGGCTGTATAAATCTGTATGTAGTGAGCTCCCTCTAGTGGTGGCTGTATAAATCTGTATGTAGTGAGCTCCCTCTAGTGGTAGCTGTATAAATCTGTATGTAGTGAGCTCCCTCTAGTGGTGACTGTATAAATCTGTATGTAGTGAGCTCCCTCTAGTGGTGGCTGTATAAATCTGTATGTAGTGAGCTCCCCCTAGTGGCAGCCATATAAATCTGTAAGTAGTGAGCTCCCTCTAGTGGTGACTGTATAAATCTGTATGTAGTGAGCTCCCTCTAGTGGTGACTGTATAAATCTGTATGTAGTGAGCTCCCTCTAGTGGTGGCTGTATAAATCTGTATGTAGTGAGCTCCCTCTAGTGGTGACTGTATAAATCTGTATGTAGTGAGCTCCCTCTAGTGGTGGCTGTATAAATCTGTATGTAGTGAGCTCCCTCTAGTGGTGGCTGTGTAAATCTGTAAGTAGTGAGCTCCCTCTAGTGGTGGATGTATAAATCTGTATGTAGTGATCTCCCTCTAGTGGTGGCTGTATAAATCTGTATGTAGTGAGCTCCCTCTAGTGGTGGCTGTATAATCTGTATGTAGTGAGCTCCCTCTAGTGGTGGCTGTATAAATCTGTATGTAGTGAGCTCCCTCTAGTGGTGGCTGTATAAATCTGTATGTAGTGAGCTCCCTCTAGTGGTGACTGTATAAATCTGTATGTAGTGAGCTCCCTCTAGTGGTGACTGTATAAATCTGTATGTAGTGAGCTCCCTCTAGTGGTGGCTGTATAATCTGTATGTAGTGAGCTCCCTCTAGTGGTGGCTGTATAAATCTGTATGTAGTGAGCTCCCTCTAGTGGTGGCTGTATAAATCTGTATGTAGTGAGTTCCTCTAGTGGTAGCTGTGTAAATCTGTATGTAGTGAGCTCCTCTAGTGGTAGCTGTATAAATCCGTATGTAGTGAGCTCCTCTAGTGGTAGCTGTATAAATCTGTATGTAGTGAGCTCCCTCTAGTGGTGGCTGTATAAATCTGTATGTAGTGAGCTCCTCTAGTGGTAGCTGTATAAATCTGTATGTAGTGAGCTTCCTCTAGTGGTGGCTGTATAAATCTGTATGTAGTGAGCTCCCTCTAGTGGTGACTGTATAAATCTGTATGTAGTGAGCTCCCTCTAGTGGTGGCTGTGTAAATCTGTAAGTAGTGAGCTCCCTCTAGTGGTGGATGTATAAATCTGTATGTAGTGAGCTCCCTCTAGTGGTGGCTGTATAATCTGTATGTAGTGAGCTCCCTCTAGTGGTGGCTGTATAAATCTGTATGTAGTGAGCTCCCCCTAGTGGTGACTGTATAAATCTGTATGTAGTGAGCTCCCTCTAGTGGTGGCTGTATAAATCTGTATGTAGTGAGCTCCCTCTAGTGGTGGCTGTATAAATCTGTATGTAGTGAGCTCCCTCTAGTGGTGGCTGTATAAATCTGTATGTAGTGATCTCCCTCTAGTGGTGGCTGTGTAAATCTGTAAGTAGTGAGCTCCCTCTAGTGGTGGATGTATAAATGTGTATGTAGTGAGCTCCTCTAGTGGTAGCTGTATAAATCTGTATGTAGTGAGCTCCTCTAGTGGTAGCTGTATAAATCCGTATGTAGTGAGCTCCTCTAGTGGTAGCTGTATAAATCTGTATGTAGTGAGCTCCCTCTAGTGGTGGCTGTATAAATCTGTATGTAGTGAGCTCCTCTAGTGGTAGCTGTATAAATCTGTATGTAGTGAGCTCCCTCTAGTGGTGACTGTATAAATCTGTATGTAGTGAGCTCCCTCTAGTGGTGGCTGTATAAATCTGTATGTAGTGAGATCCCTCTAGTGGTGGCTGTATAAATCTGTATGTAGTGAGCTTCCTCTAGTGGTGGCTGTATAAATCTGTATGTAGTGAGCTCCCTCTAGTGGTGACTGTATAAATCTGTATGTAGTGAGCTCCCTCTAGTGGTGGCTGTGTAAATCTGTAAGTAGTGAGCTCCCTCTAGTGGTGGATGTATAAATCTGTATGTAGTGAGCTCCCTCTAGTGGTGGCTGTATAAATCTGTATGTAGTGAGCTCCCTCTAGTGGTGGCTGTATAAATCTGTATGTAGTGCGCTCCCTCTAGTGTTGGCTGTATAAATCTGTATGTAGTGAGCTCCCTCTAGTGGTGGCTGTATAAATCTGTATGTAATTAGCTCCCTCTAGTGGTGGCTGTATAAATCTGTATACAGTGAGCTCCCTCTAGTGGTGGCTGTATAAATCTATATACAGTGAGCTCCCTCTAGTGGTGGCTGTATAAATCTGTATGTAGTGAGCTCTCTCTAGTGGTGGCTGTGTAAATCTGTATGTAGTGAGCTTCCTCTAGTGGTGGATGTATAAATCTGTATGTAGTGATCTCCCTCTAGTGGTGACTGTATAAATCTGTATGTAGTGAGCTCCCTCTAGTGGTGGCTGTATAAATCTGTATGTAGTGAGCTCCCTCTAGTGGTGACTGTATAAATCTGTATGTAGTGAGCTCCCTCTAGTGGTGGCTGTATAAATCTGTATGTAGTGAGCTCCCTCTAGTGGTAGCTGTATAAATCTGTATGTAGTGAGCTCCCTCTAGTGGTGACTGTATAAATCTGTATGTAGTAAGCTCCCTCTAGTGGTGACTGTATAAATCTGTATGTACTGAGCTCCCTCTAGTGGTGGCTGTATAAATCTGTATGTAGTGAGCTCCCTCTAGTGGTGACTGTATAAATCTGTATGTAGTGAGCTCCCTCTAGTGGTGGCTGTATAAATCTGTATGTAGTGAGCTCCCTCTAGTGGTGGCTGTGTAAATCTGTAAGTAGTGAGCTCCCTCTAGTGGTGGATGTATAAATCTGTATGTAGTGAGCTCCCCCTAGTGGCAGTCATATAAATCTGTAAGTAGTGAGCTCCCTCTAGTGGTGACTGTATAAATCTGTATGTAGTGAGCTCCCCCTAGTGGTGGCTGTATAAATCTGTAAGTAGTGTGCTCCCTCTAGTGGTGGATGTATAAATCTGTATGTAGTGAGCTCCCTCTAGTGGTGGCTGTATAAATCTGTATGTAGTGAGCTCCCTCTAGTGGTGGCTGTATAAATCTGTATGTAGTGAGCTCCCTCTAGTGGTGGATGTATAAATCTGTATGTAGTGAGCTCCCTCTAGTGGTAGCTGTATAAATCTGTATGTAGTGAGCTTCCTCTAGTGGTGGCTGTATAAATCTGTATGTAGTGAGCTCCCTCTAGTGGTGGATGTATAAATCTGTATGTAGTGAGCTCCCTCTAGTGGTGGCTGTATAAATCTGTATGTAGTGAGCTCCTCTAGTGGTGGCTGTATAAATCTGTATGTAGTGAGCTTCCTCTAGTGGTGGCTGTATAAATCCGTATGTAGTGAGCTCCTCTAGTGGTAGCTGTATAAATCTGTATGTAGTGAGCTTCCTCTAGTGGTGGCTGTATAAATCTGTATGTAGTGAGCTCCCTCTAGTGGTGGATGTATAAATCTGTATGTAGTGAGCTCCCTCTAGTGGTGGCTGTATAAATCTGTATGTAGTGAGCTCCTCTAGTGGTGGCTGTATAAATCTGTATGTAGTGAGCTTCCTCTAGTGGTGGCTGTATAAATCTGTATGTAGTGAGCTCCCTCTAGTGGTGACTGTATAAATCTGTATGTAGTGAGCTCCTCTAGTGGCAGCCATATAAATCTGTAAGTAGTGAGCTTCCTCTAGTGGTGGCTGTATAAATCCGTATGTAGTGAGCTCCTCTAGTGGTAGCTGTATAAATCTGTATGTAGTGAGCTTCCTCTAGTGGTGGCTGTATAAATCTGTATGTAGTGAGCTCCCTCTAGTGGTGGATGTATAAATCTGTATGTAGTGAGCTCCCTCTAGTGGTGGCTGTATAAATCTGTATGTAGTGAGCTCCTCTAGTGGTGGCTGTATAAATCTGTATGTAGTGAGCTCCCTCTAGTGGTGGCTGTATAAATCTGTATGTAGTGAGCTCCCTCTAGTGGTGGCTGTGTAAATCTGTAAGTAGTGAGCTCCCTCTAGTGGTGGATGTATAAATCTGTATGTAGTGAGCTCCCCCTAGTGGCAGCCATATAAATCTGTAAGTAGTGAGCTCCCTCTAGTGGTGACTGTATAAATCTGTATGTAGTGAGCTCCCTCTAGTGGTGGCTGTATAAATCTGTATGTAGTGAGCTCCCCCTAGTGGTGGCTGTATAAATCTGTAAGTAGTGTGCTCCCTCTAGTGGTGGATGTATAAATCTGTATGTAGTGAGCTCCCTCTAGTGGTGGCTGTATAAATCTGTATGTAGTGAGCTCCCTCTAGTGGTGGCTGTATAAATCCGTATGTAGTGATCTCCCTCTAGTGGTGGCTGTATAAATCTGTATGTAGTGAGCTCCCTCTAGTGGTGACTGTATAAATCTGTATGTAGTGAGCTTCCTCTAGTGGTGGATGTATAAATCTGTATGTAGTGAGCTCCCTCTAGTGGTGACTGTATAAATCTGTATGTAGTGAGCTTCCTCTAGTGGTGGATGTATAAATCTGTATGTAGTGAGCTCCCTCTAGTGGTAGCTGTATAAATCTGTATGTAGTGAGCTCCCTCTAGTGGTGCCTGTATAAATCTGTATGTAGTGAGCTCCCTCTAGTGGTGGCTGTATAAATCTGTATGTAGTGAGCTCCCTCTAGTGGTGGATGTATAAATCTGTATGTAGTGAGCTCCCTCTAGTGGTGCCTGTATAAATCTGTATGTAGTGAGCTTCCTCTAGTGGTGGCTGTATAAATCTGTATGTAGTGAGCTCCCTCTAGTGGTGGCTGTATAAATCTGTATGTAGTGAGCTCCCTCTAGTGGTGGCTGTATAAATCTGTATGTAGTGAGCTCTCTCTAGTGGTGGCTGTGTAAATCTGTATGTAGTGAGCTCTCTCTAGTGGTGGCTGTGTAAATCTGTATGTAGTGAGCTTCCTCTAGTGGTGGATGTATAAATCTGTATGTAGTGATCTCCCTCTAGTGGTGACTGTATAAATCTGTATGTAGTGAGCTCCCTCTAGTGGTGGCTGTATAAATCTGTATGTAGTGAGCTCCCTCTAGTGGTGACTGTATAAATCTGTATGTAGTGAGCTCCCTCTAGTGGTGGCTGTATAAATCTATATGTAGTGAGCTCCCTCTAGTGGTAGCTGTATAAATCTGTATGTAGTGAGCTCCCTCTAGTGGTGACTGTATAAATCTGTATGTAGTAAGCTCCCTCTAGTGGTGACTGTATAAATCTGTATGTACTGAGCTCCCTCTAGTGGTGGCTGTATAAATCTGTATGTAGTGAGCTCCCTCTAGTGGTGACTGTATAAATCTGTATGTAGTGAGCTCCCTCTAGTGGTGGCTGTATAAATCTGTATGTAGTGAGCTCCCTCTAGTGGTGGCTGTGTAAATCTGTAAGTAGTGAGCTCCCTCTAGTGGTGGATGTATAAATCTGTATGTAGTGAGCTCCCCCTAGTGGCAGCCATATAAATCTGTAAGTAGTGAGCTCCCTCTAGTGGTGACTGTATAAATCTGTATGTAGTGAGCTCCCTCTAGTGGTGGCTGTATAAATCTGTATGTAGTGAGCTCCCTCTAGTGGTGGCTGTATAAATCTGTATGTAGTGAGCTCCCCCTAGTGGTGGCTGTATAAATCTGTAAGTAGTGTGCTCCCTCTAGTGGTGGATGTATAAATCTGTATGTAGTGAGCTCCCTCTAGTGGTGGCTGTATAAATCTGTATGTAGTGAGCTCCCTCTAGTGGTGGCTGTATAAATCCGTATGTAGTGATCTCCCTCTAGTGGTGGCTGTATAAATCTGTATGTAGTGAGCTCCCTCTAGTGGTGACTGTATAAATCTGTATGTAGTGAGCTTCCTCTAGTGGTGGATGTATAAATCTGTATGTAGTGAGCTCCCTCTAGTGGTGGCTGTATAAATCTGTATGTAGTGAGCTCCTCTAGTGGTAGCTGTATAAATCTGTATGTAGTGCGCTCCCTCTAGTGGTGGCTGTATAAATCTGTATGTAGTGAGGTCCCTCTAGTAGTGGCTGTATAAATCTGTATGTAGTGAGCTCCCTCTAGTGGTGGTTGTATAGATCTGTATGTAGTGAGCTCCCTCTAGTGGTGGCTGTATAAATCTGTATGTAGTGAGCTCCCTCTAGTGGTGCCTGTATAAATCTGTATGTAGTGAGCTTCCTCTAGTGGTGGATGTATAAATCTGTATGTAGTGAGCTCCCTCTAGTGGTGGCTGTATAAATCTGTATGTAGTGAGCTCCTCTAGTGGTAGCTGTATAAATCTGTATGTAGTGCGCTCCCTCTAGTGGTGGCTGTATAAATCTGTATGTAGTGAGGTCCCTCTAGTAGTGGCTGTATAAATCTGTATGTAGTGAGCTCCCTCTAGTGGTGGTTGTATAGATCTGTATGTAGTGAGCTCCCTCTAGTGGTGGCTGTATAAATCTGTATGTAGTGAGCTCCCTCTAGTGGTGCCTGTATAAATCTGTATGTAGTGAGATCCCTCTAGTGGTGGCTGTATAAATCTGTATGTAGTGAGCTCCCTCTAGTGGTGGCTGTATAAATCTGTAAGTAGTGTGCTCCCTCTAGTGGTGACTGTATAAATCTGTATGTAGTGAGCTCCCTCTAGTGGTGGCTGTATAACTCTGTATGTAGTGAGCTCCCTCTAGTGGTGACTGTATAAATCTGTATGTAGTGAGCTCCCTCTAGTGGTGGCTGTATAAATCTGTATGTAGTGCACTCCCTCTAGTGTTGGCTGTATAAATCTGTATTCAGTGAGCTCCCTCTAGTGGTGGCTGTATAAATCTGTATGTAATTAGCTCCCTCTAGTGGTGGCTGTATAAATCTGTATACAGTGAGCTCCCTCTAGTGGTGGCTGTATAAATCTATATACAGTGAGCTCCCTCTAGTGGTGGCTGTATAAATCTGTATGTAGTGAGCTCCCCTAGTGGTGGCTGTATAAATCCGTATGTAGTGAGCTCCCCCTAGTGGTGGCTGTATAAATCTGTATGTAGTGAGCTCCCTCTAGTGGTGGCTGTATAAATCTGTATGTAGTGAGCTCTCTCTAGTGGTGGCTGTATAAATCTGTATGTAGTGAGCTCTCTCTAGTGGTGGATGTATAAATCTGTATGTAGTGAGCTCTCTCTAGTGGTGGATGTATAAATCTGTATGTAGTGAGCTCCCTCTAGTGGTGGCTGTATAAATCTGTATGTAGTGAGCTCCCTCTAGTGGTGACTGTATAAATCTGTATGTAGTGAGCTCCCTCTAGTGGTGGCTGTATAAATCTGTATGTAGTGAGCTTCCTCTAGTGGTGGCTGTATAAATCTGTATGTAGTGAGCTCCCTCTAGTGGTGGCTGTATAAATCTGTATGTAGTGAGCTCCCTCTAGTGGTGACTGTATAAATCTGTATGTAGTGAGCTCCCTCTAGTGGTGGCTGTATAAATCTGTATGTAGTGAGCTCCCCCTAGTGGTGGCTGTATAAATCTGTATGTAGTGAGCTCCCTCTAGTGGTGGCTGTATAAATCCGTATGTAGTGAGCTCCCTCTAGTGGTGACTGTATAAATCTGTATGTAGTGAGCTTCCTCTAGTGGTGGCTGTATAAATCTGTATGTAGTGAGCTCCCTCTAGTGGTGGATGTATAAATCTGTATGTAGTGAGCTCCCTTTAGTGGTGGCTGTATAAATCTGTATGTAGTGAGCTCCCTCTAGTGGTGGATGTATAAATCTGTATGTAGTGAGCTCCCTCTAGTGGTGACTGTATAAATCTGTATGTAGTGAGCTTCCTCTAGTGGTGGCTGTATAAATCTGTATGTAGTGAGCTCCCTCTAGTGGTGGATGTATAAATCTGTATGTAGTGAGCTCCCTTTAGTGGTGGCTGTATAAATCTGTATGTAGTGAGCTCCCTCTAGTGGTGGCTGTATAAATCTGTCTGTAGTGAGCTCCCTCTAGTGGTGACTGTATAAATCTGTATGTAGTGAGTGCCCTCTAGTGGTGGCTGTATAAATCTGTATGTAGTGAGTGCCCTCTAGTGGTGGCTGTATAAATCTGTATGTAGTGAGTGCCCTCTAGTGGTGGCTGTATAAATCTGTATGTAGTGAGTGCCCTCTAGTGGTGGATGTATAAATCTGTATGTAGTGAGTGCCCTCTAGTGGTAGCTGTATAAATCTGTATGTAGTGAGCTCCCTTTAGTGGTGGCTGTATAAATCTGTATGTAGTGAGCTCCCTCTAGTGGTGGCTGTATAAATCTGTATGTAGTGAGCTCCCTCTAGTGGTGGCTGTATAAATCTATATGTAGTGAGCTCCCTCTAGTGGTGGCTGTATAAATCTGTATGTAGTGAGCACCCTCTAGTGGTGACTGTATAAATCTGTATGTAGTGAGTTCCCTCTCGTGGTGACTGTATAAGTCTGTATGTAGTGAGCTCCCTCTAGTGGTGACTGTATAAATCTGTATGTAGTGAGCTCCCTCTAGTGGTGGCTGTATAAATCTGTATGTAGTGAGCTCCCCCTACTGGTGGCTGTATAAATCTGTATGTAGTGAGCTCCCCCTAGTGGTGACTGTATAAATCTGTATGTAGTGAGCTCCCCCTAGTGGTGGCTGTATATATCTGTATGTAGTGAGCTCCCCCTAGTGGTGGCTGTATAAATCTGTATGTAGTGAGCTCACCCTAGTGGTGGCTGTATAAATCTGTATGTAGTGAGCTCCCTCTAGTGGTGGCTGTATAAATCTGTATGTAGTGAGCTCCCTCTAGTGGTGGCTGTATAAATCTGTATGTAGTGAGCTCCCCCTAGTGATGACTGTATAAATCTGTATGTAGTGAGCTCCCCCTAGTGGTGGCTGTATATATCTGTATGTAGTGAGCTCCCGCTAGTGGTGGCTGTATAAATCTGTATGTAGTGAGCTCACCCTAGTGGTGGCTGTATAAATCTGTATGTAGTGAGCTCCCTCTAGTGGTGGATGTATAAATCTGTATGTAGTGAGCTCCCCCTAGTGGTGACTGTATAAATCTGTATGTAGTGAGCTCCTCCTAGTGGTGACTGTATAAATCTGTATGTAGTGAGCTCCCTCTAGTGGTAGCTGTATAAATCTGTATGTAGTGAGCTCCCCCTAGTGGTGGCTGTATAAATCTGTATGTAGTGAGCTCCCTCTAGTGGTGACTGTATAAATCTGTATGTAGTGAGCTCCCCCTAGTGGTGACTGTATAAATCTGTATGTAGCAAGCGATGCATATTCCAATGAGCACATGATACCCGAGCGAGCAAATAAAGGGGAAGAACCTGAGGGTCACACAGCACTTGTCCTACACATTATGGAGCGGACAACTAATGGGACCTTAATGCTTCACTGGCTGCATTGTGGCTGTAGAGGCAGCTGTGGCCCCTGTAGATGGCTGTAGATGCAGTTGTGGCCCCTGTAGATGCAGCTGTGGCCCCTGTAGATGGCTGTAGATGCAGTTGTGGCCCCTGTAGATGCAGCTGTGGCCCCTGTAAAGGCAGCTGTGGCCCCTGTAGATGGCAGCTGTGGCCCCTGTAGATGCAGCTGTGGCCCCTGTAGAGGCAGCTGTGGCCCCTGTAGATGGCAGCTGTGGCCCCTGTAGATGCAGCTGTGGCCCCTGTAGAGGCAGCTGTGGCCCCTGTAGAGGCAGCTGTGGCCCCTGTGGAGGCAGCTACGGCCCCTGTATAGGCAGCTGTGGCCCCTGTAGATGCAGCTGTGGCCCCTGTAGATGGCTGTAGATGCAGGTGTGGCCCCTGTAGAGGCAGCTGTTGCCCCTGTATATGCAGCTGTGGCCCCTGTAGAGGCAGCTGTGGCCCCTGTAGAGGCAGCTGCGGCCCCTGTAGAGGCAGCTGTGGCCCTTGTAGAGGCAGCTGTGGCCCCTGTAGATGCAGCTGTGGCCCATGTACATGTAGCTGTGGCCCCTGTAGAGGCAGCTGTGGCCCCTGTAGAGGCAGCTGTGGCCCCTGTACATGTAGCTGCGGCCCCTGTACATGCAGCTGTGGCCCCTGTAGACGCAGCTGTGGCCCCTGTAGAGGCAGCTGTGGCCCCTGTAGAGGCAGCTGTGGCCCCTGTACATGTAGCTGCGGCCCCTGTACATGCAGCTGTGGCCCCTGTAGACGCAGCTGTGGCCCCTGTAGAGGCAGCTGTGGCCCCTGTAGAGGCAGCTGTGGCCCTTGTAGAGGCAGCTGTGGCCCCTGTAGAGGCAGCTGTGGCCCTTGTAGAGGCAGCTGTGGCCCCTGTAGAGTCAGCTGTGACCCCTGTACATGTAGCTGTGGCCCCTGTAGATGTAGCTGTGGCCCCTGTACATGTAGCTGTGGCCCCTGTAGAGGCAGCTGTGGCCCCTGTAGAGGCAGCTGTGGCCCCTGTACATGTAGCTGTGGCCCCTGTAGAGGAAGCTGTGGCCCCTGTAGAGGCAGCTGTGGCCCCTGTACATGCAGCTGTGGCCCCTGTAGAGGCAGCTGTGGCCCCTGTAGAGGAAGCTGTGGCCCTGTGTGTCCGGTTCTGCTGTACATTACCTGGCATGTAGTAATCATAGATTTCAATGAAGGAGGGTTTGCGGCCGGTCACGGGGATGCTCTGCTCGGCCTGTAGCTCCAGGGTCTGTGGTTCAGAGGTGACCTGAGAAGATGGGAGAGAAACGCTGAGTGTGTGATGGCCACATGTGACGGGCCGAGGAGTCACCGGTCTGGAAGTCACCGCCATGTGCGTCATCAGTATGAGCCTTCTGAGGGGAGGCAATATGGCGGCCAGGCCGGGGTGCCGTCTGTGGAGACCCCAGTGATTGTGGCAGTGGGGCCCCATTTATCATGGCAGGTATAGCAGAGGTCCGGCCGAGGCGTCCTCACCTTGTCGATGTAGATGGACACGGCGTCCTCCTCCTTCTCCACTCTCTTCACTAATGGATTTTTCTTCAGCTGTAAAATGTGACACGAGATTATACACGTCATGTGACCAGTCATAAGGGAGCGTCAGGAGCAGTAAACATGGCTGCCGCTTGTCAGAACAGCGCCACCCGCGCCCAGTGGTTGTGTCTGGTATTGTGGTACAACTCCAGTACAGTGAATGAGGTGATGAGGCGCAATACCAGACACCGCCTATAGACAGGGGGGGCGCTGCCGGTATAATATAACATAGGTGTAGATGTCCCCGGGCTCAGGGCGCCATGTAAGTGGTGGAATAACACAGCGGCACACACAGAGCTGCATGCGACATGTCCAGTAACAGCACGCGGAAATTACAATCATCTGCTCTCTGGACCCAAAAGTGAGTGTGCTACAGTGTAGGTCAACTGTAGAAGACCTTATCCAGCCTAAGCACTAGACCATGCCCCGCCCCGCGCTAGATGATGCCCCACCCCTGCGCTAGACCATGCCCCGCCCCGCGCTAGACCATGCCCTGCCCCTGTGCTTGACCATGCCCCGCCCCGTGCAAGACCATGCCCCACCCCTGCACTAGACCATGCCCCGCCCCTGTGCTAGACCATGCCCCACCCCTGCGCTAGACCATGCTCCACCCCTACACTAGACCGTGTCCAGCCCCTGCTTTAGCTCGTGTACTGTTTCTGCACTAGATCTTGTCCTGCCCCTTCAATAGACCTTGCTCCATTCTTTTAGTATACCATGTCCCACCCCTGCTCTAGACTGTCGCACCCCTGCTCTAGACCATGTCCCACCCCTGCTCTAGACCATGCCCCACCCCTGCTCTAGACCATGCCCCACCCCTGCTCTAGACCATGTCCAGCCCCTGCTTTAGACCGTGTCCAGCCCCTGCTTTAGCTCGTGTACTGTTTCTGCACTAGATCTTGTCCTGCCCCTTCAATAGACCTTGCTCCATTCTTTTAGTATACCATGTCCCACCCCTGCTCTAGACTGTGTCCCACCCCTGCTCTAAACCGTGTCCAGCCCCTGCTTTAGACCATATCCCACCCCTGCTCTAGACCATGTTTAGCCCCAGCTCTAGACCATGTCCCACCCCTGCTCTAGACAGTGTCCAGCTCCTTGCTCTAGACCGTGTCCAGCCCTTGCTCTAGACCGTGTCCAGCTCCTACTCTAGACCGTGTCCAGCCCCTGCTTTAGACCGTGTTCAGCCCCTGCTCTAGACCGTGCCCCACCCCTGCGCTAGACCATGCCCCACCCCTGTGCCAGACCATGCCCCACCCCTGCTCTAGACCATGTCCCACCCCTGCTCTAGACCATGTCCCGCCCCTGCGCTAGACTGTGTCCAGCCCGTGCGCTAGACCATGCCCCACCCCTGCGCTAGACCTTGCCCCACCTCTGTGCCAGACCATGCCCCACCCCTGCTCTAGGCCGTGTCCCGCCCCTGCTCTAAACCGTGTCCAGCCCCTGCTTTAGACCATATCCCACCCCTGCTCTAGACCATGTCCAGCCCCTGCTCTAGACCATGTCCCACCCCTGCTCTAGACAGTGTCCAGCCCTTGCTCTAGACCGTGTCCAGCTCCTACTCTAGGCCGTGTCCAGCCCCTGCTCTAGACCGTGTTCAGCCCCTGCTCTAGACCATGCCCCACCCCTGTGCTAGACCATGCCCCACCCCTGCTCTAGACCATGTCCCACCCCTGCTCTAGACCATGTCCCACCCCTGCGCTAGACTGTGTCCAGCCCGTGCGCTAGACCATGCCCCACCCCTGCGCTAGACCTTCCCCCACCCCTGCTCTAGGCCGTGTCCCGCCCCTGCTCTAGACCATGTCTCACACCTGCTCTAGACCATGCCCCACCCCTGCTCTAGACCGTGTCCCACTCCTGCTCTAGACTGTGTCCCGCCCCTGCTCTAGACCATGTCCAACCCCTGCTCTAGACCGTGTCCAGTCCCTGCTCTAGACCATGTCCCACCCCTGCTCTAAACCGTGTCCTGCCCCTTCTCTAGACCATGTCCCACCCCTGCTCTAGGCCATGTTCAGCCCTTGCTCTAGACCATGTTCCGCCCCTGCTCTAAGTCGTGTCCCGCCCCTGCTCTAGACCATGTCTCACACCTGCTCTAGACCATGCCCCACCCCTGCTCTAGACCGTCTCCCGCTCCTGCTCTAGACTGTGTCCTGCCCCTGCTCTAGACCATGTCCCACCCCTGCTCTAGACCATGCCCCACCCCTGCTCTAGACCATGTCCAGCCCCTGCTTTAGACCGTGTCCAGCCCCTCCTTTAGCTCGTGTACTGTTTCTGCACTAGATCTTGTCCTGCCCCTTCAATAGACCTTATTCCATTCTTTTAGTATACCATGTCCCACCCCTGCTCTGGACTGTGTCCCAACCCTGCTCTAGACCGTGTCCAGCCCTTGCTCTAGACCGTGTCCAGCTCCTACTCTAGACCGTGTCCAGCCCCTGCTCTAGACCGTGTCCAGTCTCTGCTCTAGACCATGTCCCACCCCTGCTCTAAACCTTGTCCCGCCCCTGCTCTAGACCATGTCCCACCCCTGCTCTAGGCTGCATCCAGCCCCTGCTCTAGACTGTGTCCAGCCCCTGCTCTAGACCATGTCCCGCCCCTTCTCTAAATCGTGTCCTGGCCCTGCTCTAGACCATGTCCCACCCCTGTTCTAGACCATGTCCAGCCCCTGCTCTAGACTGTGTCCAGTCCCTGCTCTAGACCATGTCTCACCCCTGCTCTAGACCGTGTCCCGCCCCTGCTCTAGACCGTGTCCCACCCCTGCTCTAGACCGTGTCCCACCCCTGCTCTAGACCGTGTCCCATCCCTGCTCTAGACCGTGTCCCACCCCTGCTCTAGACTGTGTCCCACCCCTGCTCTAGACAGTGTCCAGCCCCTGCTCTAGACAGTGTCCAGCTCCTGCTCTAGACCGTGTCCAGCCCTTGCTCTAGACCGTGTCCAGCTCCTACTCTAGACCGTGTCCAGTCCCTGCTCTAGACCATGTCCCACCCCTGCTTTAAACCGTGTCCCGCCCCTGCTCTAGACCATGTCCCACCCCTGCTCTAGGCTGCGTCCAGCCCCTACTCTAGACTGTGTCCAGCCCCTGCTCTAGACCATGTCCCGTCCCTTCTCTAAATTGTGTCCTGGCCCTGCTCTAGACCATGTCCCACCCCTGTTCTAGACCATGTCCAGCCCCTGCTCTAGACTGTGTCCAGTCCCTGCTCTAGACCATGTCTCACCCCTGCTCTAGACCGTGTCCCGCCCCTGCTCTAGACCGTGTCCCACCCCTGCTCTAGACCGTGTCCCACCCCTGCTCTAGACCGTGTCCCACCCCTGCTCTAGACCGTGTCCCACCCCTGCTCTAGACCGTGTCCCACCCCTGCTCTAGACCGTGTCCCACCCCTGCTCTAGACCGTATCCAGCCCCTGCTCTAGACCATGTCCAGCCCCTACTCTAGACCTTGTTCAGCCCCTGCTCTAGACCGTGTCCAGCCCCTGCTCTAGACCGTGTCCAGCCCCTGCTCTAGACCATGTCCCACCCCTACTCTAGACCGTGTCCAGTCCCTGCTCTAGACCATGTCCCACCCCTGCTCTAAACCGTGTCCCGCCCCTGCTCTAGACCATGTCCCACCCCTGCTCTAGGCTGCGTCCAGCCCCTACTCTAGACTGTGTCCAGCCCCTGCTCTAGACCATGTCCCGCCCCTTCTCTAAATCGTGTCCTAGCCCTGCTCTAGACCATGTCCCACCCCTGTTCTAGACCATGTCCAGCCCCTGCTCTAGATCGTGTCCAGTCCCTGCTCTAGACCATGTCTCACCCCTGCTCTAGACCGTGTCCCGCCCCTGCTCTAGACCGTGTCCCACCCCTGCTCTAGACCGTGTCCCACCCCTGCTCTAGACCGTGTCCCACCCCTGCTCTAGACCGTGTCCCAACCCTGCTCTAGACCGTGTCCCACTCCTGCTCTAGACCGTGTCCCACCCTTGCTCTAGACCGTGTCCCACCCCTGCTCTAGACCGTATCCAGCCCCTGCTCTAGACCGTGTCCGACCCCTGCTCTAGACCGTGTCCAGCCCCTGCTCTAGACCGTGTCCAGCCCCTGCTCTAGACCATGCCCCACCCCTGCTCTAGACCGTGTCCAGCCCCTGCTCTAGACCTTGTCCAGCCCCTGCTCTAGACCGTGTCCAGCCCCTGCTCTAGACCTTGTCCAGCCCCTGCTCTAGACCGTGTCCAGCCCCTGCTCTAGACCGTGTCCAGCCCCTGCTCTAGACCGTGTCCAGCCCCTGCTCTAGACCGTGTCCAGCCCCTGCTCTAGACCTTGTCCAGCCCCTGCTCTAGACCGTGTCCAGCCCCTGCTCTAGACCGTGTCCAGCCCCTGCTCTAGACCGTGTCCAGCCCCTGCTCTAGACCGTGTCCAGCCCCTGCTCTAGACCGTGTCCAGCCCCTGCTCTAGACCTTGTTCAGCCCCTACTCTAGACTGTGTCCAGCCCCTGCTCTAGACCATGTCCCGCCCCTTCTCTAAATCGTGTCCTGGCCCTGCTCTAGACCATGTCCCACCCCTGTTCTAGACCGTGTCCAGCCCCTGCTCTAGACCGTGTCCAGTCCCTGCTCTAGACCATGTCTCACCCCTGCTCTAGACCGTGTCCCGCCCCTGCTCTAGACCGTGTCCCACCCCTGCTCTAGACCGTGTCCAGCCCCTGCTCTAGACCGTGTCCAGCCCCTGCTCTAGACCGTGTCCAGCCCCTACTCTAGACCTTGTTCAGCCCCTGCTCTAGACCGTGTCCAGCCCCTGCTCTAGACCGTGTCCAGCCCCTGCTCTAGACCGTGTCCAGCCCCTGCTCTAGACCGTGTCCAGCCCCTGCTCTAGACCGTGTCCAGCCCCTACTCTAGACCTTGTTCAGCCCCAGCTCTAGACCTTGTCCAGCCCCTGCTCTACACCGTGTCCAGCCCCTGCTCTACACCTTGTCCAGCCCCTGCTCTAGACCGTGTCCCGCTCCTGCTCTAGACCATGCCCCACCCCTGCTCTCGACCGTGTCCCGCTCCTGCTCTAGACCGTGTCCAGCCCCTGCTCTAGACCTTGTTCTATTTTTATGGTAGACCGTGTTTATTCCTGCACGAGAGCTTGTTCCACCCTTGATCTAGACCTTGTTCACACCTGGACACAAGCTTTTGCCTCTTTTTAGTAAAATATCTGGTGGACTTACATCGTCTATCGACTTCTGCTGAGGCACAAATCCGGACAACATGTTTATTTTTAGAAAGGCCATGTTAGTAGATGGACGTTTCCCGGAATACCTGAGAGATGAGATAGGAACACGCTGAAATACGGCAAATCACACTCTGAAGGCAGAATTGTAGAGTGCAGCTCTGGAGGTGACGCATTATGGTCTCCAGGTCCCCCCCCTTCAGCCCTGCAGAAATGGTGGACGCCGCTCGCTTACCAGAACTGCACCGATAGCTGCAGCAAATCGCTGCTCACACACTGCGGGGTCGCCGACATCACAAACGCATCTTCTGTAGGAGCAGGAACAACATGATGGCTTTGAATGGCCTGTGCAAGAAACATGGGAGAGATGACGACCCACGGAGCAAACCCCAAACATCACCCCTTCATCTACAGGCAAGGTGCGGTCACCCCAAACATCACCCCTTCATCTACGGGCAAGGTGCGGTCACCCCAAACATCACCCCTTCATCTACGGGCAAGGTGCGGTCACCCCAAACATCACCCCTTCATCTACGGGCAAGGTGCGGTCACCCCAAACATCACCCCTTCATCTACGTGCAAGGTTAGGTCACCCCAAACATCACCCCTTCATCTATGGGCAAGGTTAGGTCACCCCAAACATCACCCCTTCATCTATGGGCAAGGTTAGGTCACCCCAAACATCACCCCTTCATCTACGTGCAAGGTTAGGTCACCCCAAACATCACCCCTTCATCTATGGGCAAGGTTTGGTCACCCCAAACATCAACCCTTCATCTATATGCAAGGTTTGGTCACCCCAAACATCACCTCTTCATCTACGTGCAAGGTTAGGTCACCCCAAACATCACCCCTTCATCTATGGGCAAGGTTTGGTCACCCCAAACATCACCTCTTCATCTACGGGCAAGGTTAGGTCACCCCAAACATCAACCCTTCATCTATATGCAAGGTTTGGTCACCCCAAACATCACCCCTTCATCTATGGGCAAGGTGCGGTCACCCCAAACATCACCCCTTCATCTATGGGCAAGGTTAGGTCACCCTAAACATCCCCCCTTCATCTATGGGCAAGGTTAGGTCACCCCAAACATCACCCCTTTATCTATGGGCAAGGTTAGGTCACCCTAAACATCCCCCCTTCATCTATGGGCAAGGTTCGGTCACCCCAAACATCACCCCTTCATCCACGTGCGTGCAAGGTTAGGTCACCCCAAACATCACCCCTTCATCTATGGGCAAGGTGCGGTAACCCCAAACATGACCTCTTCATCTATGGGCAAGGTGCGGTCACCCCAAACATCACCCCTTCATCTAGGGGCAAGGTTAGGTCACCCCAAACATCACCCCTTCATCTACGTGCAAGGTTAGGTCACCCCAAACATCACCCCTTCATCTATGGGCAAGGTTAGGTCACCCCAAACATCACCCCTTCATCTACGTGCAAGGTTAGGTCACCCCAAACATCACCCCTTCATCTTCGTGCAAGGTTAGGTCACCCCAAACATCACCCCTTCATGTATGGGCAAGGTTAGGTCACCCCAAACATCACCCCTTCATCTATGGGCAAGGTTAGGTCACCCCAAACATCACCCCTTCATCTATGGGCAAGGTAGGTCACCCCAAACATCACCGCTTCATCTACGTGCAAGGTTCAGTCACCCCAAACATCACCCCTTCATCTACATGCAAGGTTAGGTCACCCCAAACATCACCCCTTCATCTATGGGCAAGGTTAGGTCACCCCAAACATCACCCCTTCATCTATGGGCAAGGTTAGGTCACCCCAAACATCACCCCTTCATCTATGGGCAAGGTTCGGTCACCCCAAACATCACCCCTTCATCTATGGGCAAGGTTCGGTCACCCCAAACATCACCCCTTCATCTACGGGCAAGGTGCGGTCACCCCAAACATCACCGCTTCTGTTACTGTTAACAGGAATCCAGAACTTGGCTCATCATCACCTTCCGGATCCTGTGTTGGGTTTTTGGACATTTTACGATAAGTGGTGACACTGAATACAATGTAATTAGTTTTTAATAGGGAAATTAACTTCCTTATCAATTTCTCTCAGGTGTATGGAGCCTCGGTGACAATCCCAGATCTATGGAGCCTCGGTGACAATCCCAGATCTATGGAGCCTCGGTGACAATCCCAGATCTATGGAGCCTCAGTGACAATCCCAGATCTATGGAGCCTCGGTGACAATCCCAGATCTATGGAGCCTTGGTGACAATCCCAGATCTATGAAGCCTCGGTGACAATCCCAGATCTATGGAGCCTTGGTGACAATCCCAGATCTATGAAGCCTCGGTGACATTCCCAGATCTATAAAGCCTCGGTGACAATCCCAGATCTATGGAGCCTTGGTGACAATCCCAGATCTATGAAGCCTCGGTGACAATCCCAGATCTATGAAGCCTCGGTGACAATCCCAGATCTATGGAGCCTTGGTGACAATCCCAGATCTATGGAGCCTTGGTGACAATCCCAGATCTATGAAGCCTTGGTGACAATCCCAGATCTATGGAGCCTTGGTGACAATCCCAGATCTATGGAGCCTCGGTGACAATCCCAGATCTATGGAGCCTTGGTGACAATCCCAGATCTATGGAGCCTTGGTGACAATCCCAGATCTATGAAGCCTCGGAGACAATCCCAGATCTATGAAGCCTCGGTGACAATCCCAGATCTATGGAGCCTTGGTGACTTTCATAGATCTATAGAGCCTCAATGACGCTCCCAGCTGTATGGAGCCTTGAGGTGCTGCCAATTGTATGGAGTCTTTTATTGTTTTTTTATCCATTATGTTCTGAATTCTGACGGCTGGATTGTTATTTGACCAGATTTGCTCCTCTTTATTTAGGCTCGATTGCCGCTATGTTGTACATTGTTGGATGCAGAACGAGTTAACTGAGGATCCATCAGTGAGTTTGTTCTGAATGTTTATAACCAGATGAGCTGAGCTGTTGGAGTCATTAATGAAGCTATACAATCTGCTGTCACAACGCGCTCACTGACGGATCCTCAGTAAACTCATTCTAAAGCTGGCGAGATCCAGTGCGATCCAGAGGCCGCAGAGCGCACACGCTGCAGACGATCGCGCCCCGCACAATGTACATGTGCATAGGGTAGGTCACACTATTACAGATGTGGATGTGAATAAAAGGCTATTTTATTTCTTCTTTTCCTGCTTTTTTTTTACATTTTTCCCCTCTTTTTCTCCTCAGAGGTGACGGGATCCTGTGATGGTTTCTTGGCTAATTCTAACAATGGATCCCATTAACCCTTCATGCACCTGCATCACTACGGTGCCGTTCCCGGTCACGGTCACGGTGTATCGTCCCGGGATCTGGGGCAGCTGCTTCTTCTGCAGGAGGAGGCGGTTGTCGTTGTCCACATGGAAGCGGTGGTGGAAGCCATCGTCCGAGGTCACGTCCACCGTCATATCTCCGGAATTCTTGAATGTCTGAGCCGAAAATTGTGCCACAGCCTGAAGGGCGACCACCGTGTCCTGAAGATGGGAGGACAGGAAAATGCTCAACCCCCAGCGATATGCCTCAGTGTGACGGCGGCACCAGAGTCCGGAGAATGCGGAGACGTGGACAGGTGACAACCTGGGCCCGGTGTGTCAGTAGTATATAGGCATCGGCTATACGCAGAGCACATTAATGGCCGAAGCTCAGAGCCGGGCCCAACCCAGGAGCGGGGCCGGCAGAGAGGAGTCCAGAGGAGACCCAAAGGTGGCCGCTCTCCTCTCCTGACCCGGCCGCTCTCCTCTCCTGACCCGACCGATCTCCTCTCCTGACCTGGCCGCTCTCCTCTCCTGACCCGGCCGCTCTCCTCTCCTGACCCGGCCGCTCTCCTCTCCTGACCCGACCGATCTCCTCTCCTGACCTGGCCGCTCTCCTCTCCTGACCTGGCCGCTCTCCTCTCCTGACCTGGCCGCTCTCCTCTCCTGACCCGGCCGCTCTCCTCTCCTGACCCGGCCGCTCTCCTCTCCTAACCCGGCCGCTCTCCTCTCCTGACCCGGACGCTCTCCTCTCCTGACCTGGCCGCTCTCCTCTCCTGACCTAGTCGCTCTCCTCTCCTGACCTGGCCACTCTCCTCCCCCGGACCCAGCCGCTCTCCTTCCCCAGACCCGGCCGCTCTCATCCCCCAGACCCAGCTGCTCTCCTCTCCTGACCCGGCTTCTCTGTTCTCCTGACCCGGCCGCTCTCCTCTGCTAACCCAGCCGCTCTCCTCTCCTGACCCGGCCACTCTCCTCCCCCGGACCTGACCGCTCTCATCCCCCAGACCCAGCCGCTCTCCTCTCCTGACCCGGCCGCTCTCCTTTCCTGACCCGGCCGCTCTCCTTTCCTGACCCGGCCGCTCTCCTTTCCTGACCCGACCGCTCTCCTTTCCTGACCCGGCTGCTCTCCTTTCCTGACCTCTCTCCTCTCCTGACCTGGCCGCTCTCCTCTCCTGACCTCTCTCTTTTCTTGACCCGGCCGCTCTCATCCCCCGGACTCGGTTGCTCTCATCCCCTGGACCAGGCCACTCTCCTCCCCTGACCCGGCCGCTCTCCTCCCCTGACCCGGCCACTTTCCTCCCCTGACCCGGGCGCTCTCCTCTCCTGACCTGGCCGCTCTCTTCTGCTGACCAGGCCGCTCTACTCTGCTGACCAGGCCGCTCTCATCCCCGGGACCCGGACGCTCTCCTCTCCTGACCCGGCCGCTCTCCTCTCCTGACCAGGTCGCTCTCATCCCCCGGACCAGGCCGCTCTCCTCTCCTGACCAGGCCACTCTCATCCCCCGGATCCGGCCGCTCTCATCCCCCGGATCCGGCCGCTCTCATCCCCCGGATCCGGCCGCTCTCATCCCCCGGATCCGGCCGCTCTCATCCCCCGGACCTGGCTGCTCTCATCCCCCGGACCAGGCCGCTCTCCTCTCCTGACCAGGCCACTCTCATCCCCCGGATCCGGCCGCTCTCATCCCCCGGATCCGGCCGCTCTCATCCCCCGGATCCGGCCGCTCTCATCCCCCGGATCCGGCCGCTCTCATCCCCCGGACCTGGCTGCTCTCATCCCCCGGACCCGGACGCTCTCATCCCCTGACCCGGCCGCTCTCATCCCCTGACCCGGCCGCTCTCCTCTTCCCCCGGACCCGGCTGCTTTCATAACCGCTCAGGTGATGGGACAGCACATTACGGGGGTGATGGTCGCTGCTACATACCTGTGTGGAGCTGAAGCCGCCATTACCATTGCGCTGGGTATTTAACCAGCGGGATATTGCCGTCATGTCTCCCAGCTCCTTCTTAGTTGGATGTTGACTACATGACAAGGCAAGGAGGGCGTAAGACGTCATCTCCACATCCACAGAGTTGGGCTTTGACCAGTAGCAGTTAGAGGAGGGTCGGGGCTCCTGGGTCCAGTACATGAGGCCATCTGCGGAGAATGGAAATATTCCAGGAGGAGCAACAGTAACATTATGTGGCATTATGTCACGTGTGGTGTGTGTTGTGTCAAATGGGGGGGCATCGGGTCAAGTGTGAGGGGCGTTGGGTCACCTATGTGGGCGACGGGTCACCTGTGTGGGCGACGGGTCACGTGTGGGGGTGGGTTATGTCACGTGTGGGGGTGACGGATCACGTGTGGGGGTGGGTTATGTCACGTGTGGGGGCGTTGGCCCACATGTGGGGGGCGTCGGGTCACATGTGGAGGGCGTCGGATGACGTGTGGAGGTGGGTTATGTCACAAATGGGGGCGACGGATCACGTGTGAGGGTGTTAGGTCACATGTGGGGGGCGTCGGGTCACCTGTGGGGGCGTCGGGTCACCTATGTGGGCGACGGGTCACCTGTGGGGGCGGCGGGTCACGTGTGAGGGTGGGTTATGTCACGTGTGGGGGCACAACAGTCATGGATATTTAGGGTCCGGTTCGGATCATCTGCTCGTTACCCTCAGTGTTGGCTTTTTGGTACAGTCTCTCCAGGACGGCGGCTCTCTCCTGCTCTTGCCCGGACAGGGTGAACGCGTACGCCTTCAGCGCCAGTTTGTAGAGGCTGGCGTTATCCAGAGTCTCATTGGCAATACACGCCAGCGCCCGCTGCACGACTGCATCCTACAGCAGGAAAAAGACAGCGACTCTGACATAGCGTAAGGGGGCGCTATCCCTCCCCAGCGCACCAGTGCAATACACAGTAACACAGATAGCACTATATCGGGGGCACCGGCGGGAGCCTTGTACAGAGGCGGCCGGACCTCCACAATCCGATACTTACACTGGACTTCAGGCCGGACTCCAGTAACGCAGCCACAGTATAAGAGGTCAGAGACACCTCATCATCCACACCGCCCTGAGAAGACACGAGATCAGAAAGGATCAGCACAGGTCGGGATTCTTTACAGTAAGAGCGGCCATGTCCCTGGAAGCCGCACACATAGATCAGGGAGGACACGAGGACATCACCACAGAGGAGCAAAATAATTCCAATAGGATCAGTACAGGGCGGGATTCTTTACAGTAAGAGCGGCCATGTCCCTGAAACCACACACATAGATCAGGGAGGACGCGAGGACATCACCACAGAGGAGCAAAATCATTCCAATAGGATCAGTACAGGGCGGGATTCTTTACAGTAAGAGCGGCCATGTCCCTGGAAGCCGCACACATAGATCAGGGAGGACGCGAGGACATCACCACAGAGGAGCAAAATCATTCCAATAGGATCAGTACAGGACGGGATTCTTTACAGTAAGAGCGGCCATGTCCCTGGAAGCCGCACACATAGATCAGGGAGGACGCAAGGACGTACACTACAGAGGAGCAAAGTCATTCCAATAGGATCAGTACAGGGCGGGATTCTTTACAGTAAGAGCGGCCATGTCCCTGAAACCACACACATAGATCAGGGAGGACGCGAGGACATCACCACAGAGGAGCAAAATCACTCCAATGGGATCAGTGCAGGGCGGGATTCTTTACAGTAAGAGCGGCCATGTCCCTGCAAGCCGCACACATAGATCAGGGAGGACGCGAGGACGTACACTACAGAGGAGCAAAGTCATTCCAATAGGATCAGTACAGGGCGGGATTCTTTACAGTAAGAGCGGCCATGTCCCTGGAAGCCACACACATAGATCAGGGAGGACACGAGGACATCACCACAGAGGAGCAAAAGCATTCCAATGGGATCAGTACAGGACGGGATTCTTTACAGTAAGAGCGGCCATGTCCCTGGAAGCCGCACACATAGATCAGGGAGGACGCGAGGACGTACACTACAGAGGAGCAAAGTCATTCCAATAGGATCAGTACAGGGCGGGATTCTTTACAGTAAGAGCGGCCATGTCCCTGGAAGCCACACACATAGATCAGGGAGGACAAGAGGACATCACCACAGAGGAGCAAAAGCATTCCAATGGGATCAGTACAGGACGGGATTCTTTACAGTAAGAGCGGCCATGTCCCTGGAAGCCGCACACATAGATCAGGGAGGACGCGAGGACGTACACTACAGAGGAGCAAAGTCATTCCAATAGGATCAAGTGCTACAAAATTCCCAAAAATTCAGATTCTAATGACTAATGACGACTAAAATGACTGTCCTGCATTGGTCGGTGTGAGCGGGGGTCTCGTCAGTAATTGCCCCGTGCTGCCCCCTCCTTTATCAGGGGGTCGCTGCCTCCTGTCCTGCATTGGTCGGTGTGAGCGGGGGTCTCGTCAGTAATTGCCCCGTGCTGCCCCCTCCTTTATCAGGGGGTCGCTGCCTCCTGTCCTGCATTGGTCGGTGTGAGCGGGGGTCTCGTCAGTAATTGCCCCGTGCTGCCCCCTCCTTTATCAGGGGGTCGCTGCCTCCTGTCCTGCATTGGTCGGTGTGAGCAGGGGTCTCGTCAGTAATTGCCCCGTGCTCCCCCTCCTTTATCAGGGGGTCGCTGGGTCCTGTCCTGCATTGGTCGGTGTGAGCGGGGGTCTCGTCAGTAATTGCCCCGTGCTGCCCCCTCCTTTATCAGGGGGTCGCTGCCTCCTGTCCTGCATTGGTCGGTGTGAGCGGGGGTCTCGTCAGTAATTGCCCCGTGCTGCCCCCGTCTTTATCAGGGGGTCACTGCCTCCTGTCCTGCATTGGTCAGTGTGAGCGGGGGTCTCGTCAGTAATTGCCCCGTGCTGCCCCTCCTTTATCAGGGGGTCGCTGGGTCCTGTCCTGCATTGGTCGGTGTGAGCAGGGGTCTCGTCAGTAATTGCCCCGTGCTGCCCCCTCCTTTATCAGGGGGTCGCTGGGTCCTGTCCTCCATTGGTCGGTATGAGCGGGGGTCTCGTCAGTAATTGCCCCGTGCTGCCCCCTCCTTTATCAGGGGGTCGCTGCCTCCTGTCCTGCATTGGTCGGTGTGAGCGGGGGTCTCGTCAGTAATTGCCCTGTGCTGCCCCCTCCTTTATCAGGGGGTCACTGCCTCCTGTCCTGCATTGGTCAGTGTGAGCGGGGGTCTCATCAGTAATTGCCCCGTGCTCCCCCTCCTTTATCAGGGGGTCGCTGGGTCCTGTCCTGCATTGGTCAGTGTGAGCAGGGGTCTCGTCAGTAATTGCCCCGTGCTCCCCCTCCTTTATCAGGGGGTCGCTGGGTCCTGTCCTGCATTGGTCAGTGTGAGCAGGGGTCTCGTCAGTAATTGCCCCGTGCTGCCCCCTCCTTTATCAGGGGGTCGCTGGGTCCTGTCCTGCATTGGTCGGTGTGAGCAGGGGTCTCGTCAGTAATTGCCCCGTGCTGCCCCCTCCTTTATCAGGGGGTCGCTGGGTCCTGTCCTGCATTGGTCGGTGTGAGCGGGGGTCTCGTCAGTAATTGCCCTGTGCTGCCCCCTCCTTTATCAGGGGGTCGCTGGGTCCTGTCCTGCATTGGTCGGTGTGAGCAGGGGTCTCGTCAGTAATTGCCCCGTGCTCCCCCTCCTTTATCAGGGGGTCGCTGGGTCCTGTCCTGCATTGGTCAGTGTGAGCGGGGGTCTCGTCAGTAATTGCCCCGTGCTGCCCCCGTCTTTATCAGGGGGTCACTGCCTCCTGTCCTGCATTGGTCAGTGTGAGCGGGAGTCTCGTCAGTAATTGCCCCGTGCTGCCCCTCCTTTATCAGGGGGTCGCTGGGTCCTGTCCTGCATTGGTCGGTGTGAGCGGGGGTCTCGTCAGTAATTGCCCCGTGCTGCCCCCTCCTTTATCAGGGGGTCACTGCCTCCTGTCCTGCATAGTCTGACCTGCTGTCAGTATATATAAAGCCGCCATGAGGATCCCCAGTTGTAAAGCGCTAAATATCCAATGTGACGGGGCCGACACAATATGAGGGGGAAGTTACTGTGAGGGGGGAAATACTGCGAGGGGGGGAGATACTGTGAGTGGGGACATACTGCAAGGGGGGAGATACTGTGAGGGGGGACATACTGTGAGGTGGGACATACTGTGAGGTGGGACATACTGCAATGGGGGACATACTGCGAGGGGGGAGATACTGTGAGGGGGGACATACTGCAAGGGGGGAGATACTGTGAGGGGGGACATACTGCGAGGGGGGGAGATACTGTGAGGGGGACATACTGCGAGGGGGGGAGATACTGCAAGGGGGGAGATACTGTGAGGGGGGACATACTGTGAGGTGGGACATACTGTGAGGTGGGACATACTGCGATGGGGGACATACTGCGAGGGGGGAGATACTGTGAGGGGGGACATACTGCAAGGGGGGAGATACTGTGAGGGGGGACATACTGCAAGGGGGGAGATACTGCGAGGGGGGACATACTGCGAGGGGGGACATACTGCGAGGGGGGGAGATACTGCGAGGGGGGAGATACTGTGAGGGGGGACATACTGCAAGGGGGGAGATACTGTGAGGGGGGACATACTGCAAGGGGGGAGATACTGCGAGGGGGGACATACTGCGAGGGGGGGAGATACTGCAAGGGGGGAGATACTGTGAGGGGGGGAGATACTGCAAGGGGGGAGATACTGTGAGGGGGGACATACTGCAAGGGGGGAGATACTGTGAGGGGGGACATACTGCAAGGGGGGAGATACTGTGAGGGGGGGTGTGGGAGGACCTAGCGTCACCTATTACAGGTGCTCAGGGGGAAAAAAACAGAGAAAAAGAAGATATTCCCGGCACACTGTTATGTTTCCCAAATGAAGTCCTAGAAAGAGTCTTGATATATATTCCAATTTTTATTTTTCAGAAGAAGGGAATAATAGTACAATTTGCAGAGAGTCCGCCTAAAAACGTTTCGGCCTAACCTCGGCCTTCATCTGGTCGGACAGACTGACTAAATCCGTGGGAGATCCTGGGGCAGAATGCGGGTATGAGCGAGGATAGCTGAGGATAGTCAGTAATAGAGATGTATCATAGTTGTCATGATTCTGTATATGAGAAAGGCGCCGCCTCTGCTTATCTGCACGTTTCCGTGTCCGTCAAGGTAAGGCAGGATAACAATCTGTATATGAGAAAGGCGCCGCCTCTGCTTATCTGCACGTTTCCGTGTCCGTCAAGGTAAGGCAGGATAACAATCTGTATATGAGAAAGGCGCCGCCTCTGCTTATCTGCACGTTTCCGTGTCCGTCAAGGTAAGGCAGGATAATAATCTGTATATGAGAAAGGCGCCGCCTCTGCTTATCTGCACGTTTCCGTGTCCGTCAAGGTAAGGCAGGATAACAATCTGTATATGAGAAAGGCACCGCCTCTGCTTATGTGCACGTTTCCGTGTCCGTCAAGGTAAGGCAGGATAACAATCTGTATATGAGAAAGGCACCGCCTCTGCTTATCTGCACGTTTCCGTGTCCGTCAAGGTAAGGCAGGATAACAATCTGTATATGAGAAAGGCGCCGCCCCTGCTTATC
The DNA here is from genome assembly GCF_048569485.1 of Anomaloglossus baeobatrachus. Taxonomy (NCBI): domain Eukaryota; kingdom Metazoa; phylum Chordata; class Amphibia; order Anura; family Aromobatidae; genus Anomaloglossus; species Anomaloglossus baeobatrachus. Next base: position 4,834,987 of record NC_134357.1, read on the forward strand.
TGCACGTTTCCGTGTCCGTCAAGGTAAGGCAGGATAATAATCTGTATATGAGAAAGGCGCCGCCTCTGCTTATCTGCACGTTTTCCTGTCCGTCAAGGTAAGGCAGGATAACAATCTGTATATGAGAAAGGCGCCGCCTCTGCTTATGTGCACGTTTCTGTGTCCGTCAAGGTAAGGCAGGATAACAATCTGTATATGAGAAAGGCACCGCCTCTGCTTATGTGCACGTTTCCGTGTCCGTCAAGGTAAGGCAGGATAATAATCTGTATATGAGAAAGGCGCCGCCTCTGCTCATCTGCACGTTTCCGTGTCCGTCAAGGTAAGGCAGGATAATAATCTGTATATGAGAAAGGCACCGCCTCTGCTTATCTGCACGTTTCCGTGTCCGTCAAGGTAAGGCAGGATAACAATCTGTATATGAGAAAGGCGCCGCCTCTGCTTATCTGCACGTTTCCGTGTCCGTCAAGGTAAGGCAGGATAATAATCTGTATATGAGAAAGGCGCCGCCTCTGCTTATCTGCACGTTTCCGTGTCCGTCAAGGTAAGGCAGGATAATAATCTGTATATGAGAAAGGCGCCGCCTCTGCTTATCTGCACGTTTTCCTGTCCGTCAAGGTAAGGCAGGATAATAATCTGTATATGAGAAAGGCACCGCCTCTGCTTATCTGCACGTTTCCGTGTCCGTCAAGGTAAGGCAGGATAATAATCTGTATATGAGAAAGGCGCCGCCTCTGCTTATCTGCACGTTTTCCTGTCCGTCAAGGTAAGGCAGGATAATAATCTGTATATGAGAAAGGCGCCGCCTCTGCTTATCTGCACGTTTCCGTGTCCGTCAAGGTAAGGCAGGATAATAATCTGTATATGAGAAAGGCACCGCCTCTGCTTATCTGCACGTTTCCGTGTCCGTCAAGGTAAGGCAGGATAACAATCTGTATATGAGAAAGGCGCCGCCTCTGCTTATCTGCACGTTTCCGTGTCCGTCAAGGTAAGGCAGGATAACAATCTGTATATGAGAAAGGCGCCGCCTCTGCTTATCTGCACGTTTCCGTGTCCGTCAAGGTAAGGCAGGATAATAATCTGTATATGAGAAAGGCACCGCCTCTGCTTATCTGCACGTTTCCGTGTCCGTCAAGGTAAGGCAGGATAATAATCTGTATATGAGAAAGGCACCGCCTCTGCTTATCTGCACGTTTCCGTGTCCGTCAAGGTAAGGCAGGATAACAATCTGTATATGAGAAAGGCGCCGCCTCTGCTTATCTGCACGTTTCCGTGTCCGTCAAGGTAAGGCAGGATAACAATCTGTATATGAGAAAGGCACCGCCTCTGCTTATCTGCACGTTTTCCTGTCCGTCAAGGTAAGGCAGGATAACAATCTGTATATGAGAAAGGCGCCGCCTCTGCTTATGTGCACGTTTCTGTGTCCGTCAAGGTAAGGCAGGATAATAATCTGTATATGAGAAAGGCGCCGCCTCTGCTTATGTGCACGTTTCCGTGTCCGTCAAGGTAAGGCAGGATAACAATCTGTATATGAGAAAGGCACCGCCTCTGCTTATGTGCACGTTTCCGTGTCCGTCAAGGTAAGGCAGGATAATAATCTGTATATGAGAAAGGCACCGCCTCTGCTTATCTGCACGTTTCCGTGTCCGTCAAGGTAAGGCAGGATAATAATCTGTATATGAGAAAGGCACCGCCTCTGCTTATCTGCACGTTTTCCTGTCCGTCAAGGTAAGGCAGGATAACAATCTGTATATGAGAAAGGCGCCGCCTCTGCTTATCTGCACGTTTTCCTGTCCGTCAAGGTAAGGCAGGATAATAATCTGTATATGAGAAAGGCACCGCCTCTGCTTATCTGCACGTTTTCCTGTCCGTCAAGGTAAGGCAGGATAACAATCTGTATATGAGAAAGGCACCGCCTCTGCTTATCTGCACGTTTTCCTGTCCGTCAAGGTAAGGCAGGATAACAATCTGTATATGAGAAAGGCGCCGCCTCTGCTTATCTGCACGTTTTCCTGTCCGTCAAGGTAAGGCAGGATAATAATCTGTATATGAGAAAGGCGCCGCCTCTGCTTATCTGCACGTTTTCCTGTCCGTCAAGGTAAGGCAGGATAACAATCTGTATATGAGAAAGGCGCCGCCTCTGCTTATCTGCACGTTTCCGTGTCCGTCAAGGTAAGGCAGGATAATAATCTGTATATGAGAAAGGCGCCGCCTCTGCTTATCTGCACGTTTTCCTGTCCGTCAAGGTAAGGCAGGATAACAATCTGTATATGAGAAAGGCACCGCCTCTGCTTATCTGCACGTTTTCGTGTCCGTCAAGGTAAGGCAGGATAACAATCTGTATATGAGAAAGGCGCCGCCTCTGCTTATCTGCACGTTTCCGTGTCCGTCAAGGTAAGGCAGGATAATAATCTGTATATGAGAAAGGCACCGCCTCTGCTTATGTGCACGTTTCCGTGTCCGTCAAGGTAAGGCAGGATAATAATCTGTATATGAGAAAGGCACCGCCTCTGCTTATCTGCACGTTTCCGTGTCCGTCAAGGTAAGGCAGGATAACAATCTGTATATGAGAAAGGCGCCGCCTCTGCTTATCTGCACGTTTCCGTGTCCGTCAAGGTAAGGCAGGATAATAATCTGTATATGAGAAAGGCACCGCCTCTGCTTATCTGCACGTTTCCGTGTCCGTCAAGGTAAGGCAGGATAACAATCTGTATATGAGAAAGGCGCCGCCTCTGCTTATCTGCACGTTTCCGTGTCCGTCAAGGTAAGGCAGGATAACAATCTGTGTATGAGAAAGGCACCGCCTCTGCTTATCTGCACGTTTTCCTGTCCGTCAAGGTAAGGCAGGATAACAATCTGTATATGAGAAAGGCGCCGCCTCTGCTTATGTGCACGTTTCTGTGTCCGTCAAGGTAAGGCAGGATAACAATCTGTATATGAGAAAGGCACCGCCTCTGCTTATGTGCACGTTTCCGTGTCCGTCAAGGTAAGGCAGGATAACAATCTGTATATGAGAAAGGCGCCGCCTCTGCTTATGTGCACGTTTCCGTGTCCGTCAAGGTAAGGCAGGATAACAATCTGTATATGAGAAAGGCACCGCCTCTGCTTATGTGCACGTTTCCGTGTCCGTCAAGGTAAGGCAGGATAATAATCTGTATATGAGAAAGGCACCGCCTCTGCTTATCTGCACGTTTCCGTGTCCGTCAAGGTAAGGCAGGATAATAATCTGTATATGAGAAAGGCACCGCCTCTGCTTATCTGCACGTTTTCCTGTCCGTCAAGGTAAGGCAGGATAACAATCTGTATATGAGAAAGGCGCCGCCTCTGCTTATCTGCACGTTTTCCTGTCCGTCAAGGTAAGGCAGGATAATAATCTGTATATGAGAAAGGCACCGCCTCTGCTTATCTGCACGTTTTCCTGTCCGTCAAGGTAAGGCAGGATAACAATCTGTATATGAGAAAGGCACCGCCTCTGCTTATCTGCACGTTTTCCTGTCCGTCAAGGTAAGGCAGGATAACAATCTGTATATGAGAAAGGCGCCGCCTCTGCTTATCTGCACGTTTTCCTGTCCGTCAAGGTAAGGCAGGATAATAATCTGTATATGAGAAAGGCGCCGCCTCTGCTTATCTGCACGTTTTCCTGTCCGTCAAGGTAAGGCAGGATAACAATCTGTATATGAGAAAGGCGCCGCCTCTGCTTATCTGCACGTTTCCGTGTCCGTCAAGGTAAGGCAGGATAATAATCTGTATATGAGAAAGGCGCCGCCTCTGCTTATCTGCACGTTTTCCTGTCCGTCAAGGTAAGGCAGGATAACAATCTGTATATGAGAAAGGCACCGCCTCTGCTTATCTGCACGTTTTCGTGTCCGTCAAGGTAAGGCAGGATAATAATCTGTATATGAGAAAGGCGCCGCCTCTGCTTATCTGCACGTTTCCGTGTCCGTCAAGGTAAGGCAGGATAATAATCTGTATATGAGAAAGGCACCGCCTCTGCTTATGTGCACGTTTCCGTGTCCGTCAAGGTAAGGCAGGATAATAATCTGTATATGAGAAAGGCACCGCCTCTGCTTATCTGCACGTTTCCGTGTCCGTCAAGGTAAGGCAGGATAACAATCTGTATATGAGAAAGGCGCCGCCTCTGCTTATCTGCACGTTTCCGTGTCCGTCAAGGTAAGGCAGGATAATAATCTGTATATGAGAAAGGCACCGCCTCTGCTTATCTGCACGTTTCCGTGTCCGTCAAGGTAAGGCAGGATAACAATCTGTATATGAGAAAGGCGCCGCCTCTGCTTATCTGCACGTTTCCGTGTCCGTCAAGGTAAGGCAGGATAACAATCTGTGTATGAGAAAGGCACCGCCTCTGCTTATCTGCACGTTTTCCTGTCCGTCAAGGTAAGGCAGGATAACAATCTGTATATGAGAAAGGCGCCGCCTCTGCTTATGTGCACGTTTCTGTGTCCGTCAAGGTAAGGCAGGATAACAATCTGTATATGAGAAAGGCACCGCCTCTGCTTATGTGCACGTTTCCGTGTCCGTCAAGGTAAGGCAGGATAACAATCTGTATATGAGAAAGGCGCCGCCTCTGCTTATCTGCACGTTTTCCTGTCCGTCAAGGTAAGGCAGGATAACAATCTGTATATGAGAAAGGCACCGCCTCTGCTTATGTGCACGTTTCCGTGTCCGTCAAGGTAAGGCAGGATAATAATCTGTATATGAGAAAGGCACCGCCTCTGCTTATCTGCACGTTTCCGTGTCCGTCAAGGTAAGGCAGGATAACAATCTGTATATGAGAAAGGCGCCGCCTCTGCTTATCTGCACGTTTTCCTGTCCGTCAAGGTAAGGCAGGATAATAATCTGTATATGAGAAAGGCGCCGCCTCTGCTTATCTGCACGTTTCCGTGTCCGTCAAGGTAAGGCAGGATAATAATCTGTATATGAGAAAGGCGCCGCCTCTGCTTATCTGCACGTTTTCCTGTCCGTCAAGGTAAGGCAGGATAACAATCTGTATATGAGAAAGGCACCGCCTCTGCTTATCTGCACGTTTTCGTGTCCGTCAAGGTAAGGCAGGATAACAATCTGTATATGAGAAAGGCGCCGCCTCTGCTTATCTGCACGTTTCCGTGTCCGTCAAGGTAAGGCAGGATAATAATCTGTATATGAGAAAGGCACCGCCTCTGCTTATGTGCACGTTTCCGTGTCCGTCAAGGTAAGGCAGGATAATAATCTGTATATGAGAAAGGCACCGCCTCTGCTTATGTGCACGTTTCCGTGTCCGTCAAGGTAAGGCAGGATAATAATCTGTATATGAGAAAGGCACCGCCTCTGCTTATGTGCACGTTTCCGTGTCCGTCAAGGTAAGGCAGGATAACAATCTGTAGATGAGAAAGGCACCGCCTCTGCTTATGTGCACGTTTCCGTGTCCGTCAAGGTAAGGCAGGATAACAATCTGTATATGAGAAAGGCGCCGCCTCTGCTTATCTGCACGTTTCCGTGTCCGTCAAGGTAAGGCAGGATAACAATCTGTATATGAGAAAGGCGCCGCCTCTGCTTATCTGCACGTTTCCGTGTCCGTCAAGGTAAGGCAGGATAATAATCTGTATATGAGAAAGGCACCGCCTCTGCTTATCTGCACGTTTCCGTGTCCGTCAAGGTAAGGCAGGATAATAATCTGTATATGAGAAAGGCGCCGCCTCTGCTTATGTGCACGTTTCCGTGTCCGTCAAGGTAAGGCAGGATAACAATCTGTATATGAGAAAGGCACCGCCTCTGCTTATCTGCACGTTTCCGTGTCCGTCAAGGTAAGGCAGGATAACAATCTGTATATGAGAAAGGCACCGCCTCTGCTTATCTGCACGTTTCCGTGTCCGTCAAGGTAAGGCAGGATAACAATCTGTATATGAGAAAGGCGCCGCCTCTGCTTATCTGCACGTTTCCGTGTCCGTCAAGGTAAGGCAGGATAACAATCTGTATATGAGAAAGGCACCGCCTCTGCTTATCTGCACGTTTCCGTGTCCGTCAAGGTAAGGCAGGATAACAATCTGTATATGAGAAAGGCACCGCCTCTGCTTATCTGCACGTTTCCGTGTCCGTCAAGGTAAGGCAGGATAACAATCTGTATATGAGAAAGGCACCGCCTCTGCTTATCTGCACGTTTCCGTGTCCGTCAAGGTAAGGCAGGATAATAATCTGTATATGAGAAAGGCACCGCCTCTGCTTATCTGCACGTTTCCGTGTCCGTCAAGGTAAGGCAGGATAATAATCTGTATATGAGAAAGGCACCGCCTCTGCTTATCTGCACGTTTCCGTGTCCGTCAAGGTAAGGCAGGATAATAATCTGTATATGAGAAAGGCGCCGCCTCTGCTTATGTGCACGTTTCCGTGTCCGTCAAGGTAAGGCAGGATAACAATCTGTATATGAGAAAGGCGCCGCCTCTGCTTATGTGCACGTTTCCGTGTCCGTCAAGGTAAGGCAGGATAATAATCTGTATATGAGAAAGGCACCGCCTCTGCTTATGTGCACGTTTCCGTGTCCGTCAAGGTAAGGCAGGATAATAATCTGTATATGAGAAAGGCACCGCCTCTGCTTATGTGCACGTTTCCGTGTCCGTCAAGGTAAGGCAGGATAACAATCTGTATATGAGAAAGGCGCCGCCTCTGCTTATCTGCACGTTTCCGTGTCCGTCAAGGTAAGGCAGGATAATAATCTGTATATGAGAAAGGCACCGCCTCTGCTTATCTGCACGTTTCCGTGTCCGTCAAGGTAAGGCAGGATAATAATCTGTATATGAGAAAGGCACCGCCTCTGCTTATCTGCACGTTTCCGTGTCCGTCAAGGTAAGGCAGGATAACAATCTGTATATGAGAAAGGCACCGCCTCTGCTTATCTGCACGTTTCCGTGTCCGTCAATGTAAGGCAGGATAATAATCTGTATATGAGAAAGGCACCGCCTCTGCTTATCTGCACGTTTCCGTGTCCGTCAAGGTAAGGCAGGATAACAATCTGTATATGAGAAAGGCGCCGCCTCTGCTTATCTGCACGTTTCCGTGTCCGTCAAGGTAAGGCAGGATAACAATCTGTATATGAGAAAGGCACCGCCTCTGCTTATCTGCACGTTTCCGTGTCCGTCAAGGTAAGGCAGGATAATAATCTGTATATGAGAAAGGCACCGCCTCTGCTTATGTGCACGTTTCCGTGTCTGTCAAGGTAAGGCAGGATAACAATCTGTATATGAGAAAGGCGCCGCCTCTGCTTATCTGCACATTTCCGTGTCCGTCAAGGTAAGGCAGGATAATAATCTGTATATGAGAAAGGCGCCGCCTCTGCTTATCTGCACGTTTCCGTGTCCGTCAAGGTAAGGCAGGATAATAATCTGTATATGAGAAAGGCGCCGCCTCTGCTTATCTGCACGTTTCCGTGTCCGTCAAGGTAAGGCAGGATAACAATCTGTATATGAGAAAGGCGCCGCCTCTGCTTATCTGCACGTTTCCGTGTCCGTCAAGGTAAGGCAGGATAATAATCTGTATATGAGAAAGGCACCGCCTCTGCTTATCTGCACGTTTCCGTGTCCGTCAAGGTAAGGCAGGATAATAATCTGTATATGAGAAAGGCACCGCCTCTGCTTATGTGCACGTTTCCGTGTCCGTCAAGGTAAGGCAGGATAATAATCTGTATATGAGAAAGGCGCCGCCTCTGCTTATGTGCACGTTTCCGTGTCCGTCAAGGTAAGGCAGGATAATAATCTGTATATGAGAAAGGCACCGCCTCTGCTTATCTGCACGTTTCCGTGTCCGTCAAGGTAAGGCAGGATAACAATCTGTATATGAGAAAGGCACCGCCTCTGCTTATGTGCACGTTTTCCTGTCCGTCAAGGTAAGGCAGGATAATAATCTGTATATGAGAAAGGCACCGCCTCTGCTTATCTGCACGTTTCCGTGTCCGTCAAGGTAAGGCAGGATAATAATCTGTATATGAGAAAGGCACCGCCTCTGCTTATGTGCACGTTTTCCTGTCCGTCAAGGTAAGGCAGGATAATAATCTGTATATGAGAAAGGCGCCGCCTCTGCTTATGTGCACGTTACCGTGTCCGTCAAGGTAAGGCAGGATAATAATCTGTATATGAGAAAGGCACCGCCTCTGCTTATCTGCACGTTTCCGTGTCCGTCAAGGTAAGGCAGGATAACAATCTGTATATGAGAAAGGCACCGCCTCTGCTTATCTGCACGTTTCCGTGTCCGTCAAGGTAAGGCAGGATAATAATCTGTATATGAGAAAGGCACCGCCTCTGCTTATCTGCACGTTTCCGTGTCCGTCAAGGTAAGGCAGGATAATAATCTGTATATGAGAAAGGCACCGCCTCTGCTTATGTGCACGTTTTCCTGTCCGTCAAGGTAAGGCAGGATAATAATCTGTATATGAGAAAGGCGCCGCCTCTGCTTATGTGCACGTTACCGTGTCCGTCAAGGTAAGGCAGGATAATAATCTGTATATGAGAAAGGCACCGCCTCTGCTTATCTGCACGTTTCCGTGTCCGTCAAGGTAAGGCAGGATAACAATCTGTATATGAGAAAGGCACCGCCTCTGCTTATGTGCACGTTTTCCTGTCCGTCAAGGTAAGGCAGGATAATAATCTGTATATGAGAAAGGCGCCGCCTCTGCTTATCTGCACGTTTCCATGTCCGTCAAGGTAAGGCAGGATAACAATCTGTATATGAGAAAGGCGCCGCCTCTGCTTATGTGCACGTTTCCGTGTCCGTCAAGGTAAGGCAGGATAATAATCTGTATATGAGAAAGGCACCGCCTCTGCTTATCTGCACGTTTCCGTGTCCGTCAAGGTAAGGCAGGATAACAATCTGTATATGAGAAAGGCGCCGCCTCTGCTTATGTGCACGTTTTCCTGTCCGTCAAGGTAAGGCAGGATAATAATCTGTATATGAGAAAGGCGCCGCCTCTGCTTATCTGCACGTTTCCGTGTCCGTCAAGGTAAGGCAGGATAACAATCTGTATATGAGAAAGGCGCCGCCTCTGCTTATGTGCACGTTTCCGTGTCCGTCAAGGTAAGGCAGGATAATAATCTGTATATGAGAAAGGCACCGCCTCTGCTTATCTGCACGTTTCCGTGTCCGTCAAGGTAAGGCAGGATAACAATCTGTATATGAGAAAGGCGCCGCCTCTGCTTATCTGCACGTTTCCGTGTCCGTCAAGGTAAGGCAGGATAATAATCTGTATATGAGAAAGGCGCCGCCTCTGCTTATGTGCACGTTTCCGTGTCCGTCAAGGTAAGGCAGGATAATAATCTGTATATGAGAAAGGCACCGCCTCTGCTTATCTGCACGTTTCCGTGTCCGTCAAGGTAAGGCAGGATAACAATCTGTATATGAGAAAGGCACCGCCTCTGCTTATCTGCACGTTTCCGTGTCCGTCAAGGTAAGGCAGGATAACAATCTGTATATGAGAAAGGCACCGCCTCTGCTTATCTGCACGTTTTCCTGTCCGTCAAGGTAAGGCAGGATAATAATCTGTATATGAGAAAGGCACCGCCTCTGCTTATCTGCACGTTTCCGTGTCCGTCAAGGTAAGGCAGGATAATAATCTGTATATGAGAAAGGCACCGCCTCTGCTCATCTGCACGTTTCCGTGTCCGTCAAGGTAAGGCAGGATAATAATCTGTATATGAGAAAGGCGCCGCCTCTGCTTATCTGCACGTTTCCGTGTCCGTCAAGGTAAGGCAGGATAATAATCTGTATATGAGAAAGGCACCGCCTCTGCTTATCTGCACGTTTCCGTGTCCGTCAAGGTAAGGCAGGATAACAATCTGTATATGAGAAAGGCACCGCCTCTGCTTATCTGCACGTTTTCCTGTCCGTCAAGGTAAGGCAGGATAATAATCTGTATATGGATTGCAAAAAAGAGCAATATGGAGGCAGGTCTGTATGTAGTATAGCGGGATCAGACTAGTGCATTTGCCACATTAGTCAGCACTTAGCAGGAAAATGCAGACACATGAATGTAAAGCTGCCTATAGTCAGGGGCTCAGGGTCCAGGACACAGGGGTTGAACAGTGGCAAGGTATAGCAGCTGCCTCTATGCAGGCATACATGGAAGAGGTGAAGCGTGTGAGGGCCCCTGGCGTCTGGTGATGGGGGGGACATAATATGACACAGAGGACATACAGTGACAGGGGGATACAAAGTGACAGGGGGATATAGTGCACCAAGGGGATATACTGCAACACGGTGGACATACACTGATAGGGGGATATACCGTGATGGGGGGACACACTGCAACATGGGATATATTGATGGGGATATACTGTGTCAGGGGGATATACTGCAACAGGAGGACATATTGTGATGGAAGGGACATACAGTGGCAGGGGGATACACTGCGATAAGTGGGATACACTGCGACAAGGAGGATATACTGTGACGGGGGGGCATACTGACAGGAGATATACTGAGAGGGGGACACACAGAGATGGGGGGACGTACTGCAACATGGGATATATTGATGGGGATATACTGTGTCAGGGGGGATATACTGCAACAGGGGGACATATTGTGATGGCAGGGACATACAGTGGCAGGGGGATACACTGCAATAAGTGGGATACACTGCGACAAGGAGGATATACTGTGACGGGGGGGGCATACAGACAGGAGATATACTGAGAGGGGGACACACAAAGATGGGGGGACGTACTGTGACTGGGGGACATACAGTGACAGGGAGGATATACTGTGATGGGGCACATAATGCAACAATGGGGACATACGGCGACAAGGGGATACACTGTGAAGGGAGGACACACTGATGGGCTGATATACTGCGATGGGGGAACATCCTGCTTTGGGGGCGACACACTGTGATGGGGAACATACAACGACAGGGGGACATACTTTGATGGTCGGACAAACAATGATGGGGGGTGCACTCAGTGACTGGGGTGCACTTAGTGATGAGGGGACACATTATGATGGGAGGACACAGTGACGGGGCTGCACACAGTGACGGGGGTGCACATAATGCGGGTGGACTTGCTGTGGTGGGGTGGACTATGCGGCCACTCACAATCATGCCGTTATGTAACACGCGGCCTGTGGTCTTGAAGCAGCCATCGGTCTTCTGCTGCGCCATCAGCCAGTCCATGCCCTGTGCTATCGTCTTCTCATCGATGAAGGTGATATCTTTGCCCTGGCTTAAGCTCTTCATAACGAAAGCTGTGAGCCTGGAGAAGAGAGAGGTAAGTAACACACAGACGCAGGTCCACGAACCTCCAGTACCCAAAACCCTTCAGGCCAATCATAGAGAGAACCTCAAGGGTCAGAGAGGGAATGTCATCTACAGATTGATAATATCTATCATAAGGAGAAGCAGAAGGGGCTGCTCCGAAGACGAATGATCCGATGGGTGCATTGACAGGATTGTGGAGCTCCGGTGGCCACATGGGAGCGGGGTAGTCATGAAACTACAGACCCTACAATCATCACTACTATCACCCCCCATATTCTCCCTACTGGTGAAGCTTTGACCACTGGTACCATCATCTTTCCTGAGATTGAGTCTGGCCATCGATGGAGAAGACCTGCGAGTGCTGCGGCTCATGGCTCCCTATAACATGCTCATACACAGACTGCTACTGGCAGGAAAGGCCGACACGGTTCTGAATGTTTAGTGGAATTTTTAGAAGAGTTTGTGCAACATCTGGGATCAGGTCACTGCGTATTGAAAAATACGGCATCGACCAAAATCAGAGGAAGCACCACAAATTCTGCCGTAGAACAAAAAATGTAGCAAAAAATGTGTCCAACAACCGTTCCGTGTGTCTGTTTTCTCCAGCAGTCGTCAGTGTCAGGGACCCTGTGTCCATTTTCTCCATCAGTCGTCAGTCTCCGGTCCCTGTGTCCGTTTTCTCCATCAGTCGTCAGTGTCAGTTTTCTCTATCAGTCATCAGTGTCTGGTCCCTGTGTCAGTTTTCTCCATCAGTCGTCAGTTTTCTCCATCAGTCGTCAGTGTCTGGTCCCTGTGTTAGTTTTCTCCATCAGTCGTCAGTGTCTGGTCCCTGTGTCAGTTTTCTCCATCAGTAAACAGTGTCCAGTCCCGGTGTCCATATTCTCCATCAGTCGTCAGTGTCCGGTCCCTGTGTCCGTTTTATCCATCAGTCGTCAGTGTCCGGTCCCTGTGTCAGTTTTCTCCATCAGTCGTCAGTGTCCGGTCCCGGTGTCAGTTTTCTCCATCAGTCGTCAGTCTCCGGTCCCTGTGTCCGTTTTATCCATCAGTCGTCAGTGTCCGGTCCCTGTGTCAGTTTTCTCCATCAGTCGTCAGTGTCAGTTTTCTCCATCAGTCGTCAGTGTCTGTTCCCTGTGTCAGTTTTCTCCATCAGTAAACAGTGTCCGGTCCCTGTGTCCATATTCTCCATCAGTCGTCAGTGTCCGGTCCCTGTGTCCGTTTTATCCATCAGTCGTCAGTGTACAGTCCCTGTGTCTATTTTCTTCCATCAGTCATCAGTGTCCGGTCCCTGTGTCAGTTTTCTCCATCAGTCATCAGTGTCTGGTCCCTGTGTCAGTTTTTTCCATCAGTCATCAGTGTCAGTTTTCTCCATCAGTCGTCAGTGTCTGGTCCCTGTGTCAGTTTTCTCCATCAGTAAACAGTGTCCGGTCCCGGTGTCAGTTTTCTCCATCAGTCGTCAGTGTCCGGTCCCTGTGTCCGTTTTATCCATCAGTCGTCAGTGTCCGATCCCTGTGTCAGTTTTCTCCATCAGTCGTCAGTGTCAGTTTTCTCCATCAGTCGCCAGTGTCCGGTCCCGGTGTCAGTTTTCTCCATCAGTCGTCAGTGTCCGGTCCCTGTGTCTGTTTTATCCATCAGTCGTCAGTGTCCGGTCCCTGTGTCAGTTTTCTCCATCAGTAAACAGTGTCCGGTCCCTGTGTCCATTTTCTCCATCAGTCGTCAGTGTCCGGTCCCTGTGTCCGTTTTATCCATCAGTCTTCAGTGTACGGTCTGTGTCCATTTTCTCCATCAGTCGTCAGTGTCAGTTCTCTTCCATCAGTCATCAGTGTCCGGTCCCTGTGTCAGTTTTCTCCATCAGTCGTCAGTGTCTGGTCCCTGTGTCAGTTTTCTCCATCAGTCATTGGTGTCTGGTCCCTGTGTCAGTTTTCTCCATCAGTCATCGGTGTCTGGTCCCTGTGTCAGTTTTCTCCATCAGTCGTCAGTGTCAGTCTTCTTCATCAGTCATCAGTGTCCGGTCCCTGTGTCAGTTTTCTCCATCAGTCATCGGTGTCTGGTCCCTGTGTCAGTTTTCTCCATCAGTCATCGGTGTCTGGTCCCTGTGTCAGTTTTCTCCATCAGTCGTCAGTGTCAGTCTTCTTCATCAGTCATCAGTGTCCGGTCCCTGTGTCAGTTTTCTCCATCAGTCATCGGTGTCTGGTCCCTGTGTCAGTTTTCTCCATCAGTCATCGTTGTCTGGTCCCTGTGTCAGTTTTCTCCATTAGTCATCAGTGTCAGTTTTCTCCATCAGTCGTCGGTGCCTGGTCCGTGTATCAGTTTTCTCCATCAGTCGTCGGTGTCTGGTCCCTGTGTCAGTTTTCTCCAGCAGTCGTCAGTATCTTTCACGGACAGATGCCGTCCTCTGCAATCTTCAGCGCGTATTTTTCACCCATAGACTTGTATTGACTTTCTCATCTGTGATACCGAAAAAAACGCACATGTGACTATCACCATAGGTTAGAATGGATACAACACGTGTGAATGAGGCCTTACACAGACAACCCAAGCATCTAACTTGGCACTATGTAATGCTCCATGTCTCCTATGGGGGCGCTGCAGGGATATCAGGTGCTGGCTGCCGGGTTTAACCCCCGATCACAGCCATCCCTGGTCGTCCCTGTGTCATCAGCGTCTTGTCCGGTGACCCGAGGGATCGTCCAAAGCACACAAAAAATGTCATAATGTGAATTTAACAAGTTTTCTAAAAAGTAACAAAACTTTTATTTGCACAAAACTAAATAAGGATTGTAGCAGGGTTGTCCGCCCTGTGCCTTCACCCCTGTGCCATCCCCCCATGCCTCCACCCCCGTGCCTTCACCCCTGTGCCGTCCCCCCATGCCTCCACCCCTGTGCCGTCCCCCCTGTGCCATCCCCCCTGTGCTGTCTCCCCTGTGCCATCCCCCGTGCCATCACCCCTGTGTCTCCACCCCCGTGCCGTCCCCCCTGTGCCGTCTCCCCTGTGCCATCCCCCGTGCCATCACCCCTGTGCCTCCACCCCCGTGCCATCACCCCTGTGCCGTCACCCCTGTGCTGTCACCCCTGTGCCTCCACCCCCGTGCCATCACCCCTGTGCTGTCACCCCTGTGCTGTCACCCCTGTGCCGTCACCCCTGTGCCGTCACCCCTGTGCCGTCACCCCTGTGCCGTCCCCTCTGTGCCATCCCCCCTGTGCCGTCTCCCCTGCGCCGTCCCCCCTGCGCCGTCCCCCCTGTGCCGTCCCCCCTGTGCCATCACTCCTGTTCTGTCCCCCCTGTGCTGTCCCCCCGTTGCTGTCCCCCCTGTGCCGTCACCCCTGTGCCTTCACCCCTGTGCGTCACCCCTGTGCCTTCACCCCTGTTTGCTCCGGTTCTCCCTCCTCTTTGGGCTCCGGGTGTAGGGGCAGCTCCCCTGTGCCATCACCCCCGTGCCGTCCCCCCGTGCCATCACCCCTGTGCCTCCACCCCTGTGGTGTCCCCCCTGTGCCGTCACCCATGTGCCGTCACCCATGTGCCGTCACCCATGTGCCGTCCCCCATGTGCCTCCACCCCTGTGCCGTCACCCCTGTGCCGTCCCCCCTGTGCCGTCCCCCCTGTGCCGTCCCCCCTGTTTGCTCCAGTTCTGCCTCCTCTATGGGCTCCGGGTGTAGAGGCAGCTCCCGATCTCATGTGCTCATTGGATAATGACCCTCATGTTATTTCATCCCTGAAGGCCGGGAAAACATTCATGACTTTCCATTGAAATCCATGTTAATGGATGACCCCGCACTCACCACGTGCTGCCCTCTGGATCGCTGTTACCAAAGGCGCTGTATGACGAGTCTGAGCGCTTATACGAGAGCTGTCGGGCGTATCCTGCAAGAAATGGGCGGTAAGGCCGTGTGCACACAGGGAGTATTCTCCTGCGTTGGTTACAGGTGTATTACACATGTTATAATGATTGTGCGGTTGTTATTGGATTTTGCACCTCGGTCCCACCATTTGTTTGCAGCGGCTTAGTCCTTCCTTTGTGAGACTCCCACACTGTCACATCTTGGAGCCATGATCCGCACTTACCCGTGTACTCTCTTTAGTCTTTATACGTGTACCTGTGACCACATGCAGCGCACGACCTTCCACTATTCTGTATATGTACCTTTCCATCTTATATTTACAACCAATGGGATGATTTGATTCAGACATCAGTGTTTGTATACTCTGCCCTGGCTCTGGTTTTACATCCTATTTTGTCTTTTCAAATGGTCTTAATATGTATATTGGTGCGAAAAAGTATCTGCCCCATCCTTATTCTTTCATATTTCTCACACTTAAATGGTTCAGATCATCAAACAAATGTAAATATCAGACGCAGATAACACAAGAATGCAGATTATAAATGAGGGTCTTCATTAGTGAAAGTGATTGCACTCCCCCCTTTCAAATATATAAATAACCTCAGGTTTATCACATCTTTGGGAAGCTGAGCTTAATGTCCAGAGCTGCACCCCAGCCTGATTATTGCCACACCTGTTCTCAATCAAGAAATCACTTAAAGAGGACCTGCCTGACAAAGTGAAATAGACCAAAAGATCCACAAACGCTAGACACCATGCTGCGATCCAAAGAAATTCAGGAACAAATAGAAAACAGAGTAATTGAGATCTATTAGTCTGGGAAAGGTTATAAAGCCATCTCTAAAGCTTTAGGACTCCAGTGAACCACAGTGAGAACCATCATCCACCAATGGCGAAAACATGGAACAGTGGTGAACCTTCCCAGAAGTGGCCGACCGACCAAAATTACCCCAAGAGCACAGTGATGACTCATCAAAGAGGTCACAAAAGACCCCACAACAACATCCAAAGACCTACAAGCCTCACTTGCCTCACATAAGGTCAGTGTTCATGACTCAACCATAAGAAAGAGATCGGGCAAATATGGCCGGCATGGCGGAGCGCCAAGAGGAAAACCACTGCTGAGCAAAATGAACATAAAAGGCTCCTCTCAGTTTTGCCAGAAAACATCTTGATGATCCCCAAGAATTTTGGGAGAACACTCTGTGGACTGATGAGACAAAAGCTGAACTTTTTGGAAGGTGAATCTCCGGGTACATCTGGAGTAGCATTTCAGAGAAGGAGCATCATACCCACAGTAAAGTATGGTGGTGGCAGTGTGATGCTGGGGGGCTGTTCTGTTGCTTCAGAACCTGGAAGACTTGCTGTGGTAAATGGAGCCATGAATTCTGCTGTCTACCAAAAAATCCTGAAGGAGAATTCCGGCCATCTTTTCCTGACCTCAAGCTGAAGAGCACATGCTTATGCAGCACGATGAGCCAAAACACAGCAGCAAGTCCACCTCTGAATGGCTTCAGACTCACAAAATGAAGACTTTGGAGCGGCCGAGTCACTGTCCTGACCTGAATCCGACTGAGATGCTGAGGCCGGACCTTAAGTAGGCGTTTCATGCTCGAAAACCCTCCGATGTGGCCGAACTACAATTCTGCAAAAATGAGGGGCTAAAATTCCTCCAGAGCTAAAAGACTCATTGCCGGTTGTCGCTAACGCTTGATTGCAGTTGTTGCTGCTAAGGGCGGCCCACCAGGTATAGGGAGTTTAGAGGCAATCACTTTCATACACCGGGCCTGCAGGTTCGGATTTGTATTTTCATTAATAATAAAGACCTTCCTGTATAATCTCATTCTGTGTTACTTGTGTCATCTGTGCCTCATATTTATATTTGTTTAGTGATCGGAAACATTTTAGAGACACATGCAGAAGGGTAACAAATCAGGACGGGGCAGACACGTTCTCACCACTGTATGTCCCTTTAAATTGATGTACCAATAATCGATTTTTACATAAATCATTGGAGAAGAGTCTCTTTTTTTGTCGGAATTCTAGAGGTAGAAATGAATGGAAAGACGGCGCAGCAGACGCCCGTGGAGCTTATGGCACGGCTGTTGATGGTTATGATTAAATAAATAAATTAAAAAAACTACATGGGCTCTGCTGCATTTTTGATAACCAGCCAAGGTAAAGCAGACAGCTGGGGTCTGGCATTCTCAGGCTGGGGAGGTGGATGATTATTTGGCCTTTCCCAGCCTAAAAATACCAGACCACAACCACCCCAGAATTGGCGCATCATATTAGATGCCAATTGTGGCGTTTTCACGATTGCCCTGGTGCGGGTGCAATCAGGGTAATAATTTTGGGGGTTGATGTCAGCTCTATAATGTCAGCTGGAATCCCTGGTGTTAGTAATGCAGAAGCATCTATCAGACACACCCATTACTAACCTAGTAATCCAAAAAAACACACCAAAATACTTCTACTACTACTTTTAATAAACGCTCCAAAACCATGTAGGTCCGACGTAGTCCAAGGAATCCGATATAGTCCAGGGATCCCAACATAGTCCACAAATGGAAACCTGAAGGATATAAAAAGAGAGAAATAAAAACGAGACCGTCCCTCGTTCACCAATATATGCAAAAGCAAAGTTTCCAGATAGTCCAGCGGATCCCACAATGTTCCATGATTATGAAAATCAAAGTCTATGGAGCCTCAGAATGATGCTCAGAACGAGGTTCCATAGACTTTGAGCAGCGTGAGCCGAGATCTGCTGCTGCCAAAGTCTATAGAGCCTTGTTGTGAGGCCTCATCCTGAGCCCCCATAGACTTTGATCTCCAGAATTGAGGAGTGTCGTGGGGATCGGTGGACTGCGTTGGATCTGGGAACTTTGCTTTTGCATATATTGGTGAACGAGGGATGGTCTCTTGCTTTTATGTCTCTCTTTTTATATCTTTCAGGTTTCTATTTGTGGACTAGGTTGGGATCCCTGGACTATATCGGATTTCTTGGACTTCTTCGGACTTGCATAGTTTTTTTAAGTAAATTTTAAGTAAATCAGGGAAAAAGTCCGGGAGTGTTTATTTAAATAGATTATTTGTGTGCGATTCTTTTTACTTACTGGGTTAGTAATGGGGGGTGTCTGATAGACGCTTTCTATTACTAGCCCCTTGGCTTGAAGCAGCTGACACAACACAGCTGACATCAACCCCAAAAGCCGCTACCCCAATTACCACCGCACCAGGGCAATCGGGAAGAACCGGGCACAACACCAGAACTGTAGCAGATAATGCAAATGCCTGGGGCGGCTGCAGGCTGCTATTTTTAGTCTGGCAAGGGGCCAAATAACCATGGACCTTCCCACCCTGATCATACCGGCCCTCAGCTGTCTGCTTTACCTGCGCTGGTTATCAAAAATAAGGTGGAGATCATGCCATGTTTGTCCTTTATTTATTTATTTATTTATTTATTTAATCAGAAAAAACTGTGCAATAAGCTCCACAGGGTGCAACAGGTTTAAACGAGTAAGATCCTCACCTTTTTCCATACTACAACAGCGTGCACTCACCCTTCTCCATACAATGTCAGTGTGCACTCACACTTCTCTATACGACATCAGCGTGCACTCACCCTTCTCTATACGATGTCAGCATGCACTCACCCTCCTCTAAACGATGTCAGCATGCACTCACCCTCCTCTATACGATGTCAGCATGCACTCACCCTCCTCTATACGATGTCAGCATGCACTCACCCTTCTCCATACAATGGCAGCATGCACTCACCCTCCATACGATGTCAGCATGCATTCACCCTCCTCTATATGATGTCAGCATACACTCACCCTCCTCTATACGATGTCAGCATGCACTCACCCTCCTCTATACGATGTCAGCATGCACTCACCCTTCTCCATACAATGGCAGCATGCACTCACCCTCCATACGATGTCAGCATGCACTCACCCTCCTCTATACGATGTCAGCATGCACTCACCCTCCTCTATACGATGTCAGCATGCACTCACCCTCCTCTATACGATGTCAGCATGCACTCACCCTTCTCCATACAATGGCAGCATGCACTCACCCTCCATACGATGTCAGCATGCACTCACCCTCCTCTATACGATGTCAGCATGCACTTACCCTCCATACAATGGCAGCATGCACTCACCCTTCTCCATATGATGTCAATGTGCACTCACCCTTCTCCATATGATGTCAATGTGCACTCACCCTTCTCCATATGATGTCAATGTGCACTCACCCTTCTCCATACGATGAAAGCGTGCACTCACACTTTTCTATACGATGTCAGCGTTCACTCACCCTTCTCCATACAATGTGAGCGTGCACTCACCCTTATCGACCATCTCTTTGCCTTTCGCCAGGACAGTGGGGTTCAGCTGACCGGATTTCTTCAGATACTTCAGAATGTAGATATTTGGGGCAAAGAGGAGCATGTTCTGCTCTCCGCAGCCGTACGACATGGCCAGGAGGTTCGCGATGTTACTCATGGACGGCCCCAACAGGTCTCCTGAGGAAGAGACGAAGGGAAAGCAAATGGTTACATTGAGAATTAGAAATTCAGCCCAGAAATTCCCAATACTTCATAAATGGACGGAGCCTCGGGAACGTGGAGGTCATGGGGTGTGGCATGGAGACTGTGGGGTCGTCCCCGTCCAGGACTCATCTCTGGAATCTTTCTATGGAGACCTGGAAATTTCTGTACGTTACATCGGCGACACATAGCCTGCAGTATGCACGGTGTAACATTGGGGGCGCTGCAGGAAATGACACAGTGTGACCGGTGTAACATTGGGGGTGCTGCAGAGAATGACGCAGTGTGCATGGTGTAACATTGGGGGCGCTGCGAAGAATGACGCAGTGTGACCTGTGTAACCTTTGGGGCACTGTGGGGAATGATGCAGTGTGCGCGCTGTAAAATTGGGGGCGCTGCAGGGAATGACACAGTGTGCATGGTGTAACATTGAGGGCACTGTGGGAAATGATGCAGTGTGCATAGTGTAACATTGGTGGGGCTGCAGGAAATGACGCAGTGTGAACGGTGTAACATTGAGGGCACTGCGGGAAATGATGCAGTGTGCATAGTGTAACATTGGTGGCGCTGCAGGAAATGACACAGTGTGAACGGTGTAACATTGGGGGCCCTGCGAAGAATGACGCAGTGTGACCGGTGTAACCTTTGGGGCACCGCGGGGAATAATGCAGTGTGCGCGCTGTAACATTGAGGGCGATGCAGTGAATTACACAGTGTGCAAGGTGTAACATTTAGTGCACTGCGAGAAATAATGCATGGTGCATAGTGTAACATTGGGGGCGCTGCAGGGAATGACGCAGTGTGAACGGTGTAACATTGGGGGCACTGTGGGGAATGATGCAGTGTGCGCGCTGTAACATTGGGGGTCGCTACGGGGAATGATGCAGTATGCACGGTGTAACATTGGGGGCACTGCAAAGAATGATGCAGTGTGACCGGTGTAACATTGGGGGCACTGCAAAGAATGATGCAGTGTGACCGGTGTAACATTGGGGGCACTGTGGGGAATGATGCAGTGTGCGCGCTGTAACATTGGGGGTCGCTACGGGGAATGACGCAGTGTGCACGGTGTAACATTGGGGGGCACTGCAGGTAATGACGCAATATGCATGGTGTAACATTGGGGGCGCTGCGAAGAATGACACAGTGTGACCGGTGTAACATTGGGGGCGCTGCGAGGAATGACGCAGTGTGACCGGTGTAACACAGGGGCGCTGCGGGGAATGAAGCAGTGTGCGCGGTGTAACATTGGGGGCGCTGCGGCGAATGACGCAGTGTGCACGGTGTAACATTGGGGGCTCTGCGGGGAATGACGCAGTGTGCACGGTGTAACATTGGGGGCGCTGCGGGGAATGACGCAGTGTGCACGGTGTAACATTGGGGGCGCTGTGGGTAATGACGCAGTGTGCACGGTGTAACATTGGGGGTGCTGCGGGGAATAACGCAGTAAGCACGGTGTAACATTGGGGGCGCTGCAGGGAATCATACAACCATATTCTTCTACAGATCCCGTCAGATCTCTGATCACAGCTGCTGGAAACCACGAGATCCACTGATTGTGCAAAATTGAACCCGGCACTCACCACAGAAACTGAGGAATCCTTTCTCTGACCCCCGGACGTACGAGGACGGCAGCTCGAACCCCACCGTCTCCGAAACAGAGTTACCTGAAAATGCAGTCAGAGCCGTCAGCAGTCATCAGTATGGATGATGGACAGGAAAGCAGGTGATGAGCGGTGCAGGTCTCACACAAGGGTGTATGCATGATGGACAGGAGAGCAGATGATGAGCGGTGCAGGTCTCACACAGGGGTGTATGCATGATGGACAGGAGAGCAGATGATGACCACACAGGAGGAGGAGAATGCACACAGTGACTGCACAGGAGGAGGAGACTGCACACAGTAACCACACAGGAGGGACATACTGCACACAGTGACTGCACAGGAGAAGGAGACTGCACACAGTGATTGCATAGGAGGAGGAGACTGCACACAGTGACTGCAGAGGAGGAGGAGACTGCACACAGTGACTGCACAGGAGGAGGAGACTGCACACAGTGACTGCACAGGAAGGAGAAAAAGATGAAAAGGGCTTTTCCCAGGACTACCGTCACTGATCAGCAGGGAGTTGTGCGTCTTCTCCTCCAGGATCCCCTCCGGCTGAAAGGAAAACACATTGTCTGTAATGGTGACATTTATTGTCACATCACTTATTAAACAGCTGAGAACAGGAAGCGCGGCCATATTGCTTCATATGCAGCACTGATGGTTATCTACATCCATAGACATTATTATGGAGAAAAGTATGTGCCCCCCACATCCACCTCAGGGGGCTTCTCTGTCCTCATCTACACTGTAAAACCCTTAAGTTTCCCCCAATTCTCTATACAGACACATCTGCAGGTTTTTCCCTCCACTCTCTATATAGACACATCTGCAGGTTTTCCCTCTGCTCTCTATACAGACACATCTGCAGGTTTTTCCCTCCGCTCTCTATACAGAGACATCTGCAGGTTTTTCCCTCTGTTCTCTATATAGACACATCTGCAGGTTTTTCCCTCCGTTCTCCAGAATAATGAGACAGAGAATGTTTTCAGGCACATTTCTTCCTTTCTGCACAGTGACGTTTCTCCGTGTCATTAGTATTTGGTGGCATTGCCCTCACACTGTGTGACTTGGGGGAAATGTTTTGGATCCTTCCAGAAGCTTCTCACAATAGTTGGTGGAATTTGGGCCGATTCCTCCTGACAGATCTGGTGTAGCTGAGCCATGTTTGGAGGTCGCCGCTCACACCGGCCTTTTCAGCTTTGCCCATACATTTTCAATAGGATTGAGATTAGGGTTTTGTGATGGCCACGGCAAAACATTGACTTTATCCTTAAGCTGCATTGTGACCAGTTTGGCAGTAGCTTCGGGTCATTGTCCATCTGGAAGACCCATTTCCGCCCAAGCTGTAAGTTCCTAGCTGATGTCTTGAGATGTTCTTCAGTATGGCCACATAATCTTCTCTCCTCATGATGACATCTATTTTGTGAAGTCACCAGTCCCTCCTGCAGCAAAACACCCCACAACATGATGCTGCTGCCCCCGTGTGTTACAGTTGGGATAATGTTGTTAGGCTTCAAAGCTTCTCTGGTTTTCCTCCAAACGTAACGATGGTCATTATGGCCAAACAGTTCAATCTTAGTTTCCTCAGACCACAGGATGTCTTTACATATTAAGGTCTTTGCTCTTGTGTACTTCTGGCTTTTTCTGTTTCTATTGGAGTAATGGCTTCTTCCGGGCATAGTGATATTTCAGCCCATGTTGATACAGGACTCGTGTCACTGTGGATAATGGCACAATATTACCAGCTTCCGCCAGCATCTTCACAAGGTCTTTTGCTGTTGTTCTTGGGTTGATCTGCACATGTCTGACCAAAGCCCGTTCCTCTCTTGTGCACAGAACCCGTCTCCTTCCTGAGCGGTATGATGGCTGCACATTCCCAGCTTGTGTGTACTTGTGTATAATTGTTTGTACAGTTGAATGAGGCTCCTTTAGATATCTGAAAATTGCATCCACGGCCCCCATATGCAGCGGTTGTGCACATGGTATATACCCTAGGCCCGCGCACACAGTTGTTATTTGCTTCACTCCTGCCACAATGTAATGCACCACACGAGGCGCTATGCGCGGGGTCATGGTACTTCCACGCAGTGACGCTTGCCTGGTTTACACCTTAACTGTAGACATACATGACGGCATTTGCCATAATTGCTGAATTAAGGAACTTCCAACATGGGAACCTGCAAAGATGAAACACACAGAGCAGGGGGCTCCCTGCAATGTCCGGGCAGCTGGGGGCTCCCTGCAATGTCCGGGCAGCTGGGGGCTCCCTGCAATGTCAGGGCAGCTGGGGGCTCCCTGCAATGTCCGGGCAGCTGGGGGCTCCCTGCAATGTCGAGGCAGCTGGGGGCTCCCTGCAATGTCGAGGCAGCTGGGGGCTCCCTGCAATGTCGGGGCAGCTGGGGGCTCCCTGCAATGTCCGGGCAGCTGGGGGCTCCCTGCAATGTCCGGGCAGCTGGGGGCTACCTGCAATGTCCGGGTAGCTGGGGGCTCCCTGCAATGTCCGGGTAGCTGGGGGCTCCCTGCAATGTCCGGGCAGCTGGGTGCTCCCTGCAATGTCCGGGTAGCTGGGGGCTCCCTGCAATGTCCGGGCAGCTGGGGGCTCCCTGCAATGTCCAGGTAGCTGGGGGGCTCCCTGCAATGTCCGGGCAGCTGGGTGCTCCCTGCAATGTCCGGGCAGCTGGGGGCTACCTGCAATGTCCGGGCAGCTGGGGGCTCCCTGCAATGTCCGGGCAGCTGGGGGCTCCCTGCAATGTCCGGGCAGCTGGGGGCTCCCTGCAATGTCCGGGCAGCTGGGGGCTCCCTGCAATGTCCGGGCAGCTGGGGGCTACCTGCAATGTCCGGGTAGCTGGGGGCTCCCTGCAATGTCCGGGTAGCTGGGGGCTCCCTGCAATGTCCGGGCAGCAGGGTGCTCCCTGCAATGTCCGGGTAGCTGGGGGCTCCCTGCAATGTCCGGGTAGCTGGGGGCTCCCTGCAATGTCCGGGTAGCTGGGGGCTCCCTGCAATGTCCGGGTAGCTGGGGGGCTCCCTGCAATGTCCGGGCAGCTGGGGGTGTAGTCACACGTAGTATTCGTGCAGGGTTCTGTGGAGCCTTGCCCATTTGTCTCACCCAGACCCGCGAGTATTGGCCCCTCCCAGGTGCCCCCGCACTTACCACCACCAGCACTGCCTGGATCACTACGTCTTTGCGGCCTCTCCTGGGCACCTTCACCTCCTGCCCCTCATACAGGTCTCCGCCCCCCACCGCCTCCGCTACCATGGTGATATTCATGTGTCCTGAGGGAATAATAAAACGGGATGTTCTGTAAGACCACTAACCACAGCACACATCCTCAGTAACCATGACAACGAGATCGGTGCCGACAACCTCACACATGTATACAGGCTGATTGTCAGCAGTAATAGAGGAGGGGTGTGGCTGTATATAAGGGGTGTGGTCTGATGTCTGATCACATATCATTATATCAGTGATGTCATCAGCAGGGGTGGGGCTGTATAGTGGGGTGTGGCCTCATGTCTGATCACATATCATTATATCAGTGATGTCATCAGCAGGGTGTGTAGCTGTATATAAGGGGTGTGGCCTCATGTCTGATCACATATCATTATATCAGTGATGTCATCAGCAGGGTGTGTAGCTGTATATAAGGGATGTGGCCTCATGTCTGATCACATATCATTATATCAGTGATGTCATCAGCAGGGTGTGTAGCTGTATATAAGGGGTGTGGTCTGATGTCTGATCACATATCATTATATCAGTGATGTCATCAGCAGGGTGTGTAGCTGTATATAAGGGGTGTGGTCTGATGTCTGATCACATGTCATTATATCAGTGATGTCATCAGCAGGGTGTGTAGCTGTATATAAGGGGTGTGGTCTGATGTCTGATCACATGTCATTATATCAGTGATGTCATCAGCAGGGTGTGTAGCTGTATATAAGGGGTGTGGTCTGATGTCTGATCACATATCATTATATCAGTGATGTCATCAGCAGGGTGTGTAGCTGTATATAAGGGATGTGGCCTCATGTCTGATCACATATCATTATATCAGTGATGTCATCAGCAGGGTGTGTAGCTGTATATAAGGGGTGTGGCCTCATGTCTGATCACATATCATTATATCAGTGATGTCATCAGCAGGGTGTGTAGCTGTATATAAGGGGTGTGGCCTCATGTCTGATCACATATCATTATATCAGTGATGTCATCAGCAGGGTGTGTAGCTGTATATAAGGGGTGTGGCCTCATGTCTGATCACATGTCATTATATCAGTGATGTCATCACCAGGGGCGGGGCTGTATAGAGGGGTGTGGTCTCATGTCTGATCATGTCATTATATCAGTGATGTCATCACCTGGGGCGAGGCTGTAAATAGGGGTGTGGTGTTATTGGGATGATCTTGTGTTCTCACCTATTATATTTGGAGTCACATTGTAAGAGATTGTCTTCTTCTCTCCTCCGAGGAGATAGAACGATTTCTTGCTGTCGTCCATAATTTTGAATTCTTCCGATGATGGTAGAGAAGCATCGATCTGAGCAGAAACAAGACGATCAGCGGCGCAGTGAGTAATAATGGGAGTGATAGTCTGCAGGGTACAGACAGCAGTGGGAGCTGATTGACTGCAGCGGTCACCCCTCCCCCACTGATAGAGTAAGCTAGGATATGGGTGAGGGCACAGTATGGAATACGGCCCGGTGCTGTCCAGTAGGGGAGCACGGTTCAGTTCTTTTTCACCATTACCCTCGGCCCATTAGGACGGTCATCCAGTATGGCAGACAAGCTGCTTCCTAGAAGGTGCGCCCTGACGGGAGCTTCTGTCCCGGATGAGTGCCTTCCCCGTCCACCAGGAGGCACTTACCTTCATCGGGTGACTCATGTAGTTGAAGACTGAACCTTTGAGTAAGAAGGTTTCTCCGCGCTTCACTGAGTAAGGAAGAGCGAGCTCTATGAAGAACGGCTTGAAGGTCTTGAGGGCGGCTGGAGCGGAGACGCCGAACCCTCCAGGCCCAGCGCAGAACGTCTGTGCGCTCCACTCCGTGATGGTATCTGGGACTGAAGCCGGGATCTCGGCAAAACCGGAAGATCTGCAAAAAACAAAAAGATCACACCATGATGTGCTGGATTCATTTGTGCCATATTCATAAGTGCCGGATTCATTGGTGCCGGATTCAGCAGTGCCGGATTCATCGGTGTCGGATTCATTGGTGCCGGATTAATCAGCGTCAGATTCATCAGTGTCAGATTCATAAGCGTCAGATTCATCAGCGTCAGATTCATCAGCGTCAGATTCATCAGCGTCAGATTCATCAGCGTCAGATTCATCAGCGTCAGATTCATCAGCGTCAGATTCATCAGCGTCGGATTCATCAGCGTCAGATTCATCAGTGTCAGATTCATCAGTGTCAGATTCATCAGCGTCAGATTCATCAGCGTCAGATTCATCAGCGTCAGATTCATCAGCGTCAGATTCATCAGCGTCAGATTCATCAGCGTCGGATTCATCAGCGTCAGATTCATCAGCGTCAGATTCATCAGCGTCAGATTCATCAGCGTCAGATTCATCAGCGTCAGATTCATCAGCGTCAGATTCATCAGCGTCAGATTCATCAGCGTCAGATTCATCAGTGTCAGATTCATAAGCGTCAGATTCATCAGCGTCAGATTCATCAGCGTCAGATTCATCAGTGCCGGATTCATCAGCGTCAGATTCATCAGCGTCAGATTCATCAGTGTCAGATTCATCAGCGTCGGATTCATCAGCGCCGGATTCATCAGCGTCAGATTCATCAGCGTCAGATTCATCAGCGTCAGATTCATCAGCGTCAGATTCATCAGTGTCAGATTCATAAGCGTCAGATTCATCAGCGTCAGATTCATCAGCGTCAGATTCATCAGCGTCAGATTCATCAGCGTCAGATTCATCAGCGTCAGATTCATCAGCGTCAGATTCATCAGCGTCAGATTCATCAGCGTCAGATTCATCAGTGTCAGATTCATAAGCGTCAGATTCATCAGCGTCAGATTCATCAGCGTCAGATTCATCAGTGCCGGATTCATCAGCGTCAGATTCATCAGCGTCAGATTCATCAGTGTCAGATTCATAAGCGTCAGATTCATCAGCGTCAGATTCATCAGCGTCAGATTCATCAGCGTCAGATTCATCAGTGTCAGATTCATAAGCGTCAGATTCATCAGCGTCAGATTCATCAGCGTCAGATTCATCAGTGCCGGATTCATCAGCGTCAGATTCATCAGCGTCAGATTCATCAGTGTCAGATTCATAAGCGTCAGATTCATCAGCGTCAGATTCATCAGCGTCAGATTCATCAGCGTCAGATTCATCAGCGTCAGATTCATCAGCGTCGGATTCATCAGCGTCGGATTCATCAGCGTCGGATTCATCAGCGTCGGATTCATCAGCGTCGGATTCATCAGCGCCGGATTCATCAGCGCCAGATTCATCAGTGCCGGATTTATCAGCGTCAGATTCATCAGCGCCGGATTCATCAGTGCCGGATTCATCAGTGCCGGATTCATCAGTGAGGATTCATCAGTGCCGGATTCATCAGTGCCGGAATCATCAGTACCGGATTCATCAGTGCCGGATTCATCAGTGCCAGATTCATCAGCGTCAGATTCATCAGTGCCGGATTCATCAGCGTCAGATTCAACAGCGTCGGATTCATCAGTGCCGGATTCATCAGCGTCAGATTCATCAGCGTCAGATTCATCAGTGCCGGATTCATCAGTGCCGGATTCATCAGTGCCGGATTCATCAGTACCGGATTCATCAGGGCCGGATTCATCAGTGCCAGATTCATCAGTGCCAGATTCATCAGTGCCAGATTATCAGCGTCAGATTCATCAGTGCCGGATTCATCAGTGCCGGATTCATCAGTGCCGGATTCATCAGTGCCGGATTCATCAGTGCCGGATTCATCAGTACGGATTCCTCAGTGCCGGATTCATCAGTGCCGGATTCATCAGTGCCGGATTCATCAGTGCCGGATTCATCAGCGTCGGATTCATCAGTACGGATTCATCAGTGCCGGATTCATCAGTGCCGGATTCATCAGTGTTGGATTTATCAGTGCGGATTCATCAGTGCCGGAATAATTAGCGCCGGATTCATCAGTGCCGGATTCATCACTGTCAGATTCATGAGTGCGGATTCATCAGTGCGGATTCATCGGTGCCGGATTAATTAGTGCCGGATTCACCGGTGTCAGATTCATTTGCGTCGGATTTATCAGTGTTGGATTCATCGGCATTGGATTTATTGGTGCCGGACTAATCTGCGCCGGATTCATCAGTAACGGATTTATCAGTGACGGATTCATCAGTAACGGATTTATCAGTGACGGATTCATCAGTAACGGATTCATCAGTGAGGATTCATCAGTGACGGATTTATCAGTGAGGATTCATCAGTGACGGATTAATTAGCGCCGGATTCATCAGTGACGGATTCATTAGTGTCGGATTCATCAGTGACGGATTCATTAGTGTCGGATTCATCAGTGTCGGATTCATCAGTGACGGATTCATTAGTGTCAGATTCATCAGTGCCGGATTCATTAGTGTCGGATTCATCAGTGACGGATTCATCAGTGTCGGATTCATCAGTGACGGATTCATTAGTGTTGGATTCATCAGTGCCGGATTCATTAGTGTCGGATTCATCAGTGACGGATTCATCAGTGACGGATTCATCAGTGATGGATTTATCGGTGAGGGATTCATCAGTGACAGATTCATCAGTGACGGAATTATCGGTGACGGATTCATCAGTGACGGAATTATCAGTGAGGATTCATCAGTGACGGATTCATCAGTGACGGATTTATCAGTGACGGATTCATCAGTGAGGATTCATCAGTGACGGATTCATCAGTGACGGATTTATCGGTGACAGATTTATCGGTGATGGATTTATCAGTGAGGATTCATCAGTGATGGATTTATCGGTGAGGATTCATCAGTGATGGATTTATCAGTGAGGATTCATCAGTGATGGATTTATCGGTGAGGATTCATCAGTGATGGATTTATCAGTGAGGATTCATCAGTGACGGATTTATCAGTGAGGATTCATCAGTGATGGATTCATCAGTGAGGATTCATCAGTGACGGATTCATCAGTGACGGATTTATCAGTGAGGATTCATCAGTGAGGATTCATCAGTGACGGATTCATCAGTGACGGATTTATCAGTGAGGATTCATCAGTGATGGATTTATCGGTGAGGGATTCATCAGTGATGGATTTATCAGTGACGGAATTATCAGTGAGGATTCATCAGTGACGGATTCATCAGTGACGGATTTATCAGTGAGGATTCATCAGTGATGGATTTATCGGTGAGGGATTCATCAGTGATGGATTTATCAGTGACGGAATTATCAGTGAGGATTCATCAGTGACGGATTCATCAGTGACGGATTTATCAGTGAGGATTCATCAGTGATGGATTTATCGGTGAGGGATTCATCAGTGAGGATTCATCAGTGACGGATTCATCAGTGACGGATTTATCAGTGAGGATTCATCAGTGATGGATTTATCGGTGAGGGATTCATCAGTGATGGATTTATCAGTGACGGAATTATCAGTGAGGGATTCATCAGTGATGGATTTATCAGTGACGGATTTATCAGTGAGGATTCATCAGTGACGGATTCATTAGTGTCGGATTCATCAGTGCCGGATTCATTAGTGTCGGATTCATCAGTGACGGATTCATTAGTGTTGGATTCATCAGTGCCGGATTCATTAGTGTCGGATTCATCAGTGACGGATTCATCAGTGACGG
Source organism: Anomaloglossus baeobatrachus (assembly GCF_048569485.1). NCBI lineage: Eukaryota > Metazoa > Chordata > Amphibia > Anura > Aromobatidae > Anomaloglossus > Anomaloglossus baeobatrachus. The sequence goes on from NC_134357.1 coordinate 4,865,037, forward strand.
ATTCATTAGTGTTGGATTCATCAGTGACGGATTTATCGGTGATGGATTCATCAGTGACGGATTTATCAGTGACGGATTCATCAGTGACGGATTCATTAGTGTCGGATTCATCAGTGACGGATTCATTAGTGTTGGATTCATCAGTGCCGGATTCATTAGTGTCGGATTCATCAGTGACGGATTCATCAGTGACGGATTCATTAGTGTTGGATTCATCAGTGACGGATTTATCGGTGATGGATTCATCAGTGACGGATTTATCAGTGACGGATTCATCAGTGACGGATTTATCGGTGACGGATTCATCAGTGATGGATTTATCGGTGAGGGATTCATCAGTGACGGATTCATTAGTGACAGATTCATCAGTGACGGAATTATCGGTGACGGATTCATCAGTGATGGATTTATCGGTGAGGGATTCATCAGTGAGGATTCATCAGTGACGGATTCATCAGTGACGGATTTATCAGTGAGGATTCATCAGTGACGGATTCATCAGTGACGGATTCATCAGTGATGGATTTATCGGTGCCGTTGCGCCGAATTTTTGCCTGTTCTACTTTTTCTAATGTGAATCCATATGGCACATTTTATATAAAAATATTTTAGAGTAGGACTGCCCCAATGAGATTTGCCATGACGTGGCGGGGGGAGCTCAAGAAATTGCAAATTTTTGCCAAAAATCTCGACTTTTAACAAGCACAGTTTGGAATTTTTAGCGCAGTAGTGCACATTTGGTGCTGGCTATCTTGCTTTCTTTTTGCCTGTTTTGCGGCATGTGTTTGCAATTTTCTTTGTGTTTGAATTTCAGCAATTGCAGATGTTTTACCCTGATTCATTAATTGCTACTTTTTGAAAAGTTCAAAACAGGAAGAAAATCTATTTTTCACTTTGTGCCAAATTCATGAACCGCGTTCTCCATCTTGATTAATTTACCACCAAAAATAGTAACTGTTAGCGCCAAAAAGAGAAAGTGACTTGAAAAACGTAAATGATGAATGGCAGAAGATTTACAGATCTGCCTGAGTAGAGCGACCATCTAGGGTCATGGGTGACCCCACATCAGCTCTAGAAAGGTGCCGGGAGCGGAAAATTTAGGACAGAACGACAAAACTTGTCCTGTAGCATCACACGGACATTTCCGGAACAAAAAAGTGTTCAAGACATGTTTGATGCCGGATCCAAGACATTAAGACCTGAGCTGGAAGAAAATATATCAGCGTGAAATGTCAGCGTGCCGAGCGAATCCCCACACTCTGCGGCCTCGTGATGAACTGCAGGGGCCGGACTCACCCTGATTTGCTGACTTAACCTCACCTGATTGGCCGGTCTACTGTCTCCACCCCTGAAGAATAAGTCAAAGTTCACAGCAGTGGACACTACATTAAAGGATGACGGGCTGATGAGAGAGATGGCCGATAAAGGGGAGACGGACTGATAAGAGGGCGATGGACTGATAAGAGGGAGATGGACTGATAAGAGGGAGATGGACTGATAAGAGGGAGACTGACTGATAAGAGGGAGATGGACTGATAAGAGGAAGACGGACTGATAAGAGGGAGACGGACTGATAAGAGGAAGACTGACTGATAAGGGGGAGATGGACTGATAAGAGGGAGACGGACTGATAAGAGGAAGACGGACTGATAAGAGGGAGATGGACTGATAAGGGGGAGATGGACTGATAAGAGGGAGATGGACTGATAAGAGGGAGACTGACTGATAAGAGGGAGATGGACTGATAAGAGGAAGACGGACTGATAAGAGGGAGACGGACTGATAAGAGGAAGACTGACTGATAAGGGGGAGATGGACTGATAAGAGGGAGACGGACTGATAAGAGGAAGACGGACTGATAAGAGGGAGATGGACTGATAAGGGGGAGATGGACTGATAAGCGGGAGATGGACTGATAAGAGGGAGACTGACTGATAAGAGGGAGATGGACTAATAAGAGGAAGACGGACTGATAAGAGGGAGACGGACTGATAAGAGGAAGACTGACTGATAAGGGGGAGATGGACTGATAAGAGGGAGATGGACTGATAAGAGGAAGACGGACTGATAAGAGGGAGACGGACTGATAAGAGGAAGACTGACTGATAAGGGGGAGATGGACTGATAAGAGGGAGACAGACTGATAAGAGGAAGACGGACTGATAAGAGGGAGATGGACTGATAATGGGGAGATGGACTGATAAGAGGGAGACGGACTGATAAGAGGGAGATGGACTGATAAGAGGGAGACGGACTGATAAGAGGAAGACTGACTGATAAGGGGGAGATGGACTGATAAGAGGGAGACGGACTGATAAGAGGGAGATGGACTGATAAGGGGGAGACGGACTGATAAGAGGGAGATGGACTGATAAGAGGGAGACGGACTGATAAGAGGAAGACAGACTGATAAGAGGGAGATGGACTAATAAGAGGGAGATGGACTGATAAGAGGGAGTTGGACTGATAAGAGGGAGATGGACTGATAAGAGGGAGACGGACTGATAAGAGGGAGACGGACTGATAAGAGGGAGATGGACTGATAAGAGGGAGACGGACTGATAAGAGGAAGACAGACTGATAAGAGGAAGACTGACTGATAAGAGGAAGACTGACTGATAAGAGGAAGACTGACTGATAAGGGGGAGATGGACTGATAAGAGGGAGACGGACTGATAAGAGGGAGATGGACTGATAAGGGGGAGATGGACTGATAAGAGGGAGACGGACTGATAAGAGGGAGATGGACTGATAAGAGGGAGACGGACTGATAACAGGGAGATGGACTGATAAGAGGAAGACGGACTGATAAGAGGGAGACGGACTGATAATGGGGAGATGGACTGATAATGGGGAGATGGACTGATAAGGGGGAGATGGACTGATAAGAGGGAGATGGACTGATAATGGGGAGACGGACTGATAATGGGGAGATGGACTGATAAGGGGGAGATGGACTGATAAGAGGGAGATGGACTGATAATGGGGAGACGGACTGATAATGGGGAGACGGACTGATAAGAGGGAGATGGACTGATAAGAGGGAGACGGACTGATAAGAGGGAGACGGACTGATAAGAGGGAGATGGACTGATAAGGGGGAGATGGACTGATAAGAGGGAGATGGACTGATAAGGGGGAGATGGACTGATAAGAGGGAGACGGACTGATAAAAGGGAGACGGACTGATAAGAGGGAGTTGGACTGATAAGAGGGAGATGGACTGATAAGAGGGAGATGGACTGATAAGAGGGAGACGGACTGATAAGAGGGAGATGGACTGATAAGAGGGAGATGGACTGATAAGAGGGAGACGGACTGATAAGAGGGAGATGGACTGATAAGAGGGAGATGGACTGATAAGGGGGAGATGGACTGATAAGAGGGAGACGGACTGATAAGAGGGAGATGGACTGATAAGAGGGAGACGGACTGATAAGGGGGAGATGGACTGATAAGAGGGAGATGGACTGATAAGAGGGAGATGGACTGATAAGAGGGAGATGGACTGATAAGAGGGAGACGGACTGATAAGAGGGAGACGGACTGATAAGAGGGAGATGGACTGATAAGAGGGAGATGGACTGATAAGGGGGAGATGGACTGATAAGAGGGAGACGGACTGATAAGAGGGAGATGGACTGATAAGAGGGAGACGGACTGATAAGAGGGAGACGGACTGATAAGAGGGAGATGGACTGATAAGAGGGAGATGGACTGATAATAGGGAGACGGACTGATAAGAGGGAGATGGACTGATAAGAGGGAGATGGACTGATAAGAGGGAGATGGACTGATAAGGGGGAGATGGACTGATAAGAGGGAGACGGACTGATAAGAGGGAGACGGACTGATAAGGGGGAGATGGACTGATAAGAGGGAGACGGACTGATAAGAGGGAGACGGACTGATAAGAGGGAGACGGACTGATAAGGGGGAGACGGACTGATAAGGGGGAGACGGACTGATAAGAGGGAGACGGACTGATAAGAGGGAGACGGACTGATAAGGGGGAGACGGACTGATAAGAGGGAGACGGACTGATAAGGGGGAGATGGACTGATAAGAGGGAGACGGACTGATAATGGGGGGACGGACTGATAATGGGGAGACAGAGTGATAAGGGGGAGACAGACTGATAAGGGGGAGACGGACTGATAAGAGGGAGACGGACTGATAAGAGGGAGATGGACTGATAATGGGGAGATGGACTGATAATGGGGAGACAGACTAATAAGAGGGAGTTGGACTGATAAGAGGGAGATGGACTGATAAGAGGGAGATGGACTGATAAGAGGGAGATGGACTGATAAGAGGGAGATGGACTGATAATGGGGAGATGGACTGATAATGGGGAGACAGACTGATAAGAGGGAGACAGACTGATAAGAGGGAGATGGACTGATAAGAGGGAGATGGACTGATAAGAGGGAGATGGACTGATAAGAGGGAGACGGACTGATAAGAGGGAGATGGACTGATAAGGGGGAGATGAACTGATAAGAGGGAGATGGACTGATAATGGGGAGATGGACTGATAATGGGGAGACGGGCTGATAATGGGGAGATGGACTGATAAGGGAGAGACATACTGATAAGGGGGAGACGGACTGATAAGAGGGAGACGGACTGATAAGAGGGAGACAGACTGATAAGGGGGAGATGGACTGATAAGGGGGAGACAGGCATAAGAGTGAGATGGACTGATAGGAGGGAGATGGACTGATAAGGGGGAGACAGACTAATAAGAGGGAGATGGACTGATAAGAGGGAGATGGACTGATAATGGGGAGACGGACTGATAATGGGGAGACGGGCTGATAATGGGGAGATGGACTGATAAGAGGGAGATGGACTGATAAGAGGGAGATGGACTGATAATGGGGAGACAGACTAATAAGAGGGAGATGGACTGATAAGAGGGAGATGGACTGATAATGGGGAGACGGACTGATAATGGGGAGACGGGCTAATAATGGGGAGACGGGCTGATAATGGGGAGATGGACTAATAAGAGGGAGATGGACTGATAAGAGTGAGATGGACTGATAAGGGGGAGACGGACTGATAATGGGGAGATGGACTGATAATGGGGAGACAGACTGATAAGAGGGAGATGGACTGATAAGGGGGAGATGGACTGATAAGAGGGAGACGGACTGATAAGGGGGAGATGGACTGATAAGAGGGAGACGGACTGATAATGGGGAGACGGACTGATAATGGGGAGACAGACTGATAATGGGGAGACGGACTGATAATGGGGAGACAGACTGATAAGGGGGAGAAAGACTGATAAGGGTAGACAGACTGATAAGGGGGAGATGGACTGATAAGGGGGAGACAGACTGATAAGGGGGAGATGGACTGATAAGGGGGAGACGGACTGATAAGGGGGAGACAGACTGATAAGAGGGAGATGGACTGATAAGGGGGAGACGGACTGATAAGGGGGAGACAGACTGATAAGAGGGAGATGGACTGATAAGGGGGAGACGGGCTGATAAGAGGGAGATGGACTGATAATGGGAAGACAGACTGATAAGAGGGGGATGGACTGATAAGGGGGAGATGGACTGATAAGAGGGAGACGGACTGATAATGGGGAGACGGACTGATAATGGGGAGACAGACTGATAATGGGGAGACGGACTGATAATGGGGAGACAGACTGATAAGGGGGAGATGGACTGATAAGGGGGAGACAGACTGATAAGGGGGAGACAGACTGATAGGGGGGAGACAGACTGATAAGGGGGAGATGGACTGATAAGGGGGAGACGGACTGATAAGAGGGAGATGGACTGATAAGAGGGGGATGGACTGATAAGGGGGAGACAGACTGATAAGGGGGAGATGGACTGATAAGGGGGAGACGGACTGATAAGGGGGAGACAGACTGATAAGAGGGAGATGGACTGATAAGGGGGAGACGGGCTGATAATGGGGAGACAGACTGATAAGAGGGAGATTGACTGATAAGAGGGAGATGGACTGATAAGGGGGAGATGGACTGATAAAAGGGAGATGGACTGATAAGAGGGAGATGGACTGATAAAAGGGAGATGGACTGATAAGAGGGAGATGGACTGATAAGGGGGAGACGGACTGATAAGAGGAAGACGGACTGATAAGAGGGAGATGGACTGATAAGAGGGAGATGGACTGATAAGGGGGAGACGGACTGATAAGAGGGAGATGGACTGATAAGAGGGAGACGGACTGATAAGAGGGAGATGGACTGATAAGAGGAAGACGGACTGATAAGAGGGAGATGGACTGATAAGAGGGAGATGGACTGATAAGAGGGAGATGGACTGATAAGGGGGAGACGGGCTGATAAGAGGGAGATGGACTGATAAGAGGGAGATGGACTGATAAGAGGGAGATGGACTGATAAGAGGGAGATGGACTGATAAGGGGGAGACGGACTGATAAGAGGGGGATGGACTGATAAGAGGGAGACGGACTGATAATGGGGAGACGGACTGATAAGAGGGAGACGGACTGATAATGGGGAGACGGACTGATAAGAGGGAGATGGACTGATAATGGGGAGACGGACTGATAAGAGGGAGACGGACTGATAATGGGGAGACGGACTGATAAGAGGGAGACGGACTGATAATGGGGAGATGGACTGATAAGAGGGAGACGGACTGATAATGGGGAGACGGACTGATAAGAGGGAGACGGACTGATAATGGGGAGATGGACTGATAAGAGGGAGATGGACTGATAATGGGGAGACGGACTGATAAGAGGGAGACGGACTGATAATGGGGAGATGGACTGATAAGAGGGAGATGGACTGATAATGGGGAGATGGACTGATAAGAGGGAGATGGACTGATAATGGGGAGATGGACTGATAATGGGGAGACGGACTGATAAGAGGGAGATGAACTGATAATGGGGATGGACTGATAAGAGGGAGATGGACTGATAAGAGGGAGATGGACTGATAAGAGGGAGATGAACTGATAATGGGGAGATGGACTGATAAGAGGGAGACGGATTGATAATGGGGAGACGGACTGATAAGAGGGAGACGGACTGATAAGAGGGAGATGGACTGATAATGGGGAGATGGACTGATAAGAGGGAGATGGACTGATAATGGGGAGACGGACTGATAATGGGGAGATGGACTGATAATGGGGAGACGGACTGATAAGAGGGAGATGAACTGATAATGGGGATGGACTGATAAGAGGGAGATGGACTGATAATGGGGATGGACTGATAAGAGGGAGATGAACTGATAATGGGGATGGACTGATAAGAGGGAGATGAACTGATAATGGGGAGATGGACTAATAAGAGGGAGATGAACTGATAATGGGGAGATGGACTGATAAGAGGGAGATGAACTGATAATGGGGAGACGGACTGATAAAAGGGAGACGGATTGATAATAGGGAGACGGACTGATAAGAGGAAGACGGACTGATAATGGGGAGACGGACTGATAAAAGGGAGACGGATTGATAATAGGGAGTTGGACTGATAAGAGGGAGACGGACTGATAATGGGGAGATGGACTGATAAGAGGGAGATGGACTGATAATGGGGAGATGGACTGATAAGAGGGAGACGGATTGATAATGGGGAGACGGACTGATAAGAGGAAGACGGACTGATAATGGGGAGATGGACTGATAAGAGGGAGACGGACTGATAAGAGGGAGACGGATTGATAATGGGGAGACGGACTGATAAGAGGAAGACGGACTGATAATGGGGAGATGGACTGATAAGAGGGAGACGGACTGATAAGAGGAAGACGGACTGATAATGGGGAGATGAACTGATAATGGGGAGATGGACTGATAATGGGGAGATGGACTGATAATGGGGAGACGGACTGATAAGAGGGAGATGGACTGATAAGAGGGAGATGGACTGATAAGAGGGAGATGGACTGATAATGGGGAGATGGACTGATAAGAGGGAGATGGACTGATAAGAGGGAGATGGACTGATAATGGGGAGATGGACTGATAAGAAGGAGACGGACTGATAATGGGGAGATGGACTGATAAGAGGGAGATGGACTGATAAGAGGGAGATGGACTGATAATGGGGAGATGGACTGATAAGGGGGAGATGGACTGATAAGAGGGAGATGGACTGATAAGAGGGAGATGGACTGATAATGGGGAGATGGACTGATAAGGGGGAGATGGACTGATAAGAGGGAGATGGACTGATAAGAGGGAGATGGACTGATAATGGTAAGATGGACTGATAAGAGGGAGATGGACTGATAAGAGGGAGATGGACTGATAATGGGGAGATGGACTGATAAGGGGGAGATGGACTGATAAGAAGGAGACGGACTGATAATGGGGAGATGGACTGATAAGAGGGAGATGGACTGATAATGGGGAGATGGACTGATAATGGGGAGATGGAATGATAAGAGGGAGATGGACTGATAAGAGGGAGATGGACTGATAAGAGGGAGATGGACTGATAAGAGGGAGACAGACTGATAAGAGGGAGATGGACTGATAATGGGGAGATGGACTGATAAGAGGGAGACAGACTGATAAGAGGGAGACAGACTGATAAGAGGGAGATGGACTGATAATGGGGAGACGGGCTGATAATGGGGAGATGGACTAATAAGAGGGAGATGGACTGATAAGAAGGAGACGGACTGATAATGGGGAGATGGACTAATAAGAGGGAGATGGACTGATAATGGGGAGATGGACTAATAAGAGGGAGATGGACTGATAATGGGGAGATGGACTGATAAGAGGGAGACGGACTAATAAGAGGGAGATGGACTGATAATGGGGAGAGGGGCTGATAATGGGGAGATGGACTAATAAGAGGGAGATGGACTGATAAGAAGGAGACGGACTGATAATGGGGAGATGGACTAATAAGAGGGAGATGGACTGATAATGGGGAGATGGACTAATAAGAGGGAGATGGACTGATAATGGTGAGACGGACTAATAAGAGGGAGATGAACTGATAATGGGGAGATGGACTGATAATGGTGAGATGGACTGATAATGGGGAGATGGACTGATAATGGGGAGATGGACTAATAAGAGGGAGATGGACTGATAATGGTGAGACGGACTAATAAGAGGGAGATGAACTGATAATGGGGAGATGGACTGATAATGGGGAGATGGACTGATAAGAGGGAGATGGACTGATAATGGGGAGATGGACTAATAAGAGGGAGATGAACTGATAATGGTGAGACGGACTAATAAGAGGGAGATGAACTGATAATGGGGAGATGGACTGATAATGGTGAGATGGACTGATAAGAGGGAGATGGACTGATAATGGGGAGATGGACTGATAATGGGGAGACGGACTGATAAGAGGGAGATGGACTAATAAGAGGGAGATGGACTGATAATGGGGAGATGGACTAATAAGAGGGAGATGGACTGATAATGGGGAGACGGGCTGATAATGGGGAGATGGACTGATAAGAGGGAGATGGACTGATAATGGGGAGATGGACTAATAAGAGGGAGACGGACTGATAAGAGGGAGATGGACTGATAATGGGGAGACGGACTGATAAGAGGGAGATGGACTGATAAGAGGGAGATGGACTGATAATGGGGAGATGGACTAATAAGAGGGAGATGGACTGATAAGAGGGAGATGGACTGATAAGAGGGAGTTGGACTGATAAGAGGGAGATGGACTGATAAGAGGGAGATGGACTGATAAGAGGGAGTTGGACTGATAAGAGGGAGATGGACTAATAAGAGGGAGACGGACTGATAAGAGGGAGATGGACTGATAAGAGGGAGATGGACTGATAAGAGGGAGACGGACTGATAAGAGGGAGACGGACTGATAAGAGGGAGATGGACTGATAAGAGGGAGATGGACTAATAAGAGGGAGATGGACTGATAAGAGGGAGTTGGACTGATAAGAGGGAGATGGACTAATAAGAGGGAGACGGACTGATAAGAGGGAGTTGGACTGATAAGAGGGAGATGGACTGATAAGAGGGAGATGGACTGATAAGAGGGAGACGGACTGATAAGAGGGAGATGGACTAATAAGAGGGAGATGGACTGATAAGAGGGAGTTGGACTGATAAGAGGGAGATGGACTGATAATGGGGAGATGGACTGATAATGGGGAGATGGACTGATAAGAGGGAGATGGACTGATAAGAGGGAGATGGACTGATAATGGGGAGATGGACTGATAATGGGGAGATGGACTGATAATGGTGAGATGGACTGATAAGAGGGAGATGGACTGATAATGGGGAGATGGACTGATAATGGGGAGACGGACTGATAAGAGGGAGATGGACTAATAAGAGGGAGATGGACTGATAATGGGGAGATGGACTAATAAGAGGGAGATGGACTGATAATGGGGAGACGGGCTGATAATGGGGAGATGGACTGATAAGAGGGAGATGGACTGATAATGGGGAGATGGACTAATAAGAGGGAGACGGACTGATAAGAGGGAGATGGACTGATAATGGGGAGACGGACTGATAAGAGGGAGATGGACTAATAAGAGGGAGATGGACTGATAATGGGGAGATGGACTAATAAGAGGGAGATGGACTGATAAGAGGGAGATGGACTGATAAGAGGGAGTTGGACTGATAAGAGGGAGATGGACTGATAAGAGGGAGATGGACTGATAAGAGGGAGTTGGACTGATAAGAGGGAGATGGACTAATAAGAGGGAGACGGACTGATAAGAGGGAGATGGACTGATAAGAGGGAGATGGACTGATAAGAGGGAGATGGACTGATAAGAGGGAGACGGACTGATAAGAGGGAGACGGACTGATAAGAGGGAGATGGACTGATAAGAGGGAGATGGACTAATAAGAGGGAGATGGACTGATAAGAGGGAGTTGGACTGATAAGAGGGAGATGGACTAATAAGAGGGAGACGGACTGATAAGAGGGAGTTGGACTGATAAGAGGGAGATGGACTGATAAGAGGGAGATGGACTGATAAGAGGGAGACGGACTGATAAGAGGGAGATGGACTAATAAGAGGGAGATGGACTGATAAGAGGGAGTTGGACTGATAAGAGGGAGATGGACTGATAATGGAGAGATGGACTGATAATGGGGAGATGGACTGATAAGAGGGAGATGGACTGATAAGAGGGAGATGGACTGATAATGGGGAGATGGACTGATAAGAGGGAGATGGACTGATAAGAGGGAGATGGACTGATAAGAGGGAGATGGACTAATAAGAGGGAGATGGACTGATAAGAGGGAGATGGACTGATAATGGGGAGATGGACTGATAAGAGGGAGATGGACTGATAAGAGGGAGATGGACTGATAATGGGGAGATGGACTGATAAGAGGGAGATGGACTGATAATGGGGAGATGGACTGATAAGAGGGAGATGGACTGATAATGGGGAGATGGACTGATAAGAGGGAGATGGACTGATAAGAGGGAGATGGACTGATAATGGGGAGATGGACTGATAAGAGGGAGATGGACTGATAAGAGGGAGATGGACTGATAAGAGGGAGATGGACTGATAAGAGAGAGATGGACTGATAAGAGGGAGTTGGACTGATAAGAGGGAGATGGACTAATAAGAGGGAGACGGACTGATAAGAGGGAGATGGACTGATAAGAGGGAGATGGACTGATAAGAGGGAGATGGACTGATAAGAGGGAGATGGACTGATAATGGGGAGATGGACTGATAAGAGGGAGATGGACTGATAAGAGGGAGATGGACTGATAAGAGGGAGATGGACTGATAAGAGGGAGATGGACTGATAAGAGGGAGATGGACTGATAATGGGGAGATGGACTGATAAGAGGGAGATGGACTGATAATGGGGAGATGGACTGATAAGAGGGATATGGACTGATAAGAGGGAGATGGACTGATAAGAGGGAGATGGACTGATAAGAGGGAGTTGGACTGATAAGAGGGAGTTGGACTGATAAGAGGGAGATGGACTAATAAGAGGGAGACGGACTGATAAGAGGGAGTTGGACTGATAAGAGGGAGTTGGACTGATAAGAGGGAGACGGACTAATAAGAGGGAGACGGACTGATAAGAGGGAGTTGGACTGATAAGAGGGAGACGGACTGATAAGAGGGAGATGGACTGATAAGAGGGAGATGGACTGATAAGAGGGAGATGGACTGATAAGAGGGAGACGGACTGATAAGAGGGAGATGGACTGATAAGAGGGAGATGGACTGATAAGAGGGAGATGGACTGATAAGAGGGAGATGGACTGATAATGGGGGGACGGGCTGATAAGAGGGAGATGGACTAATAAGAGAGAGATGGACTGATAAGAGGGAGATGGACTGATAAGAGGGAGATGGACTGATAATGGGGAAACGGGCTGATAATGGGGAGATGGACTGATAATGGGGAGACGGGCTGATAATGGGGAGACGGACTGATAATGGGGAGATGGACTGATAATGGGGAGACGGACTGATAATGGGGAGATGGACTGATAAGAGGGAGTTGGACTGATAATGGGGAGACGGGCTGATAAGAGGGAGATGGACTGATAAGAGGGAGATGGACTGATAAGGGGGAGACGGACTGATAATGGGGAGACGGGCTGATAATGGGGAGATGGACTGATAATGGGGAGACGGGCTGATAATGGGGAGACGGACTGATAATGGGGAGATGGACTGATAAGAGGGAGTTGGACTGATAAGAGGGAGATGGACTGATAAGAGGGAGATGGACTGATAAGAGGGAGATGGACTGATAATGGGGAGATGGACTGATAATGGGGAGATGGACTGATAAGAGGGAGTTGGACTGATAAGAGGGAGATGGACTGATAAGAGGGAGATGGACTGATAAGAGGGAGATGGACTGATAAGAGGGAGATGGACTGATAAGAGGGAGATGGACTGATAAGAGGGAGACGGACTGATAATGGGGAGATGGACTGATAATGGGGAGATGGACTGATAAGAGGGAGTTGGACTGATAAGAGGGAGATGGACTGATAAGAGGGGGATGGACTGATAAGAGGGAGACGGACTGATAAGAGGGAGATGGACTGATAATGGGGAGATGGACTGATAAGAGGGAGATGGACTGATAAGAGGGAGTTGGACTGATAAGAGGGAGATGGACTGATAAGAGGGAGATGGACTGATAAGAGGGAGATGGACTAATAAGAGGGAGATGGACTGATAATGGGGAGATGGACTGATAAGAGGGAGATGGACTGATAAGAGGGAGATGGACTAATAAGAGGGAGATGTACTGATAAGAGGGAGTTGGACTGATAAGAGGGAGATGGACTAATAAGAGGGAGTTGGACTGATAAGAGGGAGATGGACTGATAAGAGGGAGATGGACTAATAAGAGGGAGATGGACTGATAAGAGGGAGACGGCCTATAAAGGGGAGATGGACTGATAAGAGGGAGTTGGACTGATAATGGGGAGATGGACTGATAAGAGGGGGATGGACTGATAAGAGGGAGATGGACTGATAATGGGGAGATGGACTGATAAGAGGGAGATGGACTGATAAGAGGGAGTTGGACTGATAAGAGGGAGATGGACTAATAAGAGGGAGTTGGACTGATAAGAGGGAGACGGCCTATAAAGGGGAGATGGACTGATAAGAGGGAGTTGGACTGATAAGAGGGAGATGGACTAATAAGAGGGAGATGGACTAATAAGAGGGAGATGGACTGATAAGAGGGAGACGGCCTATAAAGGGGAGATGGACTGATAAGAGGGAGTTGGACTGATAAGAGGGAGATGGACTGATAAGAGGGAGATGGACTGATAAGGGGGAGACGGACTGATAATGGGGAGACGGGCTGATAATGGGGAGATGGACTGATAATGGGGAGACGGGCTGATAATGGGGAGACGGACTGATAATGGGGAGATGGACTGATAAGAGGGAGTTGGACTGATAAGAGGGAGATGGACTGATAAGAGGGAGATGGACTGATAAGAGGGAGATGGACTGATAATGGGGAGATGGACTGATAATGGGGAGATGGACTGATAAGAGGGAGTTGGACTGATAAGAGGGAGATGGACTGATAAGAGGGAGATGGACTGATAAGAGGGAGATGGACTGATAAGAGGGAGATGGACTGATAAGAGGGAGACGGACTGATAATGGGGAGATGGACTGATAATGGGGAGATGGACTGATAAGAGGGAGTTGGACTGATAAGAGGGAGATGGACTGATAAGAGGGGGATGGACTGATAAGAGGGAGACGGACTGATAAGAGGGAGATGGACTGATAATGGGGAGATGGACTGATAAGAGGGAGTTGGACTGATAAGAGGGAGATGGACTGATAAGAGGGAGTTGGACTGATAAGAGGGAGATGGACTGATAAGAGGGAGATGGACTGATAAGAGGGAGATGGACTAATAAGAGGGAGATGTACTGATAAGAGGGAGATGGACTGATAAGAGGGAGATGGACTAATAAGAGGGAGATGGACTGATAATGGGGAGATGGACTGATAAGAGGGAGATGGACTGATAAGAGGGAGATGGACTGATAAGAGGGAGATGGACTAATAAGAGGGAGTTGGACTGATAAGAGGGAGATGGACTGATAAGAGGGAGATGGACTAATAAGAGGGAGATGGACTGATAAGAGGGAGACGGCCTATAAAGGGGAGATGGACTGAGAAGAGGGAGTTGGACTGATAATGGGGAGATGGACTGATAAGAGGGGGATGGACTGATAAGAGGGAGATGGACTGATAATGGGGAGATGGACTGATAAGAGGGAGTTGGACTGATAAGAGGGAGATGGACTGATAAGAGGGAGATGGACTGATAAGAGGGAGACGGACTGATAAGAGGGAGATGGACTAATAAGAGGGAGATGGACTGATAAGAGGGAGTTGGACTGATAAGAGGGAGATGGACTGATAATGGGGAGATGGACTGATAATGGGGAGATGGACTGATAAGAGGGAGATGGACTGATAAGAGGGAGATGGACTGATAATGGGGAGATGGACTGATAATGGGGAGATGGACTGATAATGGTGAGATGGACTGATAAGAGGGAGATGGACTGATAATGGGGAGATGGACTGATAATGGGGAGACGGACTGATAAGAGGGAGATGGACTAATAAGAGGGAGATGGACTGATAATGGGGAGATGGACTAATAAGAGGGAGATGGACTGATAATGGGGAGACGGGCTGATAATGGGGAGATGGACTGATAAGAGGGAGATGGACTGATAATGGGGAGATGGACTAATAAGAGGGAGACGGACTGATAAGAGGGAGATGGACTGATAATGGGGAGACGGACTGATAAGAGGGAGATGGACTAATAAGAGGGAGATGGACTGATAATGGGGAGATGGACTAATAAGAGGGAGATGGACTGATAAGAGGGAGATGGACTGATAAGAGGGAGTTGGACTGATAAGAGGGAGATGGACTGATAAGAGGGAGATGGACTGATAAGAGGGAGTTGGACTGATAAGAGGGAGATGGACTAATAAGAGGGAGACGGACTGATAAGAGGGAGATGGACTGATAAGAGGGAGATGGACTGATAAGAGGGAGATGGACTGATAAGAGGGAGACGGACTGATAAGAGGGAGACGGACTGATAAGAGGGAGATGGACTGATAAGAGGGAGATGGACTAATAAGAGGGAGATGGACTGATAAGAGGGAGTTGGACTGATAAGAGGGAGATGGACTAATAAGAGGGAGACGGACTGATAAGAGGGAGTTGGACTGATAAGAGGGAGATGGACTGATAAGAGGGAGATGGACTGATAAGAGGGAGACGGACTGATAAGAGGGAGATGGACTAATAAGAGGGAGATGGACTGATAAGAGGGAGTTGGACTGATAAGAGGGAGATGGACTGATAATGGGGAGATGGACTGATAATGGGGAGATGGACTGATAAGAGGGAGATGGACTGATAAGAGGGAGATGGACTGATAATGGGGAGATGGACTGATAAGAGGGAGATGGACTGATAAGAGGGAGATGGACTGATAAGAGGGAGATGGACTAATAAGAGGGAGATGGACTGATAAGAGGGAGATGGACTGATAATGGGGAGATGGACTGATAAGAGGGAGATGGACTGATAAGAGGGAGATGGACTGATAATGGGGAGATGGACTGATAAGAGGGAGATGGACTGATAATGGGGAGATGGACTGATAAGAGGGAGATGGACTGATAATGGGGAGATGGACTGATAAGAGGGAGATGGACTGATAAGAGGGAGATGGACTGATAATGGGGAGATGGACTGATAAGAGGGAGATGGACTGATAAGAGGGAGATGGACTGATAAGAGGGAGATGGACTGATAAGAGAGAGATGGACTGATAAGAGGGAGTTGGACTGATAAGAGGGAGATGGACTAATAAGAGGGAGACGGACTGATAAGAGGGAGTTGGACTGATAAGAGGGAGTTGGACTGATAAGAGGGAGATGGACTAATAAGAGGGAGACGGACTGATAAGAGGGAGATGGACTGATAAGAGGGAGATGGACTGATAAGAGGGAGATGGACTGATAAGAGGGAGATGGACTGATAATGGGGAGATGGACTGATAAGAGGGAGATGGACTGATAAGAGGGAGATGGACTGATAAGAGGGAGATGGACTGATAAGAGGGAGTTGGACTGATAAGAGGGAGTTGGACTGATAAGAGGGAGATGGACTAATAAGAGGGAGACGGACTGATAAGAGGGAGTTGGACTGATAAGAGGGAGTTGGACTGATAAGAGGGAGACGGACTAATAAGAGGGAGACGGACTGATAAGAGGGAGTTGGACTGATAAGAGGGAGACGGACTGATAAGAGGGAGATGGACTGATAAGAGGGAGATGGACTGATAAGAGGGAGATGGACTGATAAGAGGGAGACGGACTGATAAGAGGGAGATGGACTGATAAGAGGGAGATGGACTGATAAGAGGGAGATGGACTGATAAGAGGGAGATGGACTGATAATGGGGGGACGGGCTGATAAGAGGGAGATGGACTAATAAGAGAGAGATGGACTGATAAGAGGGAGATGGACTGATAAGAGGGAGATGGACTGATAATGGGGAAACGGGCTGATAATGGGGAGATGGACTGATAATGGGGAGACGGGCTGATAATGGGGAGACGGACTGATAATGGGGAGATGGACTGATAATGGGGAGACGGACTGATAATGGGGAGATGGACTGATAAGAGGGAGTTGGACTGATAATGGGGAGACGGGCTGATAAGAGGGAGATGGACTGATAAGAGGGAGATGGACTGATAAGGGGGAGACGGACTGATAATGGGGAGACGGGCTGATAATGGGGAGATGGACTGATAATGGGGAGACGGGCTGATAATGGGGAGACGGACTGATAATGGGGAGATGGACTGATAAGAGGGAGTTGGACTGATAAGAGGGAGATGGACTGATAAGAGGGAGATGGACTGATAAGAGGGAGATGGACTGATAATGGGGAGATGGACTGATAATGGGGAGATGGACTGATAAGAGGGAGTTGGACTGATAAGAGGGAGATGGACTGATAAGAGGGAGATGGACTGATAAGAGGGAGATGGACTGATAAGAGGGAGATGGACTGATAAGAGGGAGATGGACTGATAAGAGGGAGACGGACTGATAATGGGGAGATGGACTGATAATGGGGAGATGGACTGATAAGAGGGAGTTGGACTGATAAGAGGGAGATGGACTGATAAGAGGGGGATGGACTGATAAGAGGGAGACGGACTGATAAGAGGGAGATGGACTGATAATGGGGAGATGGACTGATAAGAGGGAGATGGACTGATAAGAGGGAGTTGGACTGATAAGAGGGAGATGGACTGATAAGAGGGAGATGGACTGATAAGAGGGAGATGGACTAATAAGAGGGAGATGGACTGATAATGGGGAGATGGACTGATAAGAGGGAGATGGACTGATAAGAGGGAGATGGACTAATAAGAGGGAGATGTACTGATAAGAGGGAGTTGGACTGATAAGAGGGAGATGGACTAATAAGAGGGAGTTGGACTGATAAGAGGGAGATGGACTGATAAGAGGGAGATGGACTAATAAGAGGGAGATGGACTGATAAGAGGGAGACGGCCTATAAAGGGGAGATGGACTGATAAGAGGGAGTTGGACTGATAATGGGGAGATGGACTGATAAGAGGGGGATGGACTGATAAGAGGGAGATGGACTGATAATGGGGAGATGGACTGATAAGAGGGAGATGGACTGATAAGAGGGAGTTGGACTGATAAGAGGGAGATGGACTAATAAGAGGGAGTTGGACTGATAAGAGGGAGACGGCCTATAAAGGGGAGATGGACTGATAAGAGGGAGTTGGACTGATAAGAGGGAGATGGACTAATAAGAGGGAGATGGACTAATAAGAGGGAGATGGACTGATAAGAGGGAGACGGCCTATAAAGGGGAGATGGACTGATAAGAGGGAGTTGGACTGATAAGAGGGAGATGGACTGATAAGAGGGAGATGGACTGATAAGGGGGAGACGGACTGATAATGGGGAGACGGGCTGATAATGGGGAGATGGACTGATAATGGGGAGACGGGCTGATAATGGGGAGACGGACTGATAATGGGGAGATGGACTGATAAGAGGGAGTTGGACTGATAAGAGGGAGATGGACTGATAAGAGGGAGATGGACTGATAAGAGGGAGATGGACTGATAATGGGGAGATGGACTGATAATGGGGAGATGGACTGATAAGAGGGAGTTGGACTGATAAGAGGGAGATGGACTGATAAGAGGGAGATGGACTGATAAGAGGGAGATGGACTGATAAGAGGGAGATGGACTGATAAGAGGGAGACGGACTGATAATGGGGAGATGGACTGATAATGGGGAGATGGACTGATAAGAGGGAGTTGGACTGATAAGAGGGAGATGGACTGATAAGAGGGGGATGGACTGATAAGAGGGAGACGGACTGATAAGAGGGAGATGGACTGATAATGGGGAGATGGACTGATAAGAGGGAGTTGGACTGATAAGAGGGAGATGGACTGATAAGAGGGAGTTGGACTGATAAGAGGGAGATGGACTGATAAGAGGGAGATGGACTGATAAGAGGGAGATGGACTAATAAGAGGGAGATGGACTGATAAGAGGGAGATGGACTGATAAGAGGGAGATGGACTAATAAGAGGGAGATGGACTGATAATGGGGAGATGGACTGATAAGAGGGAGATGGACTGATAAGAGGGAGATGGACTGATAAGAGGGAGATGGACTAATAAGAGGGAGTTGGACTGATAAGAGGGAGATGGACTGATAAGAGGGAGATGGACTAATAAGAGGGAGATGGACTGATAAGAGGGAGACGGCCTATAAAGGGGAGATGGACTGAGAAGAGGGAGTTGGACTGATAATGGGGAGATGGACTGATAAGAGGGGGATGGACTGATAAGAGGGAGATGGACTGATAATGGGGAGATGGACTGATAAGAGGGAGATGGACTGATAAGAGGGAGTTGGACTGATAAGAGGGAGATGGACTAATAAGAGGGAGTTGGACTGATAAGAGGGAGACGGCCTATAAAGGGGAGATGGACTGATAAGAGGGAGTTGGACTGATAAGAGGGAGATGGACTGATAAGAGGGAGATGGACTAATAAGAGGGAGATGGACTGATAAGAGGGAGACGGCCTATAAAGGGGAGATGGACTGATAAGAGGGAGTTGGACTGATAATGGGGAGATGGACTGATAAGAGGGAGATGGACTGATAAGAGGGAGATGGACTGATAAGAGGGAGATGGACTGATAATGAGGAGATGGACTGATAAGAGGGAGATGGACTGATAAGAGGGAGATGGACTAATAAGAGGGAGATGGACTGATAAGAGGGAGATGGACTGATAAGAGGGAGATGGACTGATAAGAGGAAGATGGACTGATAATGGGGAGACGGGCTGATAATGGGGAGATGGACTGATAATGGGGAGACGGGCTGATAATGGGGAGACGGACTGATAATGGGGAGATGGACTGATAATGGGGAGACAGACTGATAAGAGGGAGATGGACTGATAAGAGGGAGACGGGCTGATAAAGGGGAGATGGACTGATAAGAGGGAGACGGACTGATAATGGGGAGATGGACTGATAATGGGGAGATGGGCTGATAATGGGGAGATGGACTGATAATGGGGAGACGGGCTGATAATGGGGAGACGGACTGATAATGGGGAGATGGACTGATAATGGGGAGACGGACTGATAATGGGGAGATGGACTGATAATGGGGAGACGGGCTGATAATGGGGAGATGGACTGATAATGGGGAGACGGACTGATAAGAGGGAGATGGACTGATAAGAGGGAGATGCACTGCTAATGGGGAGACGGACTGATAAGAGGGAGATGGACTGATAATGGGGAGATGGACTAATAAGAGGGAGATGGACTGATAATGGGGAGACGGACTGATAAGAGGGAGATGGACTGATAAGAGGGAGATGGACTGATAATGGGGAGACGGACTGATAAGAGGGAGATGGACTGATAAGAGGGAGATGGACTGATAAGAGGGAGATGGACTAATAAGAGGGAGATGGACTGATAATGGGGAGACGGACTGATAAGAGGGAGATGGACTGATAAGAGGGAGATGGACTGATAATGGGGAGATGGACTGATAATGGGGAGATGGACTAATAAGAGGGAGATGGACTAATAAGAGGGAGATGGACTGATAATGGGGAGACGGACTGATAAGAGGGAGATGGACTGATAATGGGGAGATGGACTAATAAGAGGGAGATGGACTAATAAGAGGGAGATGGACTGATAATGGGGAGACGGACTGATAAGAGGGAGATGGACTGATAAGAGGGAGATGGACTGATAATGGGGAGATGGACTAATAAGAGGGAGATGGACTAATAAGAGGGAGATGGACTGATAATGGGGAGACGGACTGATAAGAGGGAGATGGACTGATAAGAGGGAGATGGACTGATAAGAGGGAGATGGACTGATAATGGGGAGATGGACTGATAATGGGGAGATGGACTAATAAGAGGGAGATAGACTAATAAGAGGGAGATGGACTGATAAGAGGGAGATGGACTGATAATGGGGAGATGAGCTGATAATGGGGAGACGGACTGATAAGAGGGAGATGGACTGATAAGAGGGAGATGGACTGATAAGAGGGAGATGGACTGATAATGGGGAGATGGACTGATAATGGGGAGATGGACTAATAAGAGGGAGATGGACTAATAAGAGGGAGACGGACTGATAATGGGGAGATGGACTGATAATGGGGAGATGGACTAATAAGAGGGAGATGGACTGATAAGAGGGAGATGGACTGATAAGAAGGAGATGGACTGATAATGGGGAGATGGACTGATAATGGGGAGATGGACTAATAAGAGGGAGATGGACTAATAAGAGGGAGATGGACTGATAAGAGGGAGATGGGCTGATAAGAGGGAGATGGACTGATAAGAGGGAGATGGACTGATAAGAGGGAGATGGACTAATAAGAGGGAGATGGACTGATAAGAGGGAGATGGACTGATAAGAGGGAGATGGACTGATAATGGGGAGACGGACTGATAAGAGGGAGATGGGCTGATAAGAGGGAGTTGGACTGATAAGAGGGAGATGGACTGATAAGAGGGAGATGGACTAATAAGAGGGAGATGGACTGATAAGAGGGAGATGGACTGATAAGAGGGAGACGGACTGATAAGAGGGAGATGGACTGATAAGAGGGAGACGGACTGATAATGGGGAGATGGACTGATAATGGGGAGATGGACTGATAAGAGGGAGATGGACTGATAAGAGGGAGATGGACTAATAAGAGGGAGATGGACTGATAAGAGGGAGATGGACTGATAAGAGGGAGACGGACTGATAAGAGGGAGATGGACTGATAAGAGGGAGATGGACTGATAAGAGGGAGATGGACTGATAATGGGGAGACGGGCTGATAATGGGGAGATGGACTGATAAGAGGGAGATGGACTGATAAGAGGGAGATGGACTAATAAGAGGGAGATGGACTGATAAGAGGGGGATGGACTGATAAGAGGGAGACGGACTGATAAGAGGGAGATGGACTAATAAGAGGGAGACGGACTGATAAGAGGGAGTTGGACTGATAAGAGGGAGTTGGACTGATAAGAGGGAGATGGACTAATAAGAGGGAGACGGACTGATAAGAGGGAGATGGACTGATAAGAGGGAGATGGACTGATAAGAGGGAGATGGACTGATAAGAGGGAGATGGACTGATAATGGGGAGATGGACTGATAAGAGGGAGATGGACTGATAAGAGGGAGATGGACTGATAAGAGGGAGATGGACTGATAAGAGGGAGTTGGACTGATAAGAGGGAGTTGGACTGATAAGAGGGAGATGGACTAATAAGAGGGAGACGGACTGATAAGAGGGAGTTGGACTGATAAGAGGGAGTTGGACTGATAAGAGGGAGACGGACTAATAAGAGGGAGACGGACTGATAAGAGGGAGTTGGACTGATAAGAGGGAGACGGACTGATAAGAGGGAGATGGACTGATAAGAGGGAGATGGACTGATAAGAGGGAGATGGACTGATAAGAGGGAGACGGACTGATAAGAGGGAGATGGACTGATAAGAGGGAGATGGACTGATAAGAGGGAGATGGACTGATAAGAGGGAGATGGACTGATAATGGGGGGACGGGCTGATAAGAGGGAGATGGACTAATAAGAGAGAGATGGACTGATAAGAGGGAGATGGACTGATAAGAGGGAGATGGACTGATAATGGGGAAACGGGCTGATAATGGGGAGATGGACTGATAATGGGGAGACGGGCTGATAATGGGGAGACGGACTGATAATGGGGAGATGGACTGATAATGGGGAGACGGACTGATAATGGGGAGATGGACTGATAAGAGGGAGTTGGACTGATAATGGGGAGACGGGCTGATAAGAGGGAGATGGACTGATAAGAGGGAGATGGACTGATAAGGGGGAGACGGACTGATAATGGGGAGACGGGCTGATAATGGGGAGATGGACTGATAATGGGGAGACGGGCTGATAATGGGGAGACGGACTGATAATGGGGAGATGGACTGATAAGAGGGAGTTGGACTGATAAGAGGGAGATGGACTGATAAGAGGGAGATGGACTGATAAGAGGGAGATGGACTGATAATGGGGAGATGGACTGATAATGGGGAGATGGACTGATAAGAGGGAGTTGGACTGATAAGAGGGAGATGGACTGATAAGAGGGAGATGGACTGATAAGAGGGAGATGGACTGATAAGAGGGAGATGGACTGATAAGAGGGAGACGGACTGATAATGGGGAGATGGACTGATAATGGGGAGATGGACTGATAAGAGGGAGTTGGACTGATAAGAGGGAGATGGACTGATAAGAGGGGGATGGACTGATAAGAGGGAGACGGACTGATAAGAGGGAGATGGACTGATAATGGGGAGATGGACTGATAAGAGGGAGATGGACTGATAAGAGGGAGTTGGACTGATAAGAGGGAGATGGACTGATAAGAGGGAGATGGACTGATAAGAGGGAGATGGACTAATAAGAGGGAGATGGACTGATAATGGGGAGATGGACTGATAAGAGGGAGATGGACTGATAAGAGGGAGATGGACTAATAAGAGGGAGATGTACTGATAAGAGGGAGTTGGACTGATAAGAGGGAGATGGACTAATAAGAGGGAGTTGGACTGATAAGAGGGAGATGGACTGATAAGAGGGAGATGGACTAATAAGAGGGAGATGGACTGATAAGAGGGAGACGGCCTATAAAGGGGAGATGGACTGATAAGAGGGAGTTGGACTGATAATGGGGAGATGGACTGATAAGAGGGGGATGGACTGATAAGAGGGAGATGGACTGATAATGGGGAGATGGACTGATAAGAGGGAGATGGACTGATAAGAGGGAGTTGGACTGATAAGAGGGAGATGGACTAATAAGAGGGAGTTGGACTGATAAGAGGGAGACGGCCTATAAAGGGGAGATGGACTGATAAGAGGGAGTTGGACTGATAAGAGGGAGATGGACTAATAAGAGGGAGATGGACTAATAAGAGGGAGATGGACTGATAAGAGGGAGACGGCCTATAAAGGGGAGATGGACTGATAAGAGGGAGTTGGACTGATAAGAGGGAGATGGACTGATAAGAGGGAGATGGACTGATAAGGGGGAGACGGACTGATAATGGGGAGACGGGCTGATAATGGGGAGATGGACTGATAATGGGGAGACGGGCTGATAATGGGGAGACGGACTGATAATGGGGAGATGGACTGATAAGAGGGAGTTGGACTGATAAGAGGGAGATGGACTGATAAGAGGGAGATGGACTGATAAGAGGGAGATGGACTGATAATGGGGAGATGGACTGATAATGGGGAGATGGACTGATAAGAGGGAGTTGGACTGATAAGAGGGAGATGGACTGATAAGAGGGAGATGGACTGATAAGAGGGAGATGGACTGATAAGAGGGAGATGGACTGATAAGAGGGAGACGGACTGATAATGGGGAGATGGACTGATAATGGGGAGATGGACTGATAAGAGGGAGTTGGACTGATAAGAGGGAGATGGACTGATAAGAGGGGGATGGACTGATAAGAGGGAGACGGACTGATAAGAGGGAGATGGACTGATAATGGGGAGATGGACTGATAAGAGGGAGTTGGACTGATAAGAGGGAGATGGACTGATAAGAGGGAGATGGACTGATAAGAGGGAGATGGACTGATAAGAGGGAGATGGACTAATAAGAGGGAGATGGACTGATAAGAGGGAGATGGACTGATAAGAGGGAGATGGACTAATAAGAGGGAGATGGACTGATAATGGGGAGATGGACTGATAAGAGGGAGATGGACTGATAAGAGGGAGATGGACTGATAAGAGGGAGATGGACTAATAAGAGGGAGTTGGACTGATAAGAGGGAGATGGACTGATAAGAGGGAGATGGACTAATAAGAGGGAGATGGACTGATAAGAGGGAGACGGCCTATAAAGGGGAGATGGACTGAGAAGAGGGAGTTGGACTGATAATGGGGAGATGGACTGATAAGAGGGGGATGGACTGATAAGAGGGAGATGGACTGATAATGGGGAGATGGACTGATAAGAGGGAGATGGACTGATAAGAGGGAGTTGGACTGATAAGAGGGAGATGGACTAATAAGAGGGAGTTGGACTGATAAGAGGGAGACGGCCTATAAAGGGGAGATGGACTGATAAGAGGGAGTTGGACTGATAAGAGGGAGATGGACTGATAAGAGGGAGATGGACTAATAAGAGGGAGATGGACTGATAAGAGGGAGACGGCCTATAAAGGGGAGATGGACTGATAAGAGGGAGTTGGACTGATAATGGGGAGATGGACTGATAAGAGGGAGATGGACTGATAAGAGGGAGATGGACTGATAAGAGGGAGATGGACTGATAATGAGGAGATGGACTGATAAGAGGGAGATGGACTGATAAGAGGGAGATGGACTAATAAGAGGGAGATGGACTGATAAGAGGGAGATGGACTGATAAGAGGGAGATGGACTGATAAGAGGAAGATGGACTGATAATGGGGAGACGGGCTGATAATGGGGAGATGGACTGATAATGGGGAGACGGGCTGATAATGGGGAGACGGACTGATAATGGGGAGATGGACTGATAATGGGGAGACAGACTGATAAGAGGGAGATGGACTGATAAGAGGGAGACGGGCTGATAAAGGGGAGATGGACTGATAAGAGGGAGACGGACTGATAATGGGGAGATGGACTGATAATGGGGAGATGGGCTGATAATGGGGAGATGGACTGATAATGGGGAGACGGGCTGATAATGGGGAGACGGACTGATAATGGGGAGATGGACTGATAATGGGGAGACGGACTGATAATGGGGAGATGGACTGATAATGGGGAGACGGGCTGATAATGGGGAGATGGACTGATAATGGGGAGACGGACTGATAAGAGGGAGATGGACTGATAAGAGGGAGATGCACTGCTAATGGGGAGACGGACTGATAAGAGGGAGATGGACTGATAATGGGGAGATGGACTAATAAGAGGGAGATGGACTGATAATGGGGAGACGGACTGATAAGAGGGAGATGGACTGATAAGAGGGAGATGGACTGATAATGGGGAGACGGACTGATAAGAGGGAGATGGACTGATAAGAGGGAGATGGACTGATAAGAGGGAGATGGACTAATAAGAGGGAGATGGACTGATAATGGGGAGACGGACTGATAAGAGGGAGATGGACTGATAAGAGGGAGATGGACTGATAATGGGGAGATGGACTGATAATGGGGAGATGGACTAATAAGAGGGAGATGGACTAATAAGAGGGAGATGGACTGATAATGGGGAGACGGACTGATAAGAGGGAGATGGACTGATAATGGGGAGATGGACTAATAAGAGGGAGATGGACTAATAAGAGGGAGATGGACTGATAATGGGGAGACGGACTGATAAGAGGGAGATGGACTGATAAGAGGGAGATGGACTGATAATGGGGAGATGGACTAATAAGAGGGAGATGGACTAATAAGAGGGAGATGGACTGATAATGGGGAGACGGACTGATAAGAGGGAGATGGACTGATAAGAGGGAGATGGACTGATAAGAGGGAGATGGACTGATAATGGGGAGATGGACTGATAATGGGGAGATGGACTAATAAGAGGGAGATAGACTAATAAGAGGGAGATGGACTGATAAGAGGGAGATGGACTGATAATGGGGAGATGAGCTGATAATGGGGAGACGGACTGATAAGAGGGAGATGGACTGATAAGAGGGAGATGGACTGATAAGAGGGAGATGGACTGATAATGGGGAGATGGACTGATAATGGGGAGATGGACTAATAAGAGGGAGATGGACTAATAAGAGGGAGACGGACTGATAATGGGGAGATGGACTGATAATGGGGAGATGGACTAATAAGAGGGAGATGGACTAATAAGAGGGAGATGGACTGATAAGAGGGAGATGGGCTGATAAGAGGGAGATGGACTGATAAGAGGGAGATGGACTGATAAGAGGGAGATGGACTAATAAGAGGGAGATGGACTGATAAGAGGGAGATGGACTGATAAGAGGGAGATGGACTGATAATGGGGAGACGGACTGATAAGAGGGAGATGGGCTGATAAGAGGGAGTTGGACTGATAAGAGGGAGATGGACTGATAAGAGGGAGATGGACTAATAAGAGGGAGATGGACTGATAAGAGGGAGATGGACTGATAAGAGGGAGACGGACTGATAAGAGGGAGATGGACTGATAAGAGGGAGACGGACTGATAATGGGGAGATGGACTGATAATGGGGAGATGGACTGATAAGAGGGAGATGGACTGATAAGAGGGAGATGGACTAATAAGAGGGAGATGGACTGATAAGAGGGAGATGGACTGATAAGAGGGAGACGGACTGATAAGAGGGAGATGGACTGATAAGAGGGAGATGGACTGATAAGAGGGAGATGGACTGATAATGGGGAGACGGGCTGATAATGGGGAGATGGACTGATAAGAGGGAGATGGACTGATAAGAGGGAGATGGACTAATAAGAGGGAGATGGACTGATAAGAGGGGGATGGACTGATAAGAGGGAGACGGACTGATAAGAGGGAGATGGACTGATAAGAGGGAGATGGACTGATAAGAGGGAGATGGACTGATAATGGGGAGATGGACTGATAAGAGGGAGATGGACTGATAAGAGGGAGATGGACTGATAAGAGGGAGATGGACTAATAAGAGGGAGATGGACTGATAAGAGGGAGATGGACTGATAAGAGGGAGATGGACTGATAATGGGGAGATGGACTGATAAGAGGAAGATGGACTGATAAGGGGGAGACGGGCTGATAATGGGGAGATGGACTGATAATGGGGAGACGGGCTGATAATGGGGAGATGGACTGATAAGAGGGAGATGGACTGATAAGGGGGAGACGGGCTGATAATGGGGAGATGGACTGATAATGGGGAGACGGGCTGATAAGAGGGAGATGCACTGATAAGAGGGAGACGGGCTGATAATGGGGAGATGGACTGATAAGTGGGAGATGGACTGATAATGGGGAGACTGACTGATAATGGGGAGACGGACTGATAATGGGGAGATGGACTGATAATGGGGAGACGGGCTGATAATGGGGAGATGGACTGATAATGGGGAGACGGGCTGATAATGGGGAGACGGACTGATAATGGGGAGACGGACTGATAAGAGGGAGATGGACTGATAATGGGGAGATGGACTGATAATGGGGAGATGGACTGATAATGGGGAGATGGACTGATAATGGGGAGACGGACTGATAAGAGGGAGATGGACTGATAATGGGGAGATGGACTGATAATGGGGAGATGGGCTGATAATGGGGAGATGGACTGATAATGGGGAGACGGGCTGATAATGGGGAGACGGACTGATAATGGGGAGATGGACTGATAATGGGGAGATGGACTGATAAGAGGGAGATGGACTGATAAGAGGGAGATGGACTGATAATGGGGAGATGGACTGATAATGGGGAGATGGACTAATAAGAGGGAGATGGACTAATAAGAGGGAGATGGACTGATAAGAGGGAGATGGACTGATAAGAGGGAGATGGACTGATAATGGGGAGATGGACTGATAATGGGGAGATGGACTAATAAGAGGGAGATGGAATAATAAGAGGGAGATGGACTGATAAGAGGGAGATGGACTGATAAGAGGGAGATGGACTGATAAGAGGGAGATGGACTAATAAGAGGGAGATGGACTGATAATGGGGAGACGGACTGATAAGAGGGAGATGGACTGATAAGAGGGAGATGGACTGATAATGGGGAGATGGACTGATAATGGGGAGACGGACTGATAATGGGGAGACGGACTGATAATGGGGAGATGGACTGATAATGGGGAGATGGACTGATAATGGGGAGACGGACTGATAAGAGGGAGATGGACTGATAATGGGGAGACGGACTGATAATGGGGAGACGGACTGATAAGAGGGAGATGGACTGATAATGGGGAGACGGACTGATAATGGGGAGACGGACTGATAATGGGGAGACGGACTGATAATGGGGAGACGGACTGATAATGGGGAGATGGACTGATAATGGGGAGACAGACTGATAATGGGGAGACGGACTGATAATGGGGAGACGGGCTGATAATGGGGAGACGGACTGATAATGGGGAGATGGACTGATAATGGGGAGACGGGCTGATAATGGGGAGACGGACTGATAATGGGGAGATGGGCTGATAATGGGGAGACGGGCTGATAATGGGGAGACAGACTGATAAGAGGGAGATGGACTGATAAGAGGGAGATGGACTGATAAGAGGGAGACGGACTGATAATGGGGAGACGGACTGATAATGGGGAGACGGACTGATAATGGGGAGATGGACTGATAATGGGGAGACAGACTGATAATGGGGAGATGGACTGATAAGAGGGAGATGGACTGATAATGGGGAGACGGACTGATAATGGGGAGACGGGCTGATAATGGGGAGACGGACTGATAATGGGGAGACGGGCTGATAATGGGGAGACGGACTGATAATGGGGAGATGGGCTGATAATGGGGAGACGGGCTGATAATGGGGAGACAGACTGATAAGAGGGAGATGGACTGATAAGAGGGAGATGGACTGATAAGAGGGAGACGGACTGATAATGGGGAGACGGACTGATAATGGGGAGACGGACTGATAATGGGGAGATGGACTGATAATGGGGAGACAGACTGATAATGGGGAGATGGACTGATAATGGGGAGATGGACTGATAATGGGGAGACGGACTGATAATGGGGAGACGGACTGATAATGGGGAGACGGACTGATAATGGGGAGACGGACTGATAATGGGGAGACGGACTGATAATGGGGAGATGGACTGATAATGGGGAGACGGACTGATAAGAGGGAGATGGACTGATAATGGGGAGACGGACTGATAATGGGGAGACGGACTGATAATGGGGAGACGGACTGATAATGGGGAGATGGACTGATAATGGGGAGACAGACTGATAATGGGGAGACGGACTGATAATGGGGAGACGGGCTGATAATGGGGAGACGGGCTGATAATGGGGAGATGGACTGATAATGGGGAGACAGACTGATAATGGGGAGACGGGCTGATAATGGGGAGACAGACTGATAATGGGGAGACGGACTGATAATGGGGAGACGGACTGATAATGGGGAGACGGGCTGATAATGGGGAGACGGGCTGATAATGGGGAGATGGACTGATAATGGGGAGACAGACTGATAATGGGGAGACGGGCTGATAATGGGGAGACAGACTGATAATGGGGAGACGGGCTGATAATGGGGAGACAGACTGATAATGGGGAGACAGACTGATAATGGGGAGACGGGCTGATAAGAGGGAGATGAGCTGATAAGAGGGAGACAGACTGTTAAGTTGCACAATACTCACGACACGGGCACGAGATCAAAAATCCACGTTTCGGGGAAATACGTGCGCGTCTCCGAGCTGCTTCCACCTTCATCACCGTCTGTGGAATCGTCAGAAGCTTCTGCAACTCTGCCGGAGAGTAACGAGGGCGCTAAAGGAAGAGAAGACACTGCGTCACCAGCAATGTACAGCGGGGGACGCACCTGTGTATAGTGCGGGGGATGTATATAGTGCGGGAGATACACCTGTGTATAGTGCGGGGGACGCACCTGTGTATAGTGCGGGGGATGTATATAGTGTGGGGGATACACCTGTGTATAGTGTGAGGGATACACCTGTGTATAGTACGGGGGATGTATATAGTGTGGGGGACGCAACTGTATATAGTGAGAGGGATCTGTATATAGTGTGGGGGATGGATCTGTATATAGTGAGGGGGATCTATATATAGTGGGGGGGACGTACCTGTATATAGTGGGGGGGTCTGTATATAGTGTGGTGGATACACCTGTATATAGTGCGGGGGACACACCTGTATATAGTGCGGGGGACACACCTGTATATAGTGCGGGGGAAACACCTGTATATAGTGAGGGGGATACACCCTTATATAGTGCGGGGGACGCACCTGTGTATAGTGCGGGGGATGTATATAGTGCGGGGGATACACCTGTGTATAGTACAGGGGATGTATATAGTGTGGGGGATCTATATATAGTGGGGGATACACCTGTATATAGTGTGGGGGATACACCTGTATATAGTGTGGGGGATACACCTGTATATAGTGTGGGGGACACACCTGTATATAGTGCGGGGGACACACCTGTATATAGTGAGGGGGATACACCCTTATATAGTGCGGGGGACGCACCTGTGTATAGTGCGGGGATGTATATAGTGCGGGGGATACACCTGTGTATAGTAAGGAGGATGTATATAGTGCGGGGGACGCACCTGTATATAGTGAGGGGGATCTGTATATAGTGTGGGGGATGGATCTGTATATAGTGTGGGGGATCTATATATAGTGGGGGGGATGTACCTGTATATAGTGGGGGATACACCTGTATATAGTGTGGGGGATACACCTGTATATAGTGCGGGGGACACACCTGTATATAGTGCGGGGGACACACCTGTATATAGTGCGGGGGATACACCTGTATATAGTGCGGGGGACACACCTGTATATAGTGCGGGGGACACACCTGTATATAGTGCGGGGGATACACCCTTATATAGTGCGGGGGGATACACCTGTATATAGTGCTGGGGGATACACGTGTATATAGTGCGGGACACTCCTGTATATAGTGTGAGGGATACACCTGTGTATAGTAAGGGGGATGTATATAGTGCGGGGGACGCACCTGTATATAGTGAGGGGGATCTGTATATATAGTGTGGGGGATGGATCTGTATATAGTGTGGGGGATCTATATATAGTGGGGGGGACGTACCTGTATATAGTGGGGGATACACCTGTATATAGTGTGGGGGATACACCTGTATATAGTGCGGGGGACACACCTGTATATAGTGCGGGGGACACACCTGTATATAGTGCAGGGGACACACCTCTATATAGTGCGGGCGATACACCCTTATATAGTGCGGGGGACACACCTGTATATAGTGCGGGGGACACACCTGTATATAGTGCAGGGGACACACCTGTATATAGTGAGGGGGATACACCCTTATATAGTGCGGGGGACGCACCTGTGTATAGTGCGGGGATGTATATAGTGCGGGGGATACACCTGTGTATAGTAAGGGGGATGTATATAGTGCGGGGGACGCACCTGTATATAGTGAGGGGGATCTGTATATAGTGTGGGGGATGGATCTGTATATAGTGTGGGGGATCTATATATAGTGGGGGGACGTACCTGTATATAGTGGGGGATACACCTGTATATAGTGTGGGGGATACACCTGTATATAGTGCGGGGGACACACCTGTATATAGTGCGGGGGACACACCTGTATATAGTGCGGGGGACGCACCTGTATATAGTGCAGGGGACACACCTCTA
The DNA here is from genome assembly GCF_048569485.1 of Anomaloglossus baeobatrachus. Lineage (NCBI taxonomy): Eukaryota > Metazoa > Chordata > Amphibia > Anura > Aromobatidae > Anomaloglossus > Anomaloglossus baeobatrachus. The sequence continues at coordinate 4,897,618 of NC_134357.1, forward strand.
TATAGTGCGGGGGATACACCCTTATATAGTGCGGGGGGGATACACCTGTATATAGTGTGGGGGATACACCTGTATATAGTGCGGGACACACACATGTATATAGTGTGGGGGACGCACCTGTATATAGTGAGGGGGATCTGTATATATAGTGTGGGGGATGGATCTGTATATAGTGTGGGGGATCTATATATAGTGGGGGGGATGTACCTGTATATAGTGGGGGATACACCTGTATATAGTGTGGGGGATACACCTGTATATAGTGTGGGGGATACACCTGTATATAGTGCGGGGGACACACCTGTATATAGTGCGGGGGACACACCTGTATATAGTGCGGAGGACACACCTGTATATAGTGCGGGGGATACACCCTTATATAGTGCGGGGGATACACCTGTATATAGTGCGGGGGGGATACACCTGTATATAGTGCGGGGGGATACACCTGTATATAGTGCGGGGGGATACACCTGTATATAGTGCGGGGGGATACACCTGTATATAGTGCGGGGGGATACACCTGTATATAGTGTGGGGGATACACCTGTATATAGTGCGGGACACACACCTGTATATAGTGTGGGGGGGACACCTGTATATAGTGCGGGGGGATACACCTGTATTTAGTGCGGGGACATACCTGTATACAGTAGCGGGGCTGTATATAGTGCAGGGGATACACATTTATATAGTGCGGGGGGGGATACACCTGTATATAGTGCGGGGGATACACCTGTATTTAGTGCGAGGGGGATACACCTGTATATAGTGCGGGGGATATACATGTACAGTTAGGTCCAGAAATCTTTGGCCAGTGGCACAATTTTGGTGAGTTGGGCTCTGCATGCCACCACATTGGATGTGAAATGAAACCTCTACAACAGAATTCAAGTGCAGATTGTAACGTTTAATTTGATGGTTTGAACAAAAATATCTGATAGAAATTGTAGGAATTGTCACATTTCTTTACAAACACTCCACATTTTAGGAGGTCAAAAGTAATTGGACAAATAAACCAAACCCAAACAAAATATTTTTATTTTCAATATTTTGTTGCGAATCCTTTGGAGGCAATCACTGCCTTAAGTCTGGAACCCATGGACATCACCAAACGCTGGTTTTCCTCCTTCTTAATGCTTTGCCAGGCCTTTACAGCCGCAGCCTTCAGGTCTTGCTTGTTTGTGGGTCTTTCCGTCTTAAGTCTGGATTTGAGCAAGTGAAATGCATGCTCAATTGGGTTAAGGTCTGGTGATTGACTTGGCCATTGCAGAATGTTCCACTTTTTTGCCCTCATGAACTCCTGGGTAGCTTTGGCTGTATGCTTGGGGTCATTGTCCATCTGTACTATGAAGCACCGTCCGATCAACTTTGCGGTATTTCGCTGAATCTGGGCTGAAAGTATATCCCGGTACACTTCAGAATTCATCCGGCTACTCTTGTCTGCTGTTATGTCATCAATAAACACAAGTGACCCAGTGCCAGTGAAAGCCATGCATGCCCATGCCATCACGTTGCCTCCACCATGTTTTACAGAGGGTGTGGTGTGCCTTGGATCATGTGCCGTTCCCTTTCTTGTCCTTACTTTTTTCTTCCCATCATTGTGGTACAGGTTGATCTTGGTCTCATCTGTCCATAGAATACTTTTCCAGAACTGAGCTGGCTTCATGAGGTGTTTTTCAGCAAATGTAACTCTGGCCTGTCTATTTTTGGAATTGATGAATGGTTTGCATCTAGATGTGAACCCTTTGTATTTACTTTCATGGAGTCTTCTCTTTACTGGTGACTTAGAGACAGATACACCTACTTCACTGAGAGTGTTCTGGACTTCAGTTGATGTTGTGAACGGGTTCTTCTTCACCAAAGAAAGTATGCGGCGATCATCCACCACTGTTGTCATCCGTGGATGCCCAGGCCTTTTTGAGTTCCCAAGCTCACCAGTCAATTCCTTTTTCCTCAGAATGTACCCGACTGTTGATTTTGCTACTCCAAGCATGTCTGCTATCTCTCTGATGGATTTTTTCTTTTTTTTCAGCCTCAGGATGTTCTGCTTCACCTCAATTGAGATTTCCTTAGACCGCATGTTGTCTGGTCACAGCAACAGCTTCCAAATGCAAAACCACACACCTGTAATCAACCCCAGACCTTTTAACTACTTCATTGATTACAGGTTAATGAGGGAGACGCCTTCAGAGTTAATTGCAGCCCTTAGAGTCCCTTGTCCAATTACTTTTGGTCCCTTGAAAAAGAGGAGGCTATGCATTGCAGAGCTATGATTCCTAAACCCTTTCTCCGATTTGGATGTGAAAACTCTCATATTGCAGCTGGGAGTGTGCACTTTCAGCCCATATTATATATAGAATTGTATTTCTGAACATGTTTTTGTAAACAGCTAAAATAACAAAACTTGTGTCACTGTCCAAATATTTCTGGACCTAACTGTATATAGTGTGGGGGATACACCTGTATATAGTTCGGGGGACACACCTGTATATAGTGCGGGGGATACACCTGTATATAGTGCGGGGGACCTACCTGTATACAGTGGCGGGGCTGTATATAGTGCAGGGGATACACCTGTATATAGGGTGGGGGATACACCTGTATATAGTACGGGGGACACACCTGTATATAGTGCGGGGGACACACCTGTATACAGTGCGGAGTACACACCTGTATATAGTGCGAGGGACAGACCTGTATATAGTGCGGGGATACACCTGTATATAGTGCGGGGGGGACACCTGTATACAGTGCGGGGGATACAGTATATCTGTACGTCTCATTGTATAGGGGACATTTTGGCCCCTTTGGACGGCGCTCTTGGTTTCGGTGTACAGGGCTCAGTATTCTCTCGGGGGTCTCTGTGGATATTTTCGGCTTTGCACCGTTTTCTCCCCTCCAGGATCTGATCCTATTTGATGGCCGCTCTCCGGTTTTCTGTTTGTCCTTTAATATCGAGTTATTGGGAGTTTCAGGTTTTAGGTCCGGCGTTTTATGTAGGATTACACATCAGACAGGACAATGAGGGCGGCTAAACCTAAACTACCCAAAGGGCTCACAATCAGGATCTCCAGAAGGTCTGAGGAAGAGCAGGCCAAGGGTCGAGAGTGAGAAACAGAACCCCGGGGTTCAGTCTCCGAGGGTCCAGGGTGAGGAGCAGAACTCCGGGAGTCAGTCTCCGTGGGTCCAGGGTGAAGAGCAGATCCCTAGGGTCGATTTCTGAAGGTCCTGGGTAAGGAGCAGATCCGTGGTCAGTCTCCGAGGGTCCAGTAGTGAGAAGCAGAACCTCAGGATAAGTCTCTGTGGTTCCAGGATGAGGAGCAGAACCTCAGGATCAGTCTCCGTGGTTCCAGGGTGAGGAGCAGGACCCCAGGGTCAGCCCCGGAGGGTCCAGGGTGAGGAGCAGAACCCCAGGGTCAGTCTCTGAGAATCCCGGGGGAGGAGCAGAACCTCGGAATCAGTCTCCAAGGGTCCAAGATGAGGAGCAGAACCCCAGGGTCAGTCTCCGAGGGTCCAGTAGTGAGAAGCAGAACCTCAGAATCAGTCTCCGTGGTTCCAAGGTGAGGAGCAAGACCCCAGGGTCAGTCTCCGAGGGTCCAGGGTGAGGAGCAGAACCCCGGGGGTCAGTCTCCGAGGGTCCAGAGTGAGAAGCAGAACCCCGGGGTCAGTCTCCGAGGGTGCAGCAGTGAGAAGCAGAACCTCAGGATCAGTCTCCGTGGTTCCAGGGTGAGGAGCAGGACCCCAGGGTCAGTCTCAGAGGATCCAGGATGAGGAGCAGAGCCCCGGAAGTCAGTCTCCGAGGGTCCAGTAGTGAGAAGCAGAACCTCAGGATCAGTCTCCATGGTTCCAGGGTGAGGAGCAGGACCCCAGGGTCAGCCTCAGAGGGTCCAGGGTGAGGAGCAGAACCTCGGGGGTCAGTCTCCAAGGGTCCAGGTTGAGGAGCAGATCCGGGGTCAGTCTCTGAGGGTCCATGATGAGAAGCAGAACCTCGGGATCAGTCTTCGAGGATCCAGGGTGAGGAGCAGAACCCCAGGGTCAGTCTCTGAGAATCCCGGGGGAGGAGCAGAACCTCGGAATCAGTCTCCAAGGGTCCAGGATGAGGAGCAGAAACCCAGGGTCAGTCTCCAAGGGTCAAAGGGTGAGGAGGAGAACCCTGGGGTCAGTCTCTGAGGGTCCATGGGGAGGAGGAGAACCCCAGGGTCAGTCTCCAAGAGTCTAGTAGTGAGAAGCAGAACCTCAGGATCAGTCTCCGCGGTTCCAGGGTGAGGAGCAGAACCCCGGGGTCAGTCTCTGAGGGTCCAGAGTGAGGAGCAGAACCCCAGGATCAGTGTCTGTGGGCCCAGGGTGAGGAGCAGATCCTTGGGGTCAGTGTCCGACGGTCAAGGATGAAGAACAGAACCTGAGGTCAGTCTCTGAAGGTCCAGGGTGAGCAGCAGATCCCCGGGGTCAGTCTCCAAAAGTCCAGGGTGAGGAACAGAACCTCAGGATCAGTCTCCAAGGGTCCAGGGTGAGGAGCAGAACCCTGGGGCCATTCCCCAAGGGTCCAGGGTGAAGAACAGAACCTCGGGGTCAGTCTCCAAAGGTCCAGGGTGAGAAGCAGAACCCCGGGGTCAGTCTCCAACGGTCCACGGTGAGGAGCATATCCCCAGGGTCAGTCTCTGAGAGTCCAGAGTGAGGAGCAGAACCCCGGGGTCAGTCTCCAACGGTCCACGGTGAGGAGCAGAACCCCGAGAGTCAGTCTCAGTCTCTAGACCTGTGTGTCCCCTCTGTACATCACATTCCTGTCATCTTCGGAGGTCGTCCATCACTGCTGTCAGCTCAGGACAGGCAGGAAGACAGATGACCTCCTGCGAGTGACTCCCATCATTGCTATCAAGCTCTGCAGAGTGGTGCAGAAAATACTGAATGTTGAATAAACTCCCTCAAAGAAGAAGTCACAGTGTCCATGGCCACGGCCGGAGGAGCGCCCCCCGGTGTGGGGATGTGGGGAGACAATCCAGCTAAAGGAGCTGAAGACTGAAGCGGCAATGGAGTCATCAATACTGAGAAGGAGGATATATAAAGTATACAATGTGCCCGTATATTACCATTCATCGCCCCAAATTATCTGCGCCACCCGGGTGAACCCCAAACACAGCAAAATGATCCCAGACCTCTTCTGCAAAGATGGACGAACAATGTGTCTAAGGCCGGGCAGCGCGAGGACGGAAAGCCACCAGCTCAGACTTATTTCTGTACTTACATTTCTGTGTTTTCGGTCAAAAATCTATTTTGGGTTTTATTTAAATTTTAATTCCTACAAATGTTATTTAATGTAGAAGCAGCATTTTGCTTTTGTAACTTATAATTTGCTTATATTTGTGCCCTGGCGCATTCTGTGGTCATAAATCATCCGTGTGCAGCTCCGAAAAAGATAAAGGAGTAAAGCAATGTTCATGCAGGGCATTTTTTAACATAGTTTATGCCTTGGTTCTATGCAAATCCATGCCAATAAAACGCTGCCTTCACAGTCCCAGCAAAGCCTATGAGATCCCAGAAATCTCGTGCCGTCACACAGGCTGGGGGCGCATCTGACTGCAACCAATCACAGACACCAATGGGCGGGGAAAGCAGTGAATATGCATGAGGCTAATGAGCGGCCCTGGAAGAAGGATAACACGAAACCTATAGGTCGGGGATTCTTGGACCCTCGCTCCATAAGTTAGGTAGATAACATATATCTAATTTTTCATCTCAATCTGGTGGGCTTGTGTGTGTACCTATTCCTGAACTGTGTCTCCAGTTTACTATTTGTGATGCTGATCTGTATGCATAGCTTTGCTACTGATACAGAACAGCCATCTTATACACATACTTATATTCTCCAGAGACATGGTTTGTGAGGTTTTTGGCAGTAAAACACTATCTCCCCGTCTTTATAAATTCTAATAGATGTTTTTCTGCTGATTTATGGAGCGAGGCTGCCACCTGCTGGTCTCCCAAAAAAGCTCCTCTACATTAAGGTTTTATCAAATTTTGTCTTTTTGTCTTTTTTGTTACTACTTTGAATAAGTGTTAATAAAATTTGTATTTTTATAATTAGTTTGCCTTTGTACAGATTTTTTTTTCCTGTTTGCATTCTACTCTCTGTATATGGCTTTATCCATGTTCCTAATATGGCACGGATTATTTGTCCGTGTATGTTGTGTGTTCTAAGCATTTATCATGTTTCATATGTATAGACAGGTAAAATCATGATAGGGAACATGGCGTTACTATCTCCTGGGAAATGGAATGAAGGAAGGAGTGATCCAGCACAAATCCTCGTGATTAAAAGTAAAAAATCATCTTTTATTTCAAAAATTAAAAAGTCATCAGAGACCGGGAGTAGGAAACATATTTACAACAGGCGCATAGGCAAAACTTTACGCGTTTCGGACTGGGAAAGTAAAAACAACGGAGTCCTTAATCATACTTATGATTAAGGACTCCGTTGTTTTTACTTTCCCAGTCCGAAACGCGTAAAGTTTTGCCTATGCGCCTGTTGTAAATATGTTTCCTACTCCCGGTCTCTGATGACTTTTTAATTTTTGAAATAAAGGATGATTTTTTACTTTTAATCACGAGGATTTGTGCTGGATCACTCCTTCCTTCATTCCATTTCCCATTACCTTGGCTGGCCTGGACCTTCCAGCGGATCCGTGCACTCAGGAGATCACAGCAGTGGAGTCGGCAGGTGAGCTGAAATACCTTCTTTTTACGTCTAGTTACTATCTCCTACCTGGGACCTCAAGGAGGGCAAATATCCATGAAATCGAGGATCTCGAGCAGCATCTCATTCACCGGCTCCCATCTGAGGTCACCAGAGGAGGTAGGTGGGAATGGCCGGTACCTGGTAAAAAAAGGTTCTGACCTAGAGCCATTGTTTAGTGCTGGGAGATACAGTGTGCTGTAATAACCATTCCCATGACAACAGGTCTAGTAACTTTCTTTTGTTTATCCCTTTTATTTTTCTGCAACTGTATATACTGTTTTGTCTTGTCCCCTTTGTAATTTCTTTTGTATATTGTTATAACCACGGCCTAATTGTTGAATTGAATAGATAATATTTAATAGCTTTGCTCCTCTTGCTCTATAAACTGCACCCCTGAAGCCTCTGAAACGTTACGAGTAATGGGCATGCAATTGGCCGGTATAAACAATTAGTAGTCGCAGATTGGTTATTGCAGAGCGCAGTCATTGTCTCATCCATCAACCATCAGTCAGTTGTCTGATTGTCCTGACAATTGGTGGCAGTGGTGGGATTGTTGGTGTTGGACACAGATAAAACCCAAATGCAGAAATGATTTTCAGCTCCAAATACATGCATTTAGAAAAAACAATCCTGTTAAAGTAGTTAAGAGAATATAAAAGTGCATCTAAAGAAGTACGAGTATGATCATTTACCTAAAAGAGCAGAACAGTGCACCCTAGGAAAGTATAAGTATATAGATGAGAGGATGATAGTATATCTAAGAATATAATAGTCACATACAGTGAGACGATATCTCTGCATCTCTGAGGACAATGCTGTGTATAAGCAGAGTATAACACTTACTAACAGTATCAAACACGAAGTATAATCATTTTATATCAAAGCAGCAGGACCGTCCTTCCCTTCTACTGATCAATGGCACTCTCAGGGTCACTCTTTTACTACGGCTATATAGAACCATGGCCTTGACATGCCGGCTGATTACCTCTGCTAATGACCATGACACTGACATATATGCCGATTACCTCTGCTGAAGACCATGATACTGACATATTTGCTGATTACTTCTGCTGACAACCATTGTGTGACGACTCAGCATCTGGCCAATAGTGTGGGGAGAAACTGTTCTTAATTAGGCCAGACATATTGTTTCTTTGTTCAGTAAATCAAGAGAAGTTAGCAATTGTTTCATGTCAGACTGACGAGAGCCCTGATTGTCTGTTAAATGTGGATTATCTGATAAATGTGGATTGACTCAGCTCTTTTGACTACATAATTCAGAGGAAAATCTTGCAGTCAGATTGAAATAGTAAAAAATGAGAGAGCAGCCATCTCTAACCAATCCTGTCAGACACAATACCCTGAAATGGAAACTGAGGGGTAGAAAGGGCCTCGCTTCTGTCACCAGGTGGATATTCTACAGGACTTCAGCCTAGGATCCATAGTTCCAGCATGAACATCTCAGTGTTGTTGCTCAATGCGGACCCCAAAAATTTGGTTGGAGAACCCAGGCTGGGACAATTTGATTACCAGACTACATATCTTGCTGTGCTCGGTCAGCTTCCTAAGCTTGCCACAATGTCCTCTCAATAGGTGCCCACCAAAAGCAGAGTGCTGCTAGCTGAAATAATTTGCTGTGGAAGCCTCAAAGTCACTAAGACTCTAATCCCTGGTGGGCCAGCGGAAGGGTGAGACTCTGTTGCTTGTACTATCTTGTATTCTTGCTGGGAATGTACAATATGTGTTTGGCTGTTGATGAACGAATAAAGTTTTATCAATTTGTGGTTTCCTCACCCTGTGTTGTCTGAGAAGTATTATGCCCACGGGGAAGGAGTGTGGGCGCTCAGTAGGATGAACCCTGGTCCCTGTGGTTTTTCTGAAGACAGGCCAGCGGACGAGAGCACTCACTGACCCTCATGTCTCCACAACTGGTGGCAGAAGTGGGATTCTACTCAGCCCAGCTGATCCAGGGGAGCTGCATGGGACTGTGGTTCGTAGACAAAATCCAAGGGCTCAACAACCATGGAGGCATTAGGGCATACAGGTTTCGGACGCCATCATGTCCAACTCCACCAGCTCGGCCTAAGGAAGAGGACCGGAGTGGACATACAGCCACTGCAGGAAATGGCAACTACAGGAGCTGTGCCAGATTAGACAGATCGATTACAATGTCACCGATACCCAGTCGGATTTGATCCATGAATTGGTCTGTTGGGATACCCAAAACATTGTGGATGGTGATGAAGATGCTGAAGGTTGACACAGGAGAACTAATTTGTATGCCAGATCATGGATCCCGAGGCAGTCTGCAATCAACAACCCAGTCTCAAGCAGTCTGAATCTGGGAGTTGTTGGCCACATTGGGTCCCGAAGCCTCAAGTGGAGGTGAAGGCTTGTGTTCTGGATCTGTTTTGGAAGTTCCAGTTCACCTACTACACCTACTCGAGCAGGACTGTCCCACTACCCAGCAAAAACCTGTTATACTTGAAGGCGCCTTGGACATAGGGACAAAGATTGTCTCCAAAGTCGGGGCCCCATGCCTGGAGCCTGTCTGCCGGTCAGCCAGTCAACATCTGCGGAGATGAGCCATCGGGGTCTGAGGGATACTACTCCCAGGATACACCAGCAGCGAAGAAAGTTATATACCTGGTCAGACACTCTACCCCAGCCTACCTCCCTTGCCTCACCCAGCCCATCAAGGTCAATGACAAACAGGCACAGGGACTTTGAGATACTTGGTCTTCCATCATACTGGTTAGCTCAGATATTGATTCCCCAAAGCACATTTACCAATCCGCCAAGTGACCATTTCTCTGGCTGGCAGCCAGCACTCCGACATCCCTCTGGCACGTGTGCAGTTGGTCTGGGGGATAGAGTTGAGCGAGTACTTGACTATTCGTACTCGCTATACTCATGAGTACTGTCTAATACTGGTGTATTTGTTCCAAATAGTGTGTGCAATGCAAGTCAACGGGGAAAAACTCGCAATGTAACGAGTAACCCGTATTCAACACTATTCACTACTCGCAGAAAAAGTACAGCTTTCGGGTTACTTGTTACTTTGCGAGTATTCTCCATTGACTTGCATTGCACATACTATTCGGAATGAATACGCGAGTATTAGATAGGACTATAGCGAGTGCGAATAGCTAGGTACTCGCTCAACTCTACTGGGGAACTGACCAGGAAGAAGTTGCAGTGGGGCTCATGGACGGTCTACCCACACCTGTTTTTTTAGAGAACGACCTAGGACAAGGACTATCCAGCCAGTTTGTCACAGCCATCATCCACAACCTAGCGAAGCAGCACCCTGATGCGGATCCTTCTGCCATCTCTTCCGAGAATAACTCACATTTCCAGCCTCCATCATCCTCCCCTGAGCCAGTGATAGTGCGTACACCTAACCAGACTATGACCATTGACTGGCACGAGATAGATCGTAAGGAGTTTAGGGAAGCCCAACTCAAATATCCCACCTTAGAGTGATTGATGACCTGAGGGAGGAAATCAGAGGGAGGTGTAGCTGGGAGCCTTTGTTGCTGTCCTCACCATTACAAGGGCAAAGATCATGGAAATGCCAGAGGACCGTCCCGACAAGAGAAAAGGGATAACAGAGGCCTATCACATCTGGCAGCCCCATAAACATTGACCCTTGCCAGTGTAGTGGGTGGGCCTACCCCCTACTAGTTCAGCACAGGTTACCCGGCACTGTTATTATTAAAAGTGTTGAATTTTATTATTGTATGTGATTTTGTGTATTAGGGCACCCCCTAGTGGCCGGGTGGGACGGCTGTTGCCACCGGGGAGGAGGAGTCGGCCGGATATCTAGGGAAGGGCAGTGTGTGTGCGAGGAGTAGGATCCGGGACAGCAGGCAGTGAACATCTGGAGCGGCAAGAGTGAGTGTATGAGCGGAACATCAAGGGACACCGGAGTAAAGGAGGTGGACGCAACCTCAGGGTCTATTCCGCTGGTGTGGGTCCAGTGTGTGCTTGACCGGAGAGTGGGAGCCCAGAGAAGAGGAGTATCTAGGGCATATCCCCACCAGAGGGCGCGTTTGGGCAGGTTGTCCCCAGCTCCACCAATATTGCCGGAATCTGCTGACCGGAGTGTTATTTTGTGCTTGAATAAATGTCAGTTTTTATGCATTTCAACTTCTGCCTGAAGACTCTTTGTGCATCGGCCGGTGAAAGAGACGTCCCATACTGCACATTCAAGTCAGTCTCTGAAGTTAAAGAAGTGGTGGAACCAGGGGTCTGCCTCAGCACCAGTGCCACGACTACACAGCCAGAGGTGCCCCTGGACCATCACTTCATGTGGCGTAGTCGGCAGGATACGAGTCCCTTGCCGGAGAACCAGGAGACTGAAGACCAAGTAGTGCCTGAGGCACAGAATTCTGACTATGGGAGAAGATTTCCAGTCCCCTGGTGGGAAGAGAACATAGTACCCGCAGCGTTGGACCGGGTACAGGATGATGACCAGAAGGCCGTTATCTATGTTGAGGAAGAAAAGGCGCGAAAAGTTGGCGCCGAAAGAAGAGCCTGGGGCTGGCCGGTGCCGAAGAAGAGGTACGGAGTACTCCGCCCAAAGAGGGGAGGCGCCAGCTCCAGGGCATTGAGGAAAACATACAAAGTGGGCGGTGTTTGGAAAAGAAAGAAGTACCGCCGCGGAGGAGTCAAGAGAAAGCGTGAGGCTGGGGGAGGATTCTGTTTAAGAGCGGGAAACAGAGGCCCGCCTCCTTTTTCCTCAGTCTGCGTTATGACTCTGCCGCTTGCTACAACACAGCGATTAGAGATGGCAGCACTTGGACAACCAGAGGAATTGGCTACTACCATGGCTTTGATCAGCCTAGGCCGGGGCCGACCCAGGTTCGCTCCTGCCAGTGAGGCGGCCTTGGTGGATCTTCCAATCGGACCGGGAGGTTCTACACGCCCGGATAAGGTGTCTTGGAAGACCACCTGGGACGCACAGACCGGGAGCACTATCACTGAAGTGAGGGCGACTTATGCTACTCCATCGGGAAGCCGTCCGGGAGTTACAGCCTTCCCGTGGGAGACCTCACAGCTTGACGCCGCCGCTCCACCATATGCTCCCTTGTCGGAGTCGGCGGAAGACTTTGCCGAGCGTCTGGAGAAGGATCACCGTGGCTTCGTCTGGGACCCGGTAGTCGTCCCGCCCGCTGAGCCGCACCCCAGAGCTCCGTCCCCGAAGCCCGACCCTGTTCAGGAACGTCTTCTGGCCGAAAACCTTGTCCGGAAGATGCTGTCCGGTCCGGGCGGAGAGGAGCTGGCCCTGCAGTTTACCACCGGCGTGGTTGTAAAATTCAACCAGAAAGAGGGGTACGGCTTCATCCGCGAGATCAGCACCGGGGACGACTATTTTTATAATAGAGTCCACCTGGACGTGGAGGGGTTGCCCAGGCGTCTCCACACCCTTTGGCCGGGCGAGAAGGTCCAGTTCTTGCCGGACGCGGGAAGTCGCGGCCTGTTTGCCGTGGCCGTGAACCGCCTGCCAACCGCCCGGGAAGTGGAACAGTGGCAAGAGGAGCTGGACTGGGAGGAGCAACAAGAGCGGCGCCGGAGCCATGCCAGACCGGTCCCGTCCGAGTCCTCTTACCCCCGGCGCATCATGGCTGCTGCCCCGGAAACAGCGTCTGAACCGACCATTGACCCGGAGAAGATTCCATCAGTGGTAGCGGTAACACAAAATGTTACCAACAAGCCGGTCATCATGCTAGACGCGTCGCCACCCGCGCCACCACCATCCCGGGCAGAGACGCCATCACCCCCGCGAGGAGCTGCAGCAGCTGCGCCCGTGGAGCCGCCTTTCGCCCCTGTGTCCTTCAGAAGAATCCGCCGCCAGCCGGGACAATCGCTGGGGGCCTATATCCAGGCTCAAGCGGAGGAATGGAAGCGGGCCTGGCCCCCAGAGTAAGTTCCTACTGCCCATCTGTTGTTTAAGTCCGGTGCTGTTTAACCGGCAGAAGTTCTTTTAAAAGTTTTACGGGTCCGTTGCCCGCCAACTAAGACCGGGAGCGCTGTTGAGCCTCCGGGCGCCCATCTAAGACCGGGAGCGCTGTTGAGCCTCTGGGCGCTACCTAGAGACCGGGAGCGCTGCTGCGCCACTAAGCGCCCCTAAAAGACCGGGAGCGCTGCTGCGCCACTAAGCGCCCCCAAAAGACCGGGAGCGCCGCTGAACTGGTGCCGCTGTTGGTGTGGACTGACCTAAAAGGTTTTTATGTTTTAATGTGTTTATAGTTAAGAGCCTTGCCGGGAGGCTCGGATTTTAAGAGGGGAGGCATGTAGTGGGTGGGCCTACCCCCTACTAGTTCAGCACAGGTTACCCGGCACTGTTATTATTAAAAGTGTTGAATTTTATTATTGTATGTGATTTTGTGTATTAGGGCACCCCCTAGTGGCCGGGTGGGACGGCTGTTGCCACCGGGGAGGAGGAGTCGGCCGGATATCTAGGGAAGGGCAGTGTGTGTGCGAGGAGTAGGATCCGGGACAGCAGGCAGTGAACATCTGGAGCGGCAAGATTGAGTGTGTGAGCGGAACATCAAGGGACACCGGAGTAAAGGAGGTGGACGCAACCTCAGGGTCTATTCCGCTGGTGTGGGTCCAGTGTGTGCTTGACCGGAGAGTGGGAGCCCAGAGAAGAGGAGTATCTAGGGCATATCCCCACCAGAGGGCGCGTTTGGGCAGGTTGTCCCCAGCTCCACCAATATTGCCGGAATCTGCTGACCGGAGTGTTATTTTGTGCTTGAATAAATGTCAGTTTTTATGCATTTCAACTTCTGCCTGAAGACTCTTTGTGCATCGGCCGGTGAAAGAGACGTCCCATACTGCACATTCAAGTCAGTCTCTGAAGTTAAAGAAGTGGTGGAACCAGGGGTCTGCCTCAGCACCAGTGCCACGACTACACAGCCAGAGGTGCCCCTGGACCATCACTTCACCAGGATCCAGCAGTTTATTAAAAAGGGGAGTGTGAGGTAAATCCGGAGATATGACGATAAATCATGATATTCAAGTTATGTCAGGAAGCCCTCTCCTGGTGTCACCCCCCCTTTCCTTCACACAACTCCTTCAAGCAGAAATTTACCACAGGGATAAACGGTTTGTTTAGCAGATAGGTGTCAAAGGAACTGGTCTGTGTTCCGCTTACACCTTCAACAGCCATCTCCTCTGATATGGAGATTAGTGTTCCCTCAGGCCTCTAAAACAAAGAGAGAGGAAGAGCCCCTGGGAGCTGTGTCCGCTCATCAAAGAAAGTGGACAGTGACCTGGCAAAACCAAAAGGAAACTAATCACCACAGGAGAGCATACTGCTGGCTCCGTAATATCATACCCAGTTATGATATTACCGTGCGTCTCAGCCATACACCCCCTACATCGTTAGAATCGGGACTTCGAGCCGAATCTGGGCATATCCGCGGAGTGTATATGGCACCCTGGGGCGGCGAGATATAGAGCACTGCTAGTAGGAGTCCGGTAAATGAGTCGTGCTTGGACTCAAAATGCAGAGGGGACCCGGGCGGATCTGATGGCACCAGAACCATCCCGATCGGACCTCCCAGTCCGGAGTTGCAGGTAATAGCCCCTTTTGGGATATTACTCTGACTCTATGCAGGGGGAGTGGCAGTGCTTCCCTGTGAGGTCACTAAGGTAGGAGGGGACCTGGATTTGCCCAGGTTGATAACCCTACTTCGGCCATTTTCCAGTGTTCTTTCGCCGGGGGTCACGTGTAGGAAACATCTGTGGGAAGGATCCTAGAAACCTGGTCTACAGCGCCCCCCTGTGGCCAGACGCACAAGGTAACTGCTGGAACTGTGTATGCCTGTTTGTAAACCATGCTTTATCTGTAACTGTACTCTGACATATGTATATTCTGTAGATTCCCTATTGTATATATTGTAGTTTCTAGTGTGCTTTAGGCTGATTAAATTATATAATTAATCTTGGGCTGTTCTGTTATCTCGATCTTGAATCCCACGTCTGTGTGTTCGGCTAATAGTTACCGTGAAGCGGTTGGTGGCAGCGAGTTGTGCCAAGGATTATTGTGGGGAGGCCAGTGAGATTCGGGGAGGTTTTATATATTCCGCCCGCGGAGGTCGGGGGAATATATACCCTACTCTCACCGGGGACCCTTCAATAATCGGCATAAGTAGTATAGCGGCCTCCTTGCTTATTGTCGGGCAATTCCATAATTGGCCTGACTATAAGAGGGGCGCTAGAGAGCGCGTCACGTGCTCTGTCTGTCGGTCGGGAGGTATAAAGGAGGGGTGACCCCCACTTGTTACCCCCCGATTGTGACGTACTGGTAGCCAGCGCGGGGGATTTCTGAGTGACCCCCCCGGTGGTTTGTGACATATTGGTGGCAAGCGGTGGGATCGAGATAATAGTGTGTGTGAGTGTGAGACCCATACTCCCAGACACTAAAGACTGCCTGCAGCAGCTGTGGCTGCTGGGGTCTTCAGACTAGCTCAACACTAGAGTGTCAGAGTGCAGATACTGTAAGGTGTGTGGGTGCATCAGGTGTCAGTTCTGTGTCAGTGACCAAAAGTCTGCAAGAATGGCTGATGGCACCAGGAGCAGAGCTATGCAACTGGCCAATGCTAAAGCAGGAGCCGAAGAGAGGGAGGACGGTGCTGTGGACAGTAATGAGGAGGTTGCCCACGAGTCCTCCAGGAGCTCGACGCCAGAAAACCGTTCTGCAGAGGACAGCGCACAACCTGGCAATTATGGACAAGATGAGGAGCAGCTCACCCAAGGGTCCTCAACGAGCCAGATGCCAGCCCTCCGCTCTGCAATGGACAGTGAATCACCAGGCTCCGCAGCGGGCCGCAGATCACCACGTGCCATTCCACCGAGCCTGGGAGGCTCGGATAGCCTTCTTCAAATGGCTATGGCCCTTCTCCAGGCTGGAGACCAGGAGGGCTACAAGGAACTCCTGGCAGAGCGCAGGGCAGAGCGGCAGGCAGCGCGTGAAGAGCGCCAGGCAGAGCGTGACTACCAGCTGCAGCTAGCTCAGCTCCGGCCCTCATCAGCCACACGTGACCTTCAAGACACCAAACTTCCAAAGGTCCGTGTTGAGGACTTCCCAGTGCTGGAGAAGGATGGAGACTTGGACTCTTTCTTGACTGCTTTTGAACGGACTTGCCTGCAGCACCATCTGGACAAGGACCAGTGGGCCAAATACCTGACCCCCCGTTTAAGGGGTAAGGCCCTGGATATCCTTGGGGACTTGCCTGCTGAGGCAGATCAGGGCTACGACACCATCAAGCGGGCCCTGATCCAACAGTACAACCTCACCCCAGAGTCCTACCGCAAGAAGTTCCGGAGCCTACAGAAGGGACCAAAGGATTCCTGGGCTGACCACAGGCGGGCACTTGCCCGAGCTGCCGACCACTGGACCCAAGGCCTGCAGCTTTCCACCGGACCGGAGATCCTGGACTTGTTCATCACGGAGCAACTCTTGTGGAACTGCCCTGAGGATCTCCGCCAGTTCATCCGAGACCAGAAGCCAAAGGGGTCCACGGCTACAGCTGCCCTGGCCGATGACTACACCAACAATCGGGCTCCTGAGGCCAGGAGAGCAGCCACCAGCAGCACCTGGAGAGGGGGTAAGATGAACTCTGCGACTGCCCCACCTGCCCCTAGACTGCAGGGGGTGTCCCCCTCAACTCCCCTCTCCAGGCCCGTGGCAGAGCCAAGACGGTGCCACCAGTGCAACCTACCTGGACACTTCAAGGCCATGTGCCCTCAGCGTCCCAAGGCCCCGGCTCCGTCCCCGTCCCAAGGGCCGCCCAAGGTGTATTGTGTGGGTGGGGGTGGTGGTAGGTCCCTGGACAGCTTCCAACCTGTCACCGTCGGCCGGTCTGTGACCATAGGACTGCGAGACAGCGCCTCGGAGGTGACTCTGGTGCGGCCTGAGATGGTGTCCCCCCAAGACTTGATCCCTGGAAAAACCCTCGCTGTCTCCGGGATTGGAGGCATTGACCCGGCGCTGCCTGTTGCTGACATTTATGTGGACTGGGGCGCAGGGCGAGGGGTGAGGGAGGTGGGGGTAACTGATCGGATCCCCGCAAACGTGCTACTTGGGACAGATTTGGGGCAGATAACCTCCCAGTTTGGGCCCCCCCAAGGGCTGAACCTTCAGCCAGTACTGACGTGCCTCCGGACAATGTTAATGTGTTATCTATGAATGATGTAAGGGAGGAGGGAGTGAACTCTGATACTTCTGCTTGCATAGACACCATAGACACACACACAGCTGCAGCTGTGACAGGGGAGGGGGTCAGAGAAAGGTGTGACAATGCCTCTACAAGTAATCAGCCTGTGAGCTGGGATCTGTTGCCCTCTGCAGGGATAAGCAGAGAGCAGGGTGCTGCAGGGGGAGGACCAGTGTGTGGGGTGGGGGCTACCACAGCAAATGTGGGGTCCCCAGAGATTTCACAGCGGGGTTCTGTTGCTGCAGGGGGGGAACAGGCAGGTGAGATTGGGGCCGGTCCCGGAGCGGAAGTGCTCCCAGGTAAGATCTCGGTGCAGGGTTCCCCCACAACCGGGGTGTCAGGAAGCCAGGTAGGTCTGCCTGAACCGGCGACTTGGTCAGGAATGGAGGAGGAGCAGGCACGACCCACGGGCGCAGCGGCTGTGGCCGCTGTCACCCGCAGTGGGAGTGCTGGAAGCCAAGGGGCCTCCCGGAGGTCCGATAGCTCTTCCCCTCCTGACCAAGTGGCAGCCGAGTCAGGTGGAGGCCAGGACCCAGGTCCCGGGGTACTGACCGAAGATGTGACAGTCTCGTCGATTCTGGCCACATCTAGTCAGGGGTTTCAGGCAGCGTTAGAAGCTGACGACAGCCTGAAAGCTCTTAAGGAGCAGGCGGCACAGCCTCCCTCGGACTCGGACCCGGAGCGAGTGGTCTGGGACCAAGGACGGCTGTACCGGGCCACGGTCCAGCAGGGTTCACCGGAGGCGTGGCCCAGGGACCGACAGTTGGTGGTACCCTATCCGTTCCGGACGGAGTTGTTGCGGATCGCACATGAGATTCCGATGGCCGGACACCTAGGGATCGCTAAGACCAAGGCCAGGTTAAACCAGCATTTCTACTGGCCAAAAATGGGGGCCGATGTGGCTGCCTACTGCCGTTCGTGTGAAACCTGTCAGAGAGTGGGGAAGGCGGGGCCACACCCCAAAGCCCCACTGGTATCTCTGCCAATCATCGATGAGCCTTTCAGGAGGGTGGCTGTGGATCTGGTCGGCCCGCTGGCCATCCCCAGCAGCTCCGGGAAACGCTTCATACTAACGGTAGTGGACTATGCCACCCGGTACCCAGAAGCAGTGGCCTTGTCGTCCATTCGGGCTGACAAGGTGGCCACCGCCTTGCTGGAGATTTTCTCCCGAGTGGGTTTTCCCCAGGAAATGCTCACTGACCGGGGGACCCAATTCATGTCCCAGCTGATGGAGGCCCTCTGTAAGCAAGTCCAGGTGCGACATCTGGTGGCCAGCCCGTACCATCCACAGACTAATGGCCTGTGCGAGCGGTTCAATGGCACCCTAAAGCAGATGCTTAAGATGTTGGTCGACTCCCACGGGCGTGACTGGGAGCGGTATCTCCCACACCTGTTATTTGCTTACCGGGAGGTTCCACAGGCCTCAACGGGATTCTCACCGTTTGAGCTCCTGTACGGGCGACGTGTGCGGGGCCCCCTGGCTCTGGTGAAAGAGGCTTGGGAAGGGGATTTGGCCACCCCTGGAGTGTCGGTTATCGAGTATGTCATGCGCTTCCGGGACAAAATGCAGGCCGTGACGCAACTGGTACACGACAATATGGCTCAAGCCCAGGCCGATCAGAAGCGTTGGTACGACCAGAACGCTTGTGAGAGGACCTACCAAGTGGGTCAAAAGGTGTGGGTACTGGTCCCCGTACCACAGGACAAGCTTCAGGCAGCCTGGGAAGGCCCATACCTCGTGTACCAGCAGCTCAACCCTGTAACGTACCTGGTCACCCTGGACCCTGCCCGTGGAAGGCGGAAGCCCTTCCATGTGAACATGATGAAGGCACATCATGAGCGGGAGGCATGTGCACTCCCTGTGTGCAACCTGCCCGAGGAGGGAGAAGCGGAAACCCTCTTGGATATGCTAGCCCAGGTTAGGGCAGGCGGATCCATTGAGGATGTGGAGGTTGGCCACCAGCTCTTGGAGGACCAACGGTCCCAGCTGTGGGCCACCCTACACCCCTTCCGGGGGTTGTTTACCAACCAGCCCGGAAGGACTGGCTTGGCTGTCCATCACGTGGACACTGGGGATCATCCCCCGATCCAGCGTTCAGCATATCGGGTCTCCCTGGAGGTGCAGCAACACATGCGCCAGGAGATTGACGAGATGCTGAAGCTGGGGGTGATCCAGGCATCCAACAGCGCTTGGGCCTCGCCTGTAGTCCTCGTCCCTAAGAAGGACCGAACCACTCGGTTCTGCGTGGACTACAGGGGGCTCAATGCTGTCACGGTCGCCGATGCGTACCCAATGCCACGCATCGATGACCTGCTCGATCAGTTGGCCGGGGCTCAGTACCTGACCATCATGGATCTGAGCCGGGGATATTGGCAGATCCCCCTGACTCGCAAGGCCAGGGAACGCTCTGCCTTTATTACCCCATTTGGACTGTACGAGTCCACGGTGATGCCATTCGGGATGAGGAATGCCCCTGCCACTTTCCAGCGGATGGTCAACACGCTGCTCAAGGGACTTGAAGGGTACGCGGCCGCGTACCTGGATGACATTGCCGTCTTCAGTCCCACCTGGGAGGACCACCTAGAGCATCTAGCACAGGTGCTCAGGCGGATCCACCAGGCAGGTTTGACCATCAAGCCGGGAAAGTGTCAGCTGGCCATGAGCGAGGTCCAGTACCTCGGTCACCGGGTAGGTGGGAGAACACTGAAGCCCGAGCCTGAGAAAGTGGAGGCCATCGCATCCTGGCCCACCCCCAGGACCAAGAAGCAGGTGATGTCCTTCTTGGGGACCGCTGGGTACTATAGAAGGTTTGTTCCATGCTATAGTAGCCTGGCAAAGCCCTTGACGGACCTCACCAAGAAGAAGCTGCCCTCTGCAGTCGATTGGACAATGGACTGCGAGACAGCCTTCCAGGCCCTAAAGGACGCCCTGTCCAGCCCGCCCGTGCTACAGGCAGCCGACTTCACGCGGCCGTTTGTAGTACAGACCGACGCCAGTGACTTCGGCCTCGGTGCGGTGCTCAGCCAGGTGGACTCTGCGAGCCAAGAGCACCCAGTCTTGTACCTGAGCAGGAAGCTGTTACCAAGGGAAGTGGCCTATTCCACGATGGAAAAGGAGTGCCTAGCCATAGTGTGGGCCCTGCAGCGTCTGCAACCCTACCTATACGGGCGCCACTTCATCGTGGAGACGGACCACAATCCCCTCAGCTGGTTACACACTGTCTCCGGGACGAATGGCAGGTTGTTGCGATGGAGCCTGGCGCTCCAGCAATACAACTTCACCATTCGACACAAAAGGGGCCGTGACCACGGTAACGCAGACGGGCTGTCCCGACAAGGAGAGGTCGCGGACGGGCGCACGGGGGAACACCGGAGTGTGCTGCCCCCTAGCGCCCTCAAAAGGGGGGAGGTGTGAGGTAAATCCGGAGATATGACGATAAATCATGATATTCAAGTTATGTCAGGAAGCCCTCTCCTGGTGTCACCCCCCCTTTCCTTCACACAACTCCTTCAAGCAGAAATTTACCACAGGGATAAACGGTTTGTTTAGCAGATAGGTGTCAAAGGAACTGGTCTGTGTTCCGCTTACACCTTCAACAGCCATCTCCTCTGATATGGAGATTAGTGTTCCCTCAGGCCTCTAAAACAAAGAGAGAGAGGAAGAGCCCCTGGGAGCTGTGTCCGCTCATCAAAGAAAGTGGACAGTGACCTGGCAAAACCAAAAGGAAACTAATCACCACAGGAGAGCATACTGCTGGCTCCGTAATATCATACCCAGTTATGATATTACCGTGCGTCTCAGCCATACACCCCCTACATCGTTAGAATCGGGACTTCGAGCCGAATCTGGGCATATCCGCGGAGTGTATATGGCACCCTGGGGCGGCGAGATATAGAGCACTGCTAGTAGGAGTCCGGTAAATGAGTCGTGCTTGGACTCAAAATGCAGAGGGGACCCGGGCGGATCTGATGGCACCAGAACCATCCCGATCGGACCTCCCAGTCCGGAGTTGCAGGTAATAGCCCCTTTTGGGATATTACTCTGACTCTATGCAGGGGGAGTGGCAGTGCTTCCCTGTGAGGTCACTAAGGTAGGAGGGGACCTGGATTTGCCCAGGTTGATAACCCTACTTCGGCCATTTTCCAGTGTTCTTTCGCCGGGGGTCACGTGTAGGAAACATCTGTGGGAAGGATCCTAGAAACCTGGTCTACAGCGCCCCCCTGTGGCCAGACGCACAAGGTAACTGCTGGAACTGTGTATGCCTGTTTGTAAACCGTGCTTTATCTGTAACTGTACTCTGACCTATGTATATTCTGTAGATCCCCTATTGTATATATTGTAGTTTCTAGTGTGCTTTAGGCTGATTAAATTATATAATTAATCTTGGGCTGTTCTGTTATCTCGATCTTGAATCCCACGTCTGTGTGTTCGGCTAATAGTTACCGTGAAGCGGTTGGTGGCAGCGAGTTGTGCCAAGGATTATTGTGGGGAGGCCAGTGAGATTCGGGGAGGTTTTATATATTCCGCCCGCGGAGGTCGGGGGAATATATACCCTACTCTCACCGGGGACCCTTCAATAATCGGCATAAGTAGTATAGCGGCCTCCTTGCTTATTGTCGGGCAATTCCATAATTGGCCTGACTATAAGAGGGGCGCTAGAGAGCGCGTCACGTGCTCTGTCTGTCGGTCGGGAGGTATAAAGGAGGGGTGACCCCCACTTGTTACCCCCCGATTGTGACGTACTGGTAGCCAGCGCGGGGGATTTCTGAGTGACCCCCCCGGTGGTTTGTGACAGGGAGGAATGTGACTACTCAGCATTGTTAATTAGGGCAGAAGTGTTGTTCCTTTCTACTGTGAATCTAGAGAAGTTAGTGTGACGCCCTGGCCGGGCCAGGTAGTCACAGATAGGGCCCCGCATTACACCTTTCCCTCACACAGGTAACACACAGCCAACCATATTCACCCTAGTCACCTCCCTAAGGGCTGATGGGCACACCAGGGGGCAGAAGCAGGTGGTTGGAAGACGCCCACCAAGGAGTCCTGATAGCCTGAGGCAGGAGAAAGTAAACAGGCTAGTTTGAGAGTTCAGTTGGAGTGCAGGTCAGGCCTGTGTGTGGCAGGCCTGAAGCAGACTGACAGGTGCCAGGGTTGGAGCCCTGGTGCCTTTGGCTAGGAGGCAGACGGTGGTCTCGTCTGCAGGAGCCGGGAAGACGGCTCGGTGGAACCGAGGTGGACCGGGACGGGGTTGTAGCCCGCCGGTACAGACCCGGGGAACCGACCCGGAAACCGGAGCACAAAGGGGGGTACTCAGACCCTGAAGCTAGGTCCAGAAACTACTGGGGACTAGTTAATTAACTGATTGAGGCCAGGACTCTAGGTCCTGTCCCACCCAAAGACCCGAACGAAGACAATAACCCACCGAGAAGGGATAAAAGGCCACCGCCACGGCTCAGAGATCCCACGGGCCAGCGTCTGCGGGCAAGGGCTCCCTAAGCCGTCACAAGCCGGGAGCGGACTCCTGAAGTTTCAGGCTCAGGTAGTCCAACGTTCATAAAGGTGCGGGAGAAAGACAGATACCACCAGCCGGGTGGGGGACCAGAATGCAGCCGGCTGCGGGCACCGACCACCATCATTTTGGTTTACCAGAGACTCGTGTGTTCAATAATAGTGAGTACAACAGCACCCTCCAGTCGCCCATCTCCCTGCACCGCCAAGCTCCCACCGGGTCCCGGGGCCACCATCCCTGCCCACGGAGGGGTTAACAACTGGCTGCACAACACCTCCCCCGGGTGCCCCATCACAGCAGCAGTGGTGTCCAACCTCACCACATACCATGGGTGGCGTCACGAACTCGAGGGGCAGCGGCGGCTGCTGGCCACGAGGGCGGCACATTAGCCCGTTTCATGTCAGACTGACTGGAGCCCCATTGTCTGTTAAATGTAAATTGCCTGATAAATGTTTATTGCCTCAACCCTTTTTGACTGCATGATTCAGAGGAAAATTATGCCATCTGATTGAACTAGCAACCAAAGAGAGAACAACGATCTCCCACCAATCCTGTAAGGCACAATACCTTGAAGTGAGAATGGAGGGTATAAAAGGGCCTTGTGCCTGTCATCAGATTCATATTCTACAGGACTTTAGCCTAGGATCCACGGTTACAGCTGGAGGATCACAGAACTGCTTCAAGATTAACTCATGACATATCTGCCGATTAGCTCAGCGGACAACCATGATACTGAAACATCTACCGATTACGTTTGCTGATGACCATGACATTGACATACAGTGCCTTGTAAAAATATTCAACCCCCCTGGCTTTTTACCTATTTTCTTACATTACAAAAATAAATATTTTTGTAATCCAATTTGCGTGTGATGCTTCAACACTAAATAGTCTACGTTGAGGAAGTGAAGTGAGAAAAATATAGACAAAAATTCTATTTTTAGGATAAAATTAATAAAAACTGCCATCATGTGCAGATGTTACATAGGTGAATAAAGCCTCCGCTCCATCTAGTTCACCTTCCTCCACCAATTATACATTTTGTCATTAAATCATCTATAACCAACAATGTTGTGTACTGAGGAATCATCCAGCCCTCATATAAAGCTTGTGACGGGGTATTCGGCAGGGCAGTAAGGGATGCCAGGCCGAGGAACAATCCAAAGGGCTTTATGGGAACCACACAGATGAAGCACCAAATATTAATATAAATCCTTAAAGTCTGCAAGGAGTCCACAACAAGACAACAGATCCGGGGGCGCCTCCCGGTATTCCAACGCCAGGGAAAATATGGTAATGGTCCTTATATGTGTTCCTTGAGTACAATAGGGTGAACAACAAAACACAATCCCACGTGGCCACTGATCTCCAATCTGTAACAGTCCATACACAGGCCCTAGGATCCAGCCTCAACTATAGATCCTAGTCTTTCTCCAGCCGAGATCCAACTAACTGACCTAACATGGGTCTCATTATTCTCCTCCCCTGGGATCAGAAGAAGAACAAACAATCTCCCACCAGAAGCAGTACATACAGGACAGTAGCTACTGCTGGAGCCTGATTACAATATGGTTCAGGCTAGGAGGATATAATGTTACAACCAAAGAACAAAGACAGCCAAGCAACCCACATTACCCTATATGGCATAGAGTACATGACTTAAGGCTGGGGGTTGGGGAGGGACACATTTTCACAACCCCTTCCCCCCTCAATTTGTGTACGGACTAGTGACCTCTACAGGTCACTTGTCAAGTACACGTAAGCATCGCTGACCGGACTCAGGGCTCCTCTTGCCTGGACAATCCATCTGCATTTTGGGTGTTGGCTCCATGTTCTTTAGAGTATAGTGAAGATGTAGGGTTGAAGGTTTGGCTCCAGTTTGTATCCTCCTTGACTTAAACTCTGCTTCCTGCACGCACAAATCGGCACTGTAGATTTCCCACATCATTGCTTAGGAGAATATCTGCATGCAGCCGCTCATCACCCCAACCACATATTGCTTGACCCCAAAGCCAAAGTCCAGTTCTACAATTGCTTATGGGATATTTCTCTTTTGTCCTCCAGCCAATTCAATGGTAAACCCTGGTACTGGCTGTATCGCCTCTGGCCAAACCACTCGGGGATCAGCTATTGTGAGGAATGCCCCAGAGTCACAAAAACCAAGAACTCTTTGTCCATCAAGCACAACCTCCTGTAAGTTCATACTTGGATGATAAGAAAGAATTCGGGGCTGTGTCTCGCACCCCATAAACACCTAGTGGTCGAACGTGAGTGTCTGAGTCATTAGGCAAGTCAACTTGAAGGGGTGACACCTCTTCCCTTATTGTACTTGGCTGTAGATAGTTGACAGGTCGATTTGGTGCAGGATCATTCCTCAGTTGACCAGCCGGGTAAGTATCTTGTAGATGGCCAGGCTGCCCACATCGATAACATCTGCGCTGCGTCTCACTCCTTCCAGTTTGCATTCTAGAGAAGTATGTAGGAGAACTTGGTGACTGATATGGATGTGCAGGTGCTGGAGGTAGTTTTCGATATTTCAGGATGACTCCACTGGATAGATGGGCATGTAGCCTGCAGATGCCAAGGATGCCCACAACTATAACATCTTTGCTCTTCTACTTTCTGTCCTCGTCGCATTCCAGAAAATGTGGCAGGAGCAACTGGAAGCACATTCACACGGGTATCCACATGAGGTGATGACCTAGGAGGTCGAGGAACATTGGGTACTGAAGGACAAGGAACCTCAGATGTTGGGGTGCTGGTAGCTTTTTCCTCACTGACTAGTAGCCTTTTCCATTGAGGCTTGGTGGTGAGAAGCTCATCAGCTAGAGCGGCAGCTTGTTCCACTGTTGCCGGCTTTCTCTCACGCACCCATTCCCGGATCTCAGTAGGGCACTTGGCATAGAACTGCTCTTTCAGGATGACCTGGAAGAAGGTCTCCCAAGTTAAGGCCTCCTCTCCCTCCAGCCAGCGATGACATACTTTTTTAAGCCTGTGGGCATGCATCTTGAAAGACACTTCCCCATCACAGGCTAACGTACGGAACTGAGTCCTATAAGTATCTGGGGTCACGGCATAATATTCTAGAATGGTCTGTTTTATCTCCCCATACTCACAATTCCACTTAGGGTCCATAGCTCTATACGCTTCAGCAGCTCCACCCGCCAAGAGGCTCACCAGGTGTCTGACCCGCTCTCTTTCTGGGACTTCCATTAATCGGCACTGATGCTCGAAGTCCTGGAAGAAGCCTTCAATGTCACCTGCAGCTTCATTAAATGGCTTAAAGTCCTTGTGGGACACTCTTGGGACTTCCCTCATGGTGGATGCTGGGATTACAGTCTATATGGAGCTTTTAGCTGCTTCTGCCATGCGCTGCCTCTCCTGAGCTCTATGAATGGCCTCCCTCTTATCTTCTTGGTGGCCTCATCTCCCAGCAATGCTATCTCCTCCTCGTACCACACAACCCACTGACTTTTTTGGGTATTTACCTCCAGCTCCCGTCTTTCCTGTCCTTGCTGTGGAAATCCTTCTTCGGTGCCGTCTTGCAGGCAAACGTCTTCCAAAGCCTCAATTAGTTGCTCCTTGGAGAGTCTTTTGTAGTCGACTCCTAATTCATGGGCCTTTGTTTGTAGGCTCTCCACAGTCCAGTTCTTGTACTCTGAGGTTTTGGTTGCAGATGTAGCTGGGCCGTTGTCCTCCATTCTTTCTGCTCTGATCCCACCGCTGCCTCCAGTTTGTGACGGGGTATGCGACAGAGTAGTAAGGGACGCCAGGCCCAAGGACAATCCAAAGGGCTTTATGGGAACCACACAGATAAAGCACCAAACATGAATATAAATCCTTAAAGTCTGCAAGGAGTCCACAACAGGAGAACAGATACGGGGGCGCCTCCCGGTATTCCGACGCCAGGGAAAATATGGCAATGGTCCTTATATGCGTTCCTTGAGTCCAACAGGGTGAACAACAAAACACAATCCCACGTGGCCACTGATCTCCAGTCTGTAACAGTCCATACACAGGCCCTAGGATCCAGCCTCAGCTATAGATCCTAGTCTTTCTCCAGCCGAAATCCAACCAACTGACTAACATGGGTCTCATTGTTCTTCTCTCCTGGGATCAGCCCCTTTGGTGGGAAGAAGGGCCCACCTTCCCTGGACATTTGATACATGAAAGGATGCTAGACATCCTGGTTCTATTCTGTCTACCAAGTTGTGGATTGGAGGAGCCCCATGCTGAGAAGAACAAACAATCTCCCACCAGAAGCAGTACATAGAGGACAATAGCTACTGCTGAAGTCTGATTACAATATGGTACAGGCTGGGGGGATATAATGTTACAACCAAAGAACAAAGATAGCCAAGCAACCTACATGACTCTATATGGCATAGAGTACATGAATTAAGCCTGGGGGTTGGGGAGGGACACATCATCACAAAGCTGTTATAGTATCGGCCATCACTACCTCTTGTGGCCGGCATTCCACAGTCTGACTGCTCTAACTGTAAAGAACCCTTTCCTATTAAGCTGCTGGAATCACCTTTCTTCCACTCGCAGTGAGCGCCCCCTGGTCTTTAGGATTATCTTTGGAAGGAATAAGTCATGTTTTCAGCCCTTTCGCTATGAAGCCCCTAAAAAATTCTGGTGCAAGCAATTCCCTTCATCAGTTATATACTTAGATCGCCAAACTAGTCTGAGACAACGTGGTGAGAAGTACAAGTGAGGGTTGGGTCTATAATGAGATCTCAAGCCCTGATGATCCCCAGAGCACCATCAGATGTTACACCGCCGGGCTCTACACTACTTCCCGGATACCGGCCGACAGCCTAAAGGAGAGCTGTGAACAAGAACTGCGGAAAGCCGGAGACTGGAAATCATGGCTTACCGAGGAAGGACATATAGCATGAAATGTACCGAGGTGTAGGAGTAATTAGGGAATACTTACCGGCTGCTTCAACAACAAATTCTGCAGACGCAGGGACACCTAAAAAACAGTGAGAGGTCACAGGGAAACGGAGACCCTTCACACATCATCAGGAGACACTCACATTATGTATATGTCCAGAGGTGAGCAGTAACAGTATCAGCCAACACATCCCACAGCACCAGGAGAAGATGGGGCCATGTTACCAATGTGCCTGACCTACCTGGAGGCCGAGAACCAACAGTGACAGTGTCCAAATAATCCTGCCATACACCGGATAGGCAATGACTGTGCCTCTGCAGCGCCCAATGTACATCTAGATCAAACATCGTCAGCCTGTTCTGCATAACAACTGCCCAACTACACCAAGGGCTGTGACACCAGGTCAGACATAACTGCAGGTTTTAGGCCCCGTTCAGACGTCCGTGTTTAATCGGTTATGGTCATACGTGTGTCACTCATGTGACATCTGTGTTTGCATATGTGTGACATCAGTGTGACATGTAATAAGATTTGCTATATTCACCTGTATCCAGTGCTGCTGTCTCCCACTTCTGACCCCTGCTCATTATACTCATTGAATATTCACTGCACTGAGGAGCTGGAAGCAGGAGCATCGCCGAGGACAGCGTCGGGGACAACAGCGCCGGTGACAGGTGAGTATCCAGCAAGCAGTGTGTGTGCAGTGACGTCCATGGGGGTCATCAAAGTTCCCAATGAACTCTGATGACCTCCAGATAACGCCCCTGCGACACCTGCGCTACAGCGGGTGCCAAGACATAGACTTCACAGGTTCATCACAGTTTGTTGTGAACTCGGATGACCTCTTGGACGTCACTGCACACACACGGCTTGCTGAATACTCACCAGTCACCTGTGCTGTCGTCCCCGGCGCTGTTCTCAGCGATGCTGTCCCTGGCGCTGTCTTCGGCGATGCTGTCCTCAGCGATGCTCCAGCTTCCAGGTCCCAAGGTGCAGTGAATATTCAATGAGTATAATTAGCGGGGGTCAGAAGCAGGAGACAGCAGAGCTGAAGACATCAGCGCTGGAGACAGGTGAATATAGAAAATATTTTTATTTCACAGACACGTGATTTTTCCGGTACGTGTCACACTGATGTCACACGGATCACATCAGTGTGTGGTCCGTGTAACATCCGTGCTGCCAGAGAAAAAAAACGGACATGTCTCCATGTGTGCATGCCTGGAATAGTGGGGCCACATGGTTCGTGTGAAAACACACAGGTGTGAGTAACACCATAGAAGAACATGGGTATGTGTGGCATTCATGTTAAAAACTGATGTCACACGGACATCTGAAAGGGGCCTTATAACGTGCTGCACTCTGAAAAGTCATCATCAATCAGCGCACCCTCACCAGGTCATTCTCAATTAGATCACCCTCATGAGGTCATTCTCAATTAGCGCACCCTCACCAGTTCTCAATCAGCGCACCCTCACCAGGTCATTCTCAATCAGCGCACCCTCACCAGGTCATTCTCAATCAGCGCACCCTCACCCGTTCATTTTTAATCAGCGCACCCTCACCCGTTCATTTTCAATCAGCGCACCCTCACCAGATCATTCTCAATCAGCGCACCCTCACCCGTTCATTCTCAATCAGCGCACCCTCACCCGTTCATTTTCAATCAGCGCACCCTCACCCGTTCATTTTCAATCAGCGCACCCTCACCAGATCATTCTCAATCAGTGCACCCTCACCAGATCATTCTCAATCAGCGCACCCTCACCAGGTCATTCTCAATCAGCGCACCCTCACCAGGTCATTCTCAATCAGCGCACCCTCACCAGGTCATTCTCAATCAGCGCACCCTCACCAGGTCATTCTCAATCAGCGCACCCTAACCAGGTCATTCTCAATCAGCGCACCCTCACCAGGTCATTCTCAATCAGCGCACCCTCACCAGGTCATTCTCAATCAGCGCACCCTCACCAGGTCATTCTCAATCAGCGCACCCTCACCAGGTCATTCTCAATCAGCGCACCCTCACCAGGTCATTCTCAATCAGCGCACCCTCACCAGATCATTCTCAATCAGCGCACCCTCACCAGGTCATTCTCAATCAGCGCACCCTCACCCGTTCATTTTCAATCAGTGCACCCTCACCAGGTCATTGTCAATCAGCGCACCCTCACCAGATCATTCTCAATCAGCGCACCCTCATCAGGTCATTTTCAATCAGCGCACCCTCACCAGGTCATTCTCAATCAGCGCACCCTCACCAGATCATTCTCAATCAGTGCACCCTCACCAGTTCTCAATCAGCGCACCCTCACCAGATCATTTTCAATCAGCACACCCTCACCCGTTCATTCTCAATCAGCGCACCCTCACCCGTTCATTTTCAATCAGCGCACCCTCACCAGTTCTCATATCAGCGCACCCTCACCAGTTCTCAATCAGCGCACCCTCACCAGTTCTCAATCAGTGCACCCTCACCAGTTCTCAATCAGTGCACCCTCACCAGTTCTCACATCAGCGCACCCTCACCAGTTCTCAATCAGCGCACCCTCACCAGTTCTCAATCAGCGCACCCTCACCAGTTCTCAATCAGCGCACCCTCACCAGTTCTCAATCAGCGCACCCTCACCAGTTCTCAATCAGCACACCCTCACCAGTTCTC
Source organism: Anomaloglossus baeobatrachus (assembly GCF_048569485.1). Lineage (NCBI taxonomy): Eukaryota > Metazoa > Chordata > Amphibia > Anura > Aromobatidae > Anomaloglossus > Anomaloglossus baeobatrachus. The sequence continues at coordinate 4,927,655 of NC_134357.1, forward strand.
AATCAGCGCACCCTCACCAGTTCTCAATCAGCGCACCCTCACCAGATCATTCTCAATCAGCGCACCCTCACTAGGTCATTCTCAATCAGCGCACCCTCACCAGTTCTCAATCAGTGCACCCTCACCAGTTCTCAATCAGCGCACCCTCACCAGTTCTCAATCAGCACACCCTCACCAGTTCTCAATCAGCGCACCCTCACCAGTTCTCAATCAGCGCACCCTCACCAGATCATTCTCAATCAGCGCACCCTCACCAGGTCATTCTCAATCAGCGCACCCTCACCAGGTCATTCTCAATCAGTGCACCCTCACCAGTTCTCAATCAGCGCACCCTCACCAGATCATTCTCAATCAGCGCACCCTCACTAGGTCATTCTCAATCAGTGCACCCTCACCAGTTCTCAATCAGCGCACCCTCACCAGTTCTCAATCAGCGCATCCTCACTAAGTCATTCTCAATCAGCGCACCCTCACCAGTTCTCAATCAGCACACCCTCACCAGTTCTCAATCAGCGCACCCTCACTAAGTCATTCTCAATCAGCGCACCCTCACCAGTTCTCAATCAGCGCACCCTCACCAGATCATTCTCAATCAGCGCACCCTCACCAGTTCTCAATCAGCGCACCCTCACCAGGTCATTCTCAATCAGTGCACCCTCACCAGGTCATTCTCAATCAGTGCACCCTCACCAGTTCTCAATCAGCGCACCCTCACCAGTTCTCAATCAGCACACCCTCACCAGTTCTAAATCAGCGCACCCTCACCAGTTCTCAATCAGCGCACCCTCACCAGTTCTCAATCAGCGCACCCTCACCAGTTCTCAATCAGCGCACCCTCACCAGGTCATTCTCAGTCAGGGCACCTTCACCAGTTCTCTCAATCAGCGCACCCTCACCAGGTCATTCTCAATCAGTGCACCCTCACCAGTTCTCAATCAGCGCACCCTCACCAGTTCTCAATCAGCACACCCTCACCAGTTCTCAATCAGCGCACCCTCACCAGTTCTCAATCAGCGCACCCTCACCAGATCATTCTCAATCAGCGCACCCTCACCAGGTCATTCTCAATCAGTGCACCCTCACCAGTTCTCAATCAGTGCACCCTCACCAGTTCTCAATCAGCGCAGCCTCACCAGTTCTCAATCAGCGCACCCTCACCAGTTCTCAATCAGCGCACCCTCACCAGTTCTCAATCAGCGCACCCTCACCAGTTCTCAATCAGCGCACCCTCACCAGTTCTCAATCAGCGCACCCTCACCAGTTCTCAATCAGCGCACCCTCACCAGGTCGTTCTTAGTCAGGGCACCCTCACCAGTTCTCAATCAGCGCACCCTCACCAGGTCATTCTCAATCAGCGCACCCTCACCAGTTCTCAATCAGCGCACCCTCACCAGGTCATTCTCAATCAGCGCACCCTCACCAGGTCATTCTCAGTCAGGGCACCCTCACCAGGTCATTCTCAGTCAGGGCACCCGACCTCACCAGTGCTTCTCGACCAGCATACCTGTACTACATAGTACCAGAGGAGTACAGCTTCTTCGTTATCCCCTGATAACACCTTATAACTTATTACTCCTCTGAATAAGAGCCCAAAGTACTTGTGTATATTCACTTTGAGCAGAGAACCTCAATCAGTGGTTGATAACGGCACGGATTGAGCCACGTGGACATCATTTTATGGCAATGAGCAGGTGTGAACTGTCCAGTGACAGCGGAAATAGGCACAAGATGTAGAATAATCTAACACTTACCTGCTAAAGGCATGTCATATTCCGGGCCATAAAACATGTCATAACCTACAAAAAAGTCAGATAGTTCAGACATCGCGGACGATGTAGATGTTCTAGAAATAACACAAACTTCAATAATTAGTATAAACCGCAGTGAAAACTATGAACTAGAATATTCGAGAAGAGAGCAGGGAGCGATTACACGAGACGTCGCTCCTCCATCCGGTGAGCGGCTGAAGGTATCATCACAGCTTCTAAAATCTAAGATGTTTATCCATATCTTACATTTTTGAATGGTGAGAATTTCCGCGAGTTTTAAATGTTGTCTTGACTATTCAAAGCCAATATTGAATTTCCTCTGTGACTTTACTAGTGACAAATCTGTCCATGAGGAGAAGGTCATCTCTACACGGTGGTGGTCTGCACCTGTCGTTATCCACAAGAGTCCATCATCTGTTGAAGTCTTCATCGTTTTTACGCTTCGGATCAGGTCTACACATATTGTCATATACATCAAATTTAAGATCCATATAGCTCTGGGAGAAGTTCATCTCTGCATCCAGGTGATGGTCCATCTGTATCCCACCAAATGATGGTGGCCTCTTATACTCTTCCAATGCTAAAATGATGGAGCTTTGATCACCAGGGCCGGCTAAGGAAAGATTTCACGACCGAGGAATCTTGCTGACATGTTGATATCCAATGTGAAGGTGTCTGGGTCTCACTTGGGCTTAATTGTGGGACAGGTTCCAGTGTTGACAAATAAATGTGGATGATTTGGCTTTCGGGAAAAGATGGGGGATTTGTAGTGAGATCAAAATATCAAAGTGTCACATGTGCGAACAATATGGAGCAGAATGTCTTCACACACAGAACAGTCAGGGACCAAAATGTTACTGGAAAAGGTTGAAGATAGAAAGAAATCTGTGTAAGGAAGGTGGCGATGAGGAGCTTCTTGTTAAAAATTACCCCCAGAATGAAACCAAGATCAATAGACTAAGCCAGCTCCGTATACCCTGGATGGACCGCAGCAATCAAGGCTGTCTTCCAAGCGCAAAGCGTCCGGAGGCAGAAAAGCCTCGGCAAACAGCAAGGCCCCAGAAGACAGCAAGGCCTAAGGAGACGGCAACGCCTCGGGAGACAGCAATGCCTCGATAGACAGCAAAGCATTGGGAGACAGCAAACCCTTGGGAGGTAGCAAAGCTTCAGGAGACCATAAAGCCTCGGGAGATCACAGATCCTAAAGAGATCATGGGGAGACCACAGCGTCTCAGAAAACCACAAATCCTTGGGACACCACAGCGCCTGGGGAAACCACAGCACCTTGGGAGACCACAAAGCCTCCAGAGACAGCAAGGCCTCGGGAGACAGCAAGGCCTCGGGAGACAGCAAGGCCTCGGGAAACGGCAAGGCTTCGGGAGACGGCAAGGCCTCGGGAGACGGCAAGGCCTCGGGAGACGGCAAGGCCTCGGGAGACGGCAAGGCCTCGAGAGACGGCAAGCCCTTGGCAGACGGCAAGGCCTCGGCAGACAGCGAAACCTCGGGAGACCATAAAGCCTAGGGAGACCATAAAGCCTCGGGAGACAGCAAAACCTCGGGAGACAGCAAAACCTCCGGACACAGCAAAACCTTGGGAGACAACAAAGCTTCAGAAGACAGCAAAGCCTTGGGAGACAGCAAATCCTGGAGAGACCAAAGGGTCTCAGTAGACCACAAGACTTCGGGAGACCGCAAAGGCTCAGGAATCTGCAAAGCCAATGGAAACTACAAAACCTGAAGAAACCCAAGAGTCTCAGGAGACCACAGAGCCTAGAGAGAACAAAGTCATCTAAACAGAGCCCTGAGATATCCCAGAGCAAAGAGCGACCACTGAGCCCAGAATGACTGCAGAACCTGAAGCATCCCACATACCCAAGAAAGACGATAGATTCTGGAGAGTCCACAGAGTCTAGAGAGATCAATTTAGACAAATTCCAAGATACCTGAGAGACCACAGACCCCGGAGGCAGCAAAGAATCTGTAGATCCCACAGAGACAGTAGAGGCTTTAAACTCCCCAGAGATCAAAGATCTTGGAGATATTCTAAACCCCAGATAACCCATAGAGCAGGAATAAACCATGAAATAAAAGAAAATACATAGCTCAGAGAGGCCACAGAGACCACAGCCACAGAGACCGAGGAGACCACAGAACCCAGAGATCTCAGAGCACAGAGGACCAGTGGCATCTCCGAGGAAAACCGTGCACATACCACAAAGAAGAGGTTCTCCAAGAGGTTTCCACTAGAAAAACTGACGTGTTTGCTGGAAAAAGTCCTGTGAACACCGTCTATCGGAATGTGCACACCATGGTGGAATCGAAGAAACGCTCAAGGAACAATAAAAATAATGAGCAAGTGCACTGCAATGTCAATACATCCTGTGCACGTTCCGTCTTTTGTCACGTCTTATAACTTCTTAAGGCTTCGAAAGTGGTGAAGTGGCTTAAAGAGGTGACCAAGCCATTAATCAGACGCTCCCACTTAGAAGACGCCACTATCTAATATCTCGAATTAAGAAGAGACTCAGCAAAGACAAGAAGAAACAACATAAAGAACTAGACTGTGCCAGTGTCTAAAAGATACACCTGTATATACTGCAGAGATACACCTGTATACAGTGCGAGGGACACACCTGTATACAGTGCGAGGATACACCTGTATATACAGTACTGCAGGGGATACACCTGTATATAGTGCGGGGGACACACCTGTATACAGTGCAGAGGATACACCTGTATATACAGTACTGCAGAGATACACCTGTATATAGTGCGGGGGATACACCTGTATATAGTGCGGGGGATACACCTGTATATAGTGCGAGGGGGATACACCTGTATATAGTGCGGGGAATACACCTGTATACAGTGCAGGGACACACCTGTATACAGTGCAAAGGATACACCTGCATATAGTGCAGGGAACATACCTGTATATAGTGCGAGGGATACACCTGTATATAGTGCGAGGGATACACCAGTATATAGTGCAGGGGATACACCTGTATATAGTGTGGGGGATACACCTGTATATAGTGCGAGGGACACACCTGTATACAGTGCGGAGGATACACCTGTATATACAGTACTGCAGGGGATACACCTGTCTATAGTGCGGGGGATACACCTGTATATAGTGCGGGGGATACACCTGTATATAGTGCGAGGGATAAACCTGTATATAGTGTGGGGCGGGATAAACCTGTATATAGTGTGGGGGATACACCTGTATATAGTGAGGGGGATACACCTGTATATAGTGCGGGGGATACACCTGTATATAGTGCAGGGACACACTTGTAAACAGTGGAAACGATACACCTGCATATTGTGCAGGGAACATACCTGTATATAGTGCAAGGGATACACCTGTATATAGTGCAAGGGATACACCAGTATATAGTGCAGGGGATACACCTGTATATAGTGCGGGGGATAAACCTGTATATAGTGCGGGGGATACACCTGTATATAGTGCGGGGGATACACCTATATATAGTGCGGGGGATACACCTATATATAGTGCGGGGGATACACCTGTATATAGTGCGGGGGATACACCTGTATCTAGTGCGGGGGATATACCTGTATCTAGTGCGGGGATACACCTGTATATAATGCGGGGAATACACCTGCATATAGTGTGGGGGATAAACCTGTATATAGTGCAGGGGATACACCTATATATAGTGCGGGGGATACACCTGTATATAGTGTGGGGGATACACCTGTACATAGTGCGGGGGATACACCTGTATATAGTGCGGGGGATACACCTGTATATAGTGCGGGGGATACACCTGTATATAGTGTGGGGGATACACCTGTATATAGTGTGGGGGATACACCTGTACATAGTGTGGGGGATACACCTGTACATAGTGTGGGGGATACACCTGTACATAGTGCGGGGGATACACCTGTATATAGTGTGGGGGATACACCTGTATATAGTGCGGGGGATACACCTGTATATAGTGTGGGGGATACACCTGTATATAGTGTGGGGGATACACCTGTACATAGTGTGGGGGATACACCTGTACATAGTGTGGGGGATACACCTGTATATAGTGCGGGGGATACACCTGTATATAGTGTGGGGGATACACCTGTATATAGTGTGGGGGATACACCTGTATATAGTGCAGGGGATACACCTGTATATAGTGCAGGGGATATACCTGTATCTAGTGCGGGGGATATACCTGTATATAATGCGGGGGATACACCTGTATATAGTGCGGGGGATACACCTGTATATAGTGCGGGGGATACACCTGTATATAATGCGGGGAATACACCTGTATATAGTGCGGGGGATACACCTGTATATAGTGCGGGGGATACACCTGTATATAGTGCGGGGGATACACCTGTATATAGTGCGGGGGATACACCTGTATATAGTGTGGGAGATACACCTGTATATAGTGTGGGAGATACACCTGTATATAGTGCGAGGGATAAACCTGTATATAGTGTGGGGGATACATCTGTATATAGTGCGGGGGATACACCTGTATATAGTGCAGGGGATACACCTGTATCTAGTGCGGGGGACACACCTGTATATAATGCGGGGAATACACCTGTATATAGTGTGGGGGATACATCTGTATATAGTGCGGGGAATACACCTGTATATAGTGTGGGATACACCTGTATCTAGTGCGGGGGACACACCTGTATATAATGCGGGGAATACACCTGTATATAGTGTGAGATACACCTGTATATAGTGCGAGGGATACACCTGTATATAGTGTGGGGGATACACCTGTATATAGTGTGGGGGATACACCTGTATATAGTGCGGGGGATACACCTGTATATAGTGTGGGAGATACACCTGTATATAGTGCGAGGGATACACCTGTATATAGTGTGGGGGATACACCTGTATATAGTGTGGGGGATACACCTGTATATAGTGCGGGGGATACACCTGTATATAGTGCGGGGTGTATATATTATGATCAGACACCTTCTGCCATCGTTTCGGATCCCAGTGCAGAAGCGACCATTCCTGGGGAAGATAGCATCTTGAATGGCGTCCTACCTGGTAGATGGATATAACAGAACAGGTCATGTATGATGAATATGGCCGATACATTCTGTATACCTGCAGTAATGACTCTGACCAGTATATAGATATTACCCTTGGGTATTATATCTTATTACAGTGACTGTACAGCTGTATATCGCCGTCAGTGAATGTGCGCTGTACACCTTTTACCAGTGATTTTCATGAGTAGTCGTCACTGGACTGTTGTAGACTGTGAACATGCAGCGCAGAGCCGGCATTTCTGGATTTTGGTTGCCGATGTCTATTTTTGGGCTGCAGTTTCTGGATTTTGTATGCCGGTTTCTATGGTCCAACAAGACAAAACACTCACTGATCTCGGGGAGACCAGCCAGAGAAAATACTGCCAGCAGCCAGCAAAGGCGCTCAACACAGTGAAATCCTATCTAATTTCTGTGTCGAGACGCCCTTTCACTTCCCCCATAGGTAATATGTGGTTTTCTCGTGGTTTTTTTTGATGCCTGATGCCATGTCATGATGTAATTGTAAATCACTTTCTGTTTTCTCTCTTTTTTGTATCATGCATGTCCCAGTACTTTTCTGTCCCTGACGAAGGCTCTTGTACGAGCCGACACGTTGGACAGCACCGTTTAATTGTGAAAATAAAAATCATTCAAGCATACCATACCTGGACTGTTCAATTTTTCTTGTACTGTGTGCCGGGGTCCTCCTACACACAGAGACTCCTAACAGAGGCTCCACGGACCTTTTTTGATTTGCATACTTCCCAGGGGGTCAATGCACCTAGGATTTCACTGTGTTGAGTGCCCTCGCTGGCTGCCGGCAGTGTTTTCTCTGGCTGGTCTCCCTGAGATCAGTGATTGTTTTGTCTTGTTGGTCTACTAGACATTGCTCCCACCTGGCCAGAATCCTACTCCACACTGATGAGGAGCAACATCCCGAAACAGCTGTCTGTGGATGGATACCTGCCCTTGGTATTTCCCTTGTCATATCTTTAAACTTGTCAAAGAGTTGGATATTGACTAAAAGGGCCACATAATATGGTGGTTATGGTGGTCTCCTAAAAAGAGCTACTCCTTGGTTAGGTCCTTCCCGGAGGGATATCTGGCTGTCTTCTGTGTCGAGACTCCTAACAGAGGCTCCACGGACCTTTTTGGTTTCTATATTCTGGCTGTGGTTTCTAGATTTTGGCTGCTAGTTGCTATATTCTGGCTGCGGTTTCTGGATTTTGGCTGCTAGTTTCTATATTCTGGCTTCGGTTTCTGGATTTTGGCTGCTAGCTGCTATATTCTGGCTGCGGTTTCTGGATTTTGGCTGCTAGCTGTTATATTCTGGCTGTGGTTTCTGGATTTCGGCTGCTGGTTTCTATATTCTGGCTGCGGTTTCTGGATTTTGGCTGCTAGCTGTTATATTCTGGCTGTGGTTTCTGGATTTCGGCTGCTGGTTTCTATATTCTGGCTGCGGTTTCTGGATTTCGGCTGCTGGTTTCTATATTCTGGCTGCAGTTTCTGGATTTTGGCTGCTGGTTTCTGTATTCCAGTTGCAGTTTCTGGATTTTGGCTGCAGTTTCTATATTATGACAGCAGTTTCTGGATTTCGGTCTCCGGTTTCTATATTACAGCTGGGGTTTCTGTATTTCGGCTGCTAGTTTCTATATTCTGGCTGCAGTTTCTGGATTTTGGCTACAGTTTCTATATTATGACAGCAGTTTCTGGATTTCGGTCTCCGGTTTCTATATTCCAGCTGGCGTTTCTGGATTTCAGCTACAGTTTCTGGACTTCAGCAGCCGGTTTCTATTTTTCGGCTGTCGGTTTCTATTTTTCGGCTGTCGGTTTCTATTTTTCGGCTGTCGGTTTCTATTTTTCGGCTGTCGGTTTCCACTTTTCGGCTGTCGGTTTCCACTTTTCGGCTGTCGGTTTCTACTTATCGGCTGTCGGTTTCTACTTATCGGCTGTCGGTTTCTACTTATCGGCTGTTGGTTTCTACTTATCGGCTGTCGGTTTCTATTTTTCGGCTGTCGGTTTCTATTTTTCGGCTGTCAGTATCTATATTCCGGCTATAGTTTCTGGATTTTGGCTGCTGGTTTCTGTATTCCGGTTGTGGTTTCTGGATTCTGACTGCTGGTTTCAACATTCCGGCTAGGGTGTCCGGATTTTGGCCGTTGGAACTATATTCCGGCTGGGGTTTCTTGATTTCGGCCACCGATTTCTATATTTTGGCTGTAGTTTCTGGACTTCAGCATCCGGTTTCCATTTATCGGCTGTCGGTTTCTATATTTCGGCTGTCGGTTTCTATTCTTTGGCTGTCAGTTTCTATTTTTCGGCTGCAGTTTCTGGATTTCGACTGCTAGTTTCTATATTCTGGCTACGGTTTCTGAATTTTGGCAGCTGGTTCCTGTATTCCGGCAGCAGTTTCTGGATTTTGGCTGCAGTTTCTATATTATGACAGCAGTTTCTGGATTTCGGTCTTTGGTTTCTATATTCCAGCTGGCGTTTCTGGATTTCAGCTGCAGTTTCTGGACTTCAGCAGCCAATTTCTATTTTTCGGCTGTCGGTTTCTATTTTTCAGCTGTCGGTTTCTATTTTTCGGCTGTCGGATTCTATTTTTCGGCTGTCGGATTCTATTTTTCGGCTGTCGGATTCTATTTTTCGGCTGTCGGTTTCTATTTTTCGGCTGTCGGTTTCTATATTCTGGCTGTGGTTTCTGGATTTTGACTGCTAGTTTCTATATTCTGGCGGTGGTTTCTGGATTTTGGTCTCTGTTTTCTATATTCCAGCTGGCGTTTTTGGATTTCAGCTGCAGTTTCTGGACTTCAGCAGCCGGTTTCTATTTTTCGGCTGTCGGTTTCTATTTTTCAGCTGTCGGTTTCTATATTCTGGCTGCGGTTTCTGGATTTTGACTGCTAGTTTCTATATTCTGGCGGCGGTTTCTGGATTTTGGTCTCTGTTTTCTATATTCCAGCTGGCGTTTTTGGATTTCAGCTGCAGTTTCTGGACTTCAGCAGCCGGTTTCTATTTTTCGGCTGTCGGTTTTTATTTTTCGGCTGTCAGTTTCTATTTTTCAGCTGTCGGTTTCTATTTTTCAGCTGTCGGTTTCTATATTCTGGCTGCGGTTTCTGGATTTTGGCTGTTGGTTTCTGTATTCTGGCTGCAGTTTCTGGATTTTGACTTCTAGTTTCTATATTCTGGCGGCAGTTTCTGGATTTTGGTCAATGTTTTCTATATTCCAGCTGGCGTTTTTGGATTTCAGCTGCAGTTTCTGGACTTCAGCAGCCGGTTTCTATTTTTCGGCTGTCGGTTTCTATTTTTCGGCTGTCGGTTTCTATTTTTCAGCTGTCGGTTTCTATTTTTCAGCTGTCGGTTTCTATTTTTCGGCTGTCAGTTTCTATTTTTCAGCTGTTGGTTTCTATTTTTCGTCTGTCGGTGTCTGTTTTTCAGCTGTCCGTTTCCATTTTTCGGCTGTCGGTTTCTATTTTTCAGCTGTCGGTTTCTACTTTTCAGCTGTCGGTTTCTACTTATCGGCTGTTGGTTTCTACTTATCACCTGTCGGTTTCTATTTTTCGGATGTCAGTTTCTATATTCCGGCTGTAGTTTCTGGATTTTGGCTGCTGGTTTCTGTATTCCGTCTGTGGTTTCTGGATTCTGACTGCTGGTTTCAACATTCCGGCTAGGGTGTCTGGATTTTGGCCGTTGGAACTATATTCCGGCTGGGGTTTCTGGATTTCGGCCACCAATTTCTATATTTTGGCTGTAGTTTCTGAACTTCAGCAGCCGGTTTCTATTTTTCGGCTGTCGGTTTCTATGGTACGGCTGTGGTTTCTGGATTTTGGCTGCTGGTTTCTATATTCCAGCTGCAGTTTCTGGACTTCAGCATCCGGTTTCTATTGTTTGGCTGTCGGTTTCTATTTTGCGGCTGTCGGTTTCTATTTTGCGGCTGTCGGTTTCTATTTTTCGGCTGTCGGTTTCTATTTTTCGGCTGTCGGTTTCTATTTTTCGGCTGTCAGTTTCTATGGTACGGCTGTGGTTTCTGGATTTTGGCTGCTGGTTTCTGTATTCCGGCTGGGGTTTCTGGACTTCAGCAGCCGGTTTCTATTTTGCGGCTGTCGGTTTCTATTTTGCGGCTGTCGGTTTCTATTTTGCGGCTGTCGGTTTCTATTTTGCGGCTGTCGGTTTCTATTTTGCGGCTGTCGGTTTCTATTTTGCAGCTGTCGGTTTCTATTTTGCAGCTGTCGGTTTCTATGGTACGGCTGGGGTTTTTTGATTTTAGCTGCTGGTTTCTGTATTCCGGCTGGGGTTTCTTGATTTTGACTGCTGATTTCTATTTTGCGGATGTCGGCTTCTATTTTGCGGCTGTCGGTTTCTATTTTGCGGCTGTCGGTTTCTATTTTCGGCTGTCGGTTTCTATGGTATGGCTGTGGTTTCTGGATTTTGGCTGTTGGTTTCTATATTCCGGCTGCAGTTTCTGGACTTCAGCATCCGGTTTCTATTGTTTGACTGTCGGTTTCTATTTTTCGGCTGTGGTTTCTGGATTTTGGCTGCTGGTTTCTATATTCCAGCTGCAGTTTCTGGACTTCAGAATCCGGTTTCTATTTTGTGGCTGTCGGTTTCTATTTTGCGGCTGTCGGTTTCTATGGTATGGCTGTGGTTTCTGGATTTTGGCTGCTGGTTTCTGTATTCCGGCTGCAGTTTCTGGACTTCAGCATCCGGTTTCTATTGTTCAGCTGTCAGTTTCTATTTTTCGGCTGTTGGTTTCTATTTTTCGGCTGTCGGTTTCTATTTTGCGGCTGTCGGTTTCTATTTGGCGGCTGTCGGTTTCTATTTTTCGGCTGTGGTTTCTGGATTTTGGCTGCTGGTTTCTGTATTCCGGCTGCAGTTTCTGGACTTCAGCATCCGGTTTCTATTGTTCAGCTGTCAGTTTCTATTTTCGGCTGTTGGTTTCTATTTTTCGGCTGTCGGTTTCTATTTTGCGGCTGTGGTTTCTGGATTTTGGCTGGGGTTTCTGGACTTCAGCATCCGGTTTCTATTTTTCGGCTGTCAGTTTCTATTTTTCGGCTGTTGGTTTCTATTGTTCGGCTGTCGGTTTCTATTTTTTGGCTGCCGGTTTCTATTTTTCGGCTGTCGGTTTCTATTGTTCGGCTGTGGTTTCTGGATTTTGGCTGCTGGTTTCTGGATTCCGGCTGGGGTTTCTGGACTTCAGCATCCGGTTTCTATTTTTCGGCTGTCAGTTTCTATTTTTCGGCTGTTGGTTTCTATTGTTCGGCTGTCGGTTTCTATTTTTTGGCTGCCGGTTTCTATTTTTCGGCTGTCGGTTTCTATTGTTCGGCTGTCGGTTTCTATTGTTCGGCTGTCGGTTTCTATTTTGTGGCTGTCGGTTTCTATTTCGCTGCTGTCGGTTTCTATTTTGCGGCTGTCGGTTCCTATTTTGTGGCTGTCGGTTCCTATTTTCCGGCTGTCGGTTCCTATTTTGCGGCTGTCGGTTTCTATTTTGCGGCTGTCGGTTACTATTTTGCGGCTGTCGGTTCCTATTTTGCGGCTGTCGGTTCCTACTGTTCGTCTATCGGTTCCTATTTTGCGGCTGCCGGTTCCTATTTCGCTGCTGTCGGTTTCTATTTTGCGGCTGTCGGTTCCTATTTTGCGGCTGTCGGTTCCTATTTTCCGGCTGTCGGTTCCTATTTTGCGGCTGTCTGTTTCTATTTTGCGGCTGTCGGTTTCTATTTTGCGGCTGTCGGTTTCTATTTTGCGGCTGTCGGTTTCTATTTTGTGGCTGTCGGTTCCTATTTTGCGGCTGTCGGTTCCTATTTTGCGGCTGTCGGTTCCTATTTTCCGGCTGTCGGTTCCTATTTTCCGGCTGTCGGTTCCTATTTTCCGGCTGTCGGTTCCTATTTTGCGGCTGTCGGTTCCTATTTTGCGGCTTTCGGTTCCTATTTTGCGGCTGTCGGTTTCTATTTTGCGGCTGTCGGTTTCTATTTTGCGGCTGTCGGTTCCTATTTTGCGGCTGTCGGTTTCTATTTTGCGGCTGTCGGTTCCTATTTTGCGGCTGTCGGTTCCTATTTTGCGGCTGTCGTTTCTATTTTGCGGCTGTCGGTTCCTATTTTGCGGCTGTCGGTTCCTATTTTGCGGCTGTCGGTTCCTATTTTGCGGCTGTCGGTTCCTATTTTCCGGCTGTCGGTTCCTATTTTCCGGCTGTCTGTTCCTATTTTGCGGCTGTCGGTTCCTATTTTCCGGCTGTCGGTTCCTATTTTCCGGCTGTCGGTTCCTATTTTCCGGCTGTCGGTTCCTATTTTGCGGCTGTCGGTTTCTATTTTGCGGCTGTCGGTTCCTATTTTGCGGCTGTCGGTTCCTATTTTGCGGCTGTCTGTTCCTATTTTGCGGCTGTCGGTTTCTATTTTGCGGCTGTCGGTTTCTACTTTTCGGCTGTCGGTTTCTACTTTTCGGCTGTCGGTTTCTATTTTGAGGCTGTCGGTTCCTATTTTGCGGCTGTCGGTTCCTATTTTGCGGCTGTCGGTTTCTATTTTGCGGCTGTCGGTTTCTATTTTGCGGCTGTCGGTTTCTACTTTTCGGCTGTTGGTTTCTACTTTTCGGCTGTCGGTTTCTATTTTGAGGCTGTCGGTTCCTATTTTGCGGCTGTCGGTTCCTATTTTCCGGCTGTCGGTTCCTATTTTCCGGCTGTCGGTTCCTATTTTGCGGCTGTCGGTTCCTATTTTGCGGCTGTCGGTTCCTATTTTGCGGCTGTCTGTTCCTATTTTGCGGCTGTCGGTTCCTATTTTGCGGCTGTCGGTTTCTATTTTGCGGCTGTCGGTTCCTATTTTGCGGCTGTCGGTTCCTATTTTGCGGCTGTCGGTTCCTATTTTCCGGCTGTCGGTTCCTATTTTGCGGCTGTCTGTTTCTATTTTGCGGCTGTCGGTTTCTATTTTGCGGCTGTCGGTTTCTATTTTGCGGCTGTCGGTTTCTATTTTGTGGCTGTCGGTTCCTATTTTGCGGCTGTCGGTTCCTATTTTGCGGCTGTCGGTTCCTATTTTCCGGCTGTCGGTTCCTATTTTCCGGCTGTCGGTTCCTATTTTGCGGCTGTCGGTTCCTATTTTGCGGCTTTCGGTTCCTATTTTGCGGCTGTCGGTTTCTATTTTGCGGCTGTCGGTTTCTATTTTGCAGCTGTCGGTTCCTATTTTGTGGCTGTCGGTTTCTATTTTGCGGCTGTCGGTTCCTATTTTGCGGCTGTCGGTTTCTATTTTCCGGCTGTCTGTTCCTATTTTGCGGCTGTCGGTTCCTATTTTCCGGCTGTCGGTTCCTATTTTGCGGCTGTCGGTTTCTATTTTGCGGCTGTTCCGCAGTGTACACCGTATATTGCTCTCTGCGGTCCGGAGCGTGGTCCCGGCTCTGCCGCAGCTCGGATCGGTGCGGTCATCCTGAATATTCCAGATTCATGGAGGGGAAGCTTCGTTATTCAGGGTATGACAGACATATAACGGAGTCATGGATGGCAGGTAGCCGATGCCGCGCGTGTGACGCTGTCTGTCTCTCCTCTGGCGGAGGCATGGATGGCAGGTAGCCGATGCCGCACGTGTGACGCTGGTTGTCTCTCCTCTGGCGGAGGCATGGTGGCGGGCAGCCGATGCCGCACGTGTGACGCTGTCTGTCTCTCCTCTGGCGGAGGCATGGATGGCAGGTAGCCGATGCCGCACGTGTGACGCTGGTTGTCTCTCCTCTGGCGGAGGCATGATGGCAGGTAGCCGATGCCGCACGTGTGACGCTGGTTGTCTCTCCTCTGGCGGAGGCATGATGGCAGGTAGCCGATGCCGCACGTGTGACGCTGGTTGTCTCTCCTCTGGCGGAGGCATGATGGCAGGTAGCCGATGCCGCGCGTGTGACGCTGGTTGTCTCTCCTCTGGCGGAGGCATGATGGCAGGTAGCCGATGCCGCGCGTGTGACGCTGGTTGTCTCTCCTCTGGCGGAGGCATGATGGCAGGTAGCCGATGCCGCACGTGTGACGCTGGTTGTCTCTCCTCTGGCGGAGGCATGATGGCAGGTAGCCGATGCCGCACGTGTGACGCTGGTTGTCTCTCCTCTGGCGGAGGCATGATGGCAGGTAGCCGATGCCGCACGTGTGACGCTGGTTGTCTCTCCTCTGGCGGAGGCATGATGGCAGGTAGCCGATGCCGCGCGTGTGACGCTGGTTGTCTCTCCTCTGGCGGAGGCATGATGGCAGGTAGCCGATGCCGCACGTGTGACGCTGGTTGTCTCTCCTCTGGCGGAGGCATGATGGCAGGTAGCCGATGCCGCACGTGTGACGCTGGTTGTCTCTCCTCTGGCGGAGGCATGATGGCAGGTAGCCGATGCCGCACGTGTGACGCTGGTTGTCTCTCCTCTGGCGGAGGCATGATGGCAGGTAGCCGATGCCGCGCGTGTGACGCTGGTTGTCTCTCCTCTGGCGGAGGCATGGTGGCAGGTAGCCGATGCCGCACGTGTGACGCTGGTTGTCTCTCCTCTGGCGGAGGCATGGATGGCAGGTAGCCGATGCCGCACGTGTGACGCTGGTTGTCTCTCCTCTGGCGGAGGCATGGTGGCGGGCAGCCGATGCCGCACGTGTGACGCTGGTTGTCTCTCCTCTGGCGGAGGCATGGATGGCAGGTAGCCGATGCCGCACGTGTGACGCTGGTTGTCTCTCCTCTGGCGGAGGCATGGTGGCGGGCAGCCGATGCCGCACGTGTGACGCTGGTTGTCTCTCCTCTGGCGGAGGCATGATGGCAGGTAGCCGATGCCGCACGTGTGACGCTGGTTGTCTCTCCTCTGGCGGAGGCATGATGGCAGGTAGCCGATGCCGCGCGTGTGACGCTGGTTGTCTCTCCTCTGGCGGAGGCATGATGGCAGGTAGCCGATGCCGCACGTGTGACGCTGGTTGTCTCTCCTCTGGCGGAGGCATGGATGGCAGGTAGCCGATGCCGCACGTGTGACGCTGGTTGTCTCTCCTCTGGCGGAGGCATGATGGCAGGTAGCCGATGCCGCACGTGTGACGCTGGTTGTCTCTCCTCTGGCGGAGGCATGGATGGCAGGTAGCCGATGCCGCACGTGTGACGCTGGTTGTCTCTCCTCTGGCGGAGGCATGATGGCAGGTAGCCGATGCCGCGCGTGTGACGCTGGTTGTCTCTCCTCTGGCGGAGGCATGGTGGCAGGTAGCCGATGCCGCACGTGTGACGCTGGTTGTCTCTCCTCTGGCGGAGGCATGGTGGCGGGTAGCCGATGCCGCACGTGTGACGCTGGTTGTCTCTCCTCTGGCGGAGGCATGATGGCAGGTAGCCGATGCCGCGCGTGTGACGCTGGTTGTCTCTCCTCTGGCGGAGGCATGGTGGCAGGTAGCCGATGCCGCACGTGTGACGCTGGTTGTCTCTCCTCTGGCGGAGGCATGGTGGCGGGTAGCCGATGCCGCACGTGTGACGCTGGTTGTCTCTCCTCTGGCGGAGGCATGATGGCAGGTAGCCGATGCCGCGCGTGTGACGCTGGTTGTCTCTCCTCTGGCGGAGGCATGGTGGCAGGTAGCCGATGCCGCACGTGTGACGCTGGTTGTCTCTCCTCTGGCGGAGGCATGGTGGCGGGTAGCCGATGCCGCACGTGTGACGCTGGTTGTCTCTCCTCTGGCGGAGGCATGATGGCAGGTAGCCGATGCCGCGCGTGTGACGCTGGTTGTCTCTCCTCTGGCGGAGGCATGGATGGCAGGTAGCCGATGCCGCGCGTGTGACGCTGGTTGTCTCTCCTCTGGCGGAGGCATGGTGGCGGGTAGCCGATGCCGCACGTGTGACGCTGGTTGTCTCTCCTCTGGCGGAGGCATGATGGCAGGTAGCCGATGCCGCACGTGTGACGCTGGTTGTCTCTCCTCTGGCGGAGGCATGGATGGCAGGTAGCCGATGCCGCGCGTGTGACGCTGGTTGTCTCTCCTCTGGCGGAGGCATGGTGGCGGGTAGCCGATGCCGCACGTGTGACGCTGGTTGTCTCTCCTCTGGCGGAGGCATGGATGGCAGGTAGCCGATGCCGCACGTGTGACGCTGGTTGTCTCTCCTCTGGCGGAGGCATGATGGCAGGTAGCCGATGCCGCACGTGTGACGCTGGTTGTCTCTCCTCTGGCGGAGGCATGGATGGCAGGTAGCCGATGCCGCGCGTGTGACGCTGGTTGTCTCTCCTCTGGCGGAGGCATGGTGGCGGGCAGCCGATGCCGCACGTGTGACGCTGTCTGTCTCTCCTCTGGCGGAGGCATGGTGGCAGGTAGCCGATGCCGCACGTGTGACGCTGGTTGTCTCTCCTCTGGCGGAGGCATGATGGCAGGTAGCCGATGCCGCACGTGTGACGCTGGTTGTCTCTCCTCTGGCGGAGGCATGATGGCAGGTAGCCGATGCCGCACGTGTGACGCTGGTTGTCTCTCCTCTGGCGGAGGCATGATGGCGGGTAGCCGATGCCGCGCGTGTGACGCTGGTTGTCTCTCCTCTGGCGGAGGCATGGTGGCAGGTAGCCGATGCCGCGCGTGTGACGCTGGTTGTCTCTCCTCTGGCGGAGGCATGATGGCAGGTAGCCGATGCCGCACGTGTGACGCTGTCTGTCTCTCCTCTGGCGGAGGCATGGTGGCAGGTAGCCGATGCCGCGCGTGTGACGCTGGTTGTCTCTCCTCTGGCGGAGGCATGGTGGCAGGTAGCCGATGCCGCGCGTGTGACGCTGGTTGTCTCTCCTCTGGCGGAGGCATGATGGCAGGTAGCCGATGCCGCACGTGTGACGCTGTCTGTCTCTCCTCTGGCGGAGGCATGGTGGCAGGTAGCCGATGCCGCGCGTGTGACGCTGGTTGTCTCTCCTCTGGCGGAGGCATGGTGGCAGGTAGCCGATGCCGCACGTGTGACGCTGGTTGTCTCTCCTCTGGCGGAGGCATGGTGGCAGGTAGCCGATGCCGCGCGTGTGACGCTGGTTGTCTCTCCTCTGGCGGAGGCATGATGGCAGGTAGCCGATGCCGCACGTGTGACGCTGTCTGTCTCTCCTCTGGCGGAGGCATGGTGGCGGGCAGCCGATGCCGCACGTGTGACGCTGGTTGTCTCTCCTCTGGCGGAGGCATGGTGGCGGGTAGCCGATGCCGCACGTGTGACGCTGGTTGTCTCTCCTCTGGCGGAGGCATGATGGCAGGTAGCCGATGCCGCACGTGTGACGCTGGTTGTCTCTCCTCTGGCGGAGGCATGGTGGCGGGTAGCCGATGCCGCGCGTGTGACGCTGGTTGTCTCTCCTCTGGCGGAGGCATGGTGGCAGGTAGCCGATGCCGCGCGTGTGACGCTGGTTGTCTCTCCTCTGGCGGAGGCATGATGGCAGGTAGCCGATGCCGCACGTGTGACGCTGTCTGTCTCTCCTCTGGCGGAGGCATGGTGGCGGGCAGCCGATGCCGCACGTGTGACGCTGGTTGTCTCTCCTCTGGCGGAGGCATGGTGGCGGGTAGCCGATGCCGCACGTGTGACGCTGGTTGTCTCTCCTCTGGCGGAGGCATGATGGCAGGTAGCCGATGCCGCACGTGTGACGCTGGTTGTCTCTCCTCTGGCGGAGGCATGGATGGCGGGTAGCCGATGCCGCGCGTGTGACGCTGTCTGTCTCTCCTCTGGCGGAGGCATGGTGGCGGGCAGCCGATGCCGCACGTGTGACGCTGGTTGTCTCTCCTCTGGCGGAGGCATGATGGCAGGTAGCCGATGCCGCACGTGTGACGCTGGTTGTCTCTCCTCTGGCGGAGGCATGATGGCAGGTAGCCGATGCCGCACGTGTGACGCTGGTTGTCTCTCCTCTGGCGGAGGCATGGATGGCAGGTAGCCGATGCCGCACGTGTGACGCTGGTTGTCTCTCCTCTGGCGGAGGCATGATGGCAGGTAGCCGATGCCGCACGTGTGACGCTGGTTGTCTCTCCTCTGGCGGAGGCATGGTGGCGGGTAGCCGATGCCGCGCGTGTGACGCTGGTTGTCTCTCCTCTGGCGGAGGCATGGTGGCAGGTAGCCGATGCCGCGCGTGTGACGCTGGTTGTCTCTCCTCTGGCGGAGGCATGATGGCAGGTAGCCGATGCCGCACGTGTGACGCTGTCTGTCTCTCCTCTGGCGGAGGCATGGTGGCAGGTAGCCGATGCCGCGCGTGTGACGCTGGTTGTCTCTCCTCTGGCGGAGGCATGATGGCAGGTAGCCGATGCCGCACGTGTGACGCTGGTTGTCTCTCCTCTGGCGGAGGCATGGTGGCAGGTAGCCGATGCCGCACGTGTGACGCTGGTTGTCTCTCCTCTGGCGGAGGCATGATGGCAGGTAGCCGATGCCGCACGTGTGACGCTGGTTGTCTCTCCTCTGGCGGAGGCATGATGGCAGGTAGCCGATGCCGCACGTGTGACGCTGGTTGTCTCTCCTCTGGCGGAGGCATGATGGCAGGTAGCCGATGCCGCACGTGTGACGCTGGTTGTCTCTCCTCTGGCGGAGGCATGATGGCAGGTAGCCGATGCCGCACGTGTGACGCTGGTTGTCTCTCCTCTGGCGGAGGCATGATGGCAGGTAGCCGATGCCGCACGTGTGACGCTGGTTGTCTCTCCTCTGGCGGAGGCATGGTGGCAGGTAGCCGATGCCGCACGTGTGACGCTGTCTGTCTCTCCTCTGGCGGAGGCATGGTGGCGGGTAGCCGATGCCGCGCGTGTGACGCTGGTTGTCTCTCCTCTGGCGGAGGCATGGTGGCGGGCAGCCGATGCCGCACGTGTGACGCTGGTTGTCTCTCCTCTGGCGGAGGCATGGATGGCAGGTAGCCGATGCCGCACGTGTGACGCTGGTTGTCTCTCCTCTGGCGGAGGCATGGTGGCGGGCAGCCGATGCCGCACGTGTGACGCTGGTTGTCTCTCCTCTGGCGGAGGCATGATGGCAGGTAGCCGATGCCGCACGTGTGACGCTGGTTGTCTCTCCTCTGGCGGAGGCATGATGGCAGGTAGCCGATGCCGCGCGTGTGACGCTGGTTGTCTCTCCTCTGGCGGAGGCATGATGGCAGGTAGCCGATGCCGCACGTGTGACGCTGGTTGTCTCTCCTCTGGCGGAGGCATGGATGGCAGGTAGCCGATGCCGCACGTGTGACGCTGGTTGTCTCTCCTCTGGCGGAGGCATGATGGCAGGTAGCCGATGCCGCACGTGTGACGCTGGTTGTCTCTCCTCTGGCGGAGGCATGGATGGCAGGTAGCCGATGCCGCACGTGTGACGCTGTCTGTCTCTCCTCTGGCGGAGGCATGATGGCAGGTAGCCGATGCCGCGCGTGTGACGCTGGTTGTCTCTCCTCTGGCGGAGGCATGGATGGCAGGTAGCCGATGCCGCACGTGTGACGCTGTCTGTCTCTCCTCTGGCGGAGGCATGATGGCAGGTAGCCGATGCCGCGCGTGTGACGCTGGTTGTCTCTCCTCTGGCGGAGGCATGGATGGCAGGTAGCTGATGCCGCACGTGTGACGCTGTCTGTCTCTCCTCTGGCGGAGGCATGGTGGCAGGTAGCCGATGCCGCGCGTGTGACGCTGGTTGTCTCTCCTCTGGCGGAGGCATGATGGCAGGTAGCCGATGCCGCGCGTGTGACGCTGGTTGTCTCTCCTCTGGCGGAGGCATGGTGGCGGGTAGCCGATGCCGCACGTGTGACGCTGGTTGTCTCTCCTCTGGCGGAGGCATGATGGCAGGTAGCCGATGCCGCACGTGTGACGCTGGTTGTCTCTCCTCTGGCGGAGGCATGATGGCAGGTAGCCGATGCCGCACGTGTGACGCTGTCTGTCTCTCCTCTGGCGGAGGCATGGTGGCGGGCAGCCGATGCCGCACGTGTGACGCTGGTTGTCTCTCCTCTGGCGGAGGCATGGTGGCAGGTAGCCGATGCCGCACGTGTGACGCTGGTTGTCTCTCCTCTGGCGGAGGCATGGTGGCGGGTAGCCGATGCCGCACGTGTGACGCTGGTTGTCTCTCCTCTGGCGGAGTCATGGATGGCAGGTAGCCGATGCCGCACGTGTGACGCTGTCTGTCTCTCCTCTGGCGGAGGCATGATGGCAGGTAGCCGATGCCGCGCGTGTGACGCTGGTTGTCTCTCCTCTGGCGGAGGCATGATGGCAGGTAGCCGATGCCGCACGTGTGACGCTGGTTGTCTCTCCTCTGGCGGAGGCATGGTGGCAGGTAGCCGATGCCGCGCGTGTGACGCTGGTTGTCTCTCCTCTGGCGGAGGCATGATGGCGGGTAGCCGATGCCGCACGTGTGACGCTGGTTGTCTCTCCTCTGGCGGAGGCATGGTGGCGGGTAGCCGATGCCGCACGTGTGACGCTGGTTGTCTCTCCTCTGGCGGAGTCATGGATGGCAGGTAGCCGATGCCGCACGTGTGACGCTGGTTGTCTCTCCTCTGGCGGAGTCATGGATGGCAGGTAGCCGATGCCGCACGTGTGACGCTGGTTGTCTCTCCTCTGGCGGAGGCATGGATGGCAGGTAGCCGATGCCGCGCGTGTGACGCTGTCTGTCTCTCCTCTGGCGGAGGCATGATGGCAGGTAGCCGATGCCGCGCGTGTGACGCTGGTTGTCTCTCCTCTGGCGGAGGCATGGTGGCGGGCAGCCGATGCCGCGCGTGTGACGCTGTCTGTCTCTCCTCTGGCGGAGGCATGATGGCGGGCAGCCGATGCCGCACGTGTGACGCTGGTTGTCTCTCCTCTGGCGGAGGCATGATGGCAGGTAGCCGATGCCGCACGTGTGACGCTGGTTGTCTCTCCTCTGGCGGAGGCATGGTGGCAGGTAGCCGATGCCGCACGTGTGACGCTGGTTGTCTCTCCTCTGGCGGAGGCATGGTGGCGGGTAGCCGATGCCGCGCGTGTGACGCTGGTTGTCTCTCCTCTGGCGGAGGCATGATGGCAGGTAGCCGATGCCGCGCGTGTGACGCTGGTTGTCTCTCCTCTGGCGGAGGCATGGTGGCGGGTAGCCGATGCCGCACGTGTGACGCTGGTTGTCTCTCCTCTGGTGAACTCTCCGCTCCTCACTGGAGCATTCGCTCTTTTCGGGGCCATTCTGCACCATTGTTTCTGGATTTTTCTAGACACTGACATCGCCTGGTCGCCATCGTCTTGGCGCTTGTGATTCAGCGAGTAAAGTACAATCTACAATCACCGTCTCCCAAGATATTAATGAAAATTCTATCACTAAAACTACGGAAATAGAAAAGGTCCAATCAGTGACAAGAGGCCGTCCTTCTGGACTACAAATTAACCAATCACAGGGCAGATTTCACTTTTTTAAACTGTTTTGAAAAAATAAAGCTGAGGTGTGATTGGTTGTCATATGGGCCTGAGGTAAGAAGCACGTCGTGCCCCTAGCAACCAATCAGAACGCAGCTTTCATTTCTCAGTGTGATTTGGTTACTATGGACACCAAGGCCAGCATCGCTCTGAGGTAGATGGAGGAATCGGGCCCGGAGCCATGAAAAAGCCACGAACATCAGCCTGACCACACAAGCTGCAGGCCGAGGAAATATGGCGCCATCACTAGGGAATGTGGCAGCTCATACGCTCAGATGTGGGTCAGGAGAGCCGCCGCCGGTGAGGAAAGCTGCCGCCAGTCAGAAGAGTCGCCGCCAGTCACAAGAGCCACGCTGGTCAGGAGTGCCACCGCCAGCAAGGAGCGCCGCAACCAATACACCTGTGTATCGTGCAGGGGATATACCTGTATATAGTGCGAGGGGGGAATACAGCTGTATATAGGGTGTGGGATACACCTATATGTATATAATGCGGGGGATACACCTGTATATAGTGTGGGGGATACACCTGTATATAGTGCGGGGGATACACCTGTATATAGTGCGAGGGGGGAATACAGCTGTATATAGTGCGGGGGGATACTGTTGTATATAATGCGGGGGATACACCTGTATATAGTGTGGGGGATACACCTGTATATAGTGCGGGGCATACACCTGTATATAGTGCGGGGGATACACCTGTATATAGTGCGGGGGATACACCTGTATATAGTGCGGGGGATACACCTGTATATAGTGCGGGGGATACACCTGTATATAGTGTGGGGGATACACCTGTATATAGTGCGGGGGATACACCTGTATATAGTGCGGGGCATACACCTGTATATAGTGCAGGGCATACACCTGTATATAGTGCGGGGGATACACCTGTATATAGTGCGGGGGATACACCTGTATATAGTGAGGGGATATTGGGGGTATAGTGGATGTAGTGCAGTGGATGGATCAGTGGGGTCAGTATATAGGGCAGGTCTGTGTTCGGATATTGGGGGGTGTATATATGAACCTGCTTTTCCGGGCCTCGACATTGCTGGCCGGGATACACCTGTATATAGTGCGGGGGATACACCTGTATATAGTGCGGGGGGGACACCTGTATATAGTGCGAGGGATATACCTGTATATAGTGCGGGGGGAACACCTGTATATAGTGCGGGGCATACACCTGTATATAGTGCGGGGGATACACCTGTATAGAGTGAGGGGATACACCTATATATAGTGTGGGGGATACACCTGTATATAGTGTGGGGGATACACCTGTATATAGTGTGGGGGATACACCTGTATATAGTGTGGGGGAAACACCTGTATATAGTGTGGGGGATACACCTGTATATAGTGTGGGGGATACACCTGTAAATAGTGTGGGGAATACACCTGTATATAGTGCGGGGGATACACCTGTATATAGTGCGGGGGATACACCTGTATATAGTGCGGGGGATACACCTGTATATAGTGCGGGGGATACACCTGTATATAGTGCGGGGGATACACCTGTATATAGTGCGGGGGATACACCTGTATATAGTGTGGGGGATACACCTGTATATAGTGCGGGGGATACACCTGTATATAGTGCGGGGCATACACCTGTATATAGTGCGGGGGATACACCTGTATATAGTGCGGGGGATACACCTGTATATAGTGAGGGGATATTGGGGGTATAGTGGATGTAGTGCAGTGGATGGATCAGTGGGGTCAGTATATAGGGCAGGTCTGTGTTCGGATATTGGGGGGTGTATATATGAACCTGCTTTTCCGGGCCTCGACATTGCTGGCCGGGATACACCTGTATATAGTGCGGGGGATACACCTGTATATAGTGCGGGGGGGACACCTGTATATAGTGCGAGGGATATACCTGTATATAGTGCGGGGGGAACACCTGTATATAGTGCGGGGCATACACCTGTATATAGTGCGGGGGATACACCTGTATAGAGTGAGGGGATACACCTATATATAGTGTGGGGGATACACCTGTATATAGTGTGGGGGATACACCTGTATATAGTGTGGGGGATACACCTGTATATAGTGTGGGGGAAACACCTGTATATAGTGTGGGGGATACACCTGTATATAGTGTGGGGGATACACCTGTAAATAGTGTGGGGAATACACCTGTATATAGTGCGGGGGATGTATATAGTGTGGGGGATACACCTGTGTATAGTGCGGGGGATACACTTGTATATAGTGTGGGGGACGTACCTGTTTATAGTGTGGGGGATACACCTGTATATAGTGCGGGGGATACACTTGTATATAGTGTGGGGGACGTACCTGTTTATAGTGTGGGGGATACACCTGTATATAGTGCGGGGGATACACGTATATATAGTGAGGGGATACACCTGTATATAGTGCGGGGGATACACCTGTATATAGTGCGGGGCATACACCTGTATATAGTGCGGGGCATACACCTGTATATAGTGCGGGGGGATACACCTGTATATAGTGCGGGGATACACCTGTATATAGTGCGGGGGATACACCTGTATATAGTGTGGAGGATACACCTGTATATAGTGCGGGGGATACAGCTGTATATAGTGCGGGGATACAGCTGTATATAGTGCGGGGGATACACCTGTATATAGTGCGGGGGATACACCTGTATATAGTGCGGGGCATACACCTGTATATAGTGCGGGGGATACACCTGTATATAGTGAGGGGATACACCTGTATATAGTGAGGGGATATTGGGGGTATAGTGGATATAGTGCAGTGGATGGATCAGTGGGGTCAGTATATAGGGCAGGTCTGTGTTCGGATATTGGGGTGTGTATATATGAACCTGCTTTTCCGGGCCTCGACATTGCTGGCCGGGATACACCTGTATATAGTGCGGGGGATACACCTGTATATAGTGCGGGGCATACACCTGTATATAGTGCGGGGCATACACCTGTATATAGTGCGGGGCATACACCTGTATATAGTGCGATGGGGATAAACTGTATATAGTGCGGGGGATACACCTGTATATAGTGCGGGGGATACACCTGTATATAGTGCGGGGGATACACCTGTATATAGTGTGGAGGATACACCTGTATATAGTGCGGGGGATACACCTGTATATAGTGCGGGGGATACACCTGTATATAGTGCGGGGGATACACCTGTATATAGTGCGGGGGATACACCTGTATATAGTGTGGAGGATACACCTGTATATAGTGCGGGGGATACAGCTGTATATAGTGCGGGGATACAGCTGTATATAGTGCGGGGGATACACCTGTATATAGTGCGGGGGATACACCTGTATATAGTGCGGGGATACACCTGTATATAGTGCGGGGGATACACCTGTATATAGTGCGGGGGATACACCTGTATATAGTGCGGGGGATACACCTGTATATAGTGCGGGGGACACACCTGTATATAGTGAGGGGATATTGGGGGTATAGTGGATGTAGTGCAGCGGATGGATCAGTGGGGTCAGTATATAGGGCAGGTCTGTGTTCGGATATTGGGGTGTGTATAGATATGAACCTGCTTTTCCGGGCCTCGACATTGCTGGCCGGGATACACCTGTATATAGTGCGGGGATACACCTGTATATAGTGCGGGGATACACCTGTATATAGTGCGGGGCATACACCTGTATATAGTGCGGGGCATACACCTGTATATAGTGCGGGGCATACACCTGTATATAGTGCGATGGGGATAAACTGTATATAGTGCGGGGGATACACCTGTATATAGTGCGGGGGATACACCTGTATATAGTGCGGGGGATACACCTGTATATAGTGTGGAGGATACACCTGTATATAGTGCGGGGGATACAGCTGTATATAGTGCGGGGGATACAGCTGTATATAGTGCGGGGATACAGCTGTATATAGTGCGGGGGATACACCTGTATATAGTGCGGGGGATACACCTGTATATAGTGCGGGGATACACCTGTATATAGTGCGGGGGATACACCTGTATATAGTGCGGGGGATACACCTGTATATAGTGCGGGGGATACACCTGTATATAGTGCGGGGGATACACCTGTATATAGTGCGGGGGACACACCTGTATATAGTGAGGGGATATTGGGGGTATAGTGGATGTAGTGCAGCGGATGGATCAGTGGGGTCAGTATATAGGGCAGGTCTGTGTTCGGATATTGGGGTGTGTATAGATATGAACCTGCATTTCCGGGCCTCGACATTGCTGGCCGGTTCACTGCTACGTCCTTTATACTTGTCATTTCACCTAGATGAAGAGACACCACAGTTATGACTTTGCTGCTTCTTGTGTCGTTGTTGTTTGTAATCTTCATTTATGGGATTATTGCTGGATATTACAGGCGGTGGCATTGTTAGAGGCCGCGGGATCCTCCGCCCAGTGACAGTGCCGCGGTTCTTGGATTATTATTGGTTATTACAGGCGGTGGCATTGTTAGAGGCCGCGGGATCCTCCGCCCGGTGACAGTGCCGCGGTTCTCGGATTTTTACTGGTTATTACAGGCGGTGGCGTTGTTAGAGGCCGTGGGATCCTCCGCCCGGTGACAGTGCCGTGGTTCTCGGATTATTACTGGTTATTACAGGCGGTGGCGTTGTTAAGAGGCCGTGGGATCCTCCGCCCGGTGACAGTGCCGCGGTTCTTGGATTATTATTGGTTATTACAGGCGGTGGCGTTGTTAGAGGCCGTGGGATCCTCCGCCCGGTGACAGTGCCGCGGCTCTCAGATAATTACTGGTTATTACAGGCGGTGGCGTTGTTAGAGGCCGTGGGATCCTCCGCCTGGTGACAGTGCCGCGGCTCTCGGATTATTACTGGTTATTACAGGCGGTGGCGTTGTTAGAGGCCGTGGGATCCTCCGCCTGGTGACAGTGCCGCGGCTCTCGGATTATTACTGGTTATTACAGGCGGTGGCGTTGTTAGAGGCCGTGGGATCCTCCGCCCGGTGACAGTGCCGCGGCTCTCAGATAATTACTGGTTATTACAGGCGGTGGCGTTGTTAGAGGCCGTGGGATCCTCCGCCTGGTGACAGTGCCGCGGCTCTCGGATTATTACTGGTTATTACAGGTGGTGGCGTTGTTAGAGGCCGTGGGATCCTCCGCCCGGTGACAGTGCCGTGGCTCTCAGATAATTACTGGTTATTACAGGCGGTGGCGTTGTTAGAGGCCGTGGGATCCTCCGCCTGGTGACAGTGCCGCGGCTCTCGGATTATTACTGGTTATTACAGGCGGTGGCATTGTTAGAGGCCGCGGGATCCTCCGCCCGGTGACAGTGCCGCGGTTCTCGGATTATTGCTGGTTATTACAGGAGGTGGCATTGTTAGAGGCCACGGGATCCTCCGCCCGGTGACAGTGCCGCGGCTCTCGGATTATTACTGGTTATTACAAGCGGTGGCATTGTTAGAGGCCGCGGGATCCTCCGCCCGGTGACAGTGCCGCGGTTCTCGGATTATTTGCCGGATCTCACTGCTGATTTCTTGGGATTTTTCTTGTTTTATTTGGGACGTTTGTTACTTTTTGGATTTTTCCGTTCTTTTCCGGTATTTGTGGGGTTCTATTATTATTTTGGATTATTAGCGGCGTCTCCACCAATCCTGGGTAATGATGATACTTTTACTTTTTCTATCCTTTTTGTTGCTTTATGTGCAGAGTTGTATGGCCCCGTGTCATCTCCCTCTGAAGAGCCGCGCTGTGATTGGACGTCATCTG
Source organism: Anomaloglossus baeobatrachus (assembly GCF_048569485.1). NCBI lineage: Eukaryota > Metazoa > Chordata > Amphibia > Anura > Aromobatidae > Anomaloglossus > Anomaloglossus baeobatrachus. The sequence continues at coordinate 4,955,456 of NC_134357.1, forward strand.
ATTTGTTGCCACCTTGTGGTCAGTCCTCGGTACTTATAAGTAAGGTAAGTATAAAAAGTTTTTTCTTGTGCTTTTCCCTCTTCAGTTTTACACAGCTAGAAACATTATCCAATTAAATCTTCTAAAACTACCTTTCCCAGCAGCACCCTGCTTCTGCCCAGTGCTGCAGGCCCCTCGCTCTGCTCTACTGTATGTTTCCTGATGGGATTCTCAGCATGTGATCACACTCTCCCCTTCATGCATAGCTGAGCTGAGCAGTGCAACACATCCATGTTATATTACACAGGGTCTTTAGCACTTTAAGGCTCGCTCACACGAGTGTATGACTCGGATGAGGGCTGGCGATGCTTTGTCGGAGTGCACTAGCACCTGTGTTCCTCTATGGGGCAAAGCTCGGGTATTTTTTGATAAGTTTGTAGCATGCTGCAATTGGCAGCATAAATTAGATGACGCGCACCCATTCAAGTCTTAGAGGTTGTGGAAATCATCAGACTGCACTTGGATGACATTGGAGTTCATTCTGATTTCCATGGACTCACAGAATGGAGGAGATGGAGAAATCTGGTTTTCCATCATCTCCTGCAGTGTGTGATGAGTCTATCATGCGCTATAATCGGATCACACTAAGCTGACGCTGATCAGAGTTTGGCACAAAAGAACGACCAATCTATTAATCAGCTAAAAACAAAAATCACATGAGGTTAACAAAGCCCCCAGAGCAGGGTCCCCGGCTGCGTCCTCAGGAGCCACCAACACTGCAGGGTTTCAGGATTTCCTTAGCATTGCACGGGTGCAGAGATTAAATGATAAGTAAGGAAATCCTGAAAAACTGGTGGTGGCTCCTGAGGACGCAGCCGGGGACCCTGCTCTAAAGGCTTTGTTAACCTCATGTGAGCTGGTTGTGTTCTCTGGTGTATAGCCGGCAGTATTTTATTGTGAGCTGATTGTGTCCTCCTGTGTATAGCCAGCAGTATTTTATTGTGAGCTGATTGTTCCCTCCGGTGTATAGCCAGCAGTATTTTAGTGTGAGCTGATTGTTCCCTCTGGTGTATAGCCGGCAGTATTTTAGTGTGAGCTGATTGTTCCCTCCGGTGTATAGCCGGCAGTATTTTAATGTGAGATGATTCTGTCCTCTGGTGTATAGATGGCGGTATTTTAGTGTGAGCTGATTGTGCCTTCTGGTGTATAGATGGCGGTATTTTAGTGTGAGCTGATTGTGCTCTCTGGTGTATAGCCTCAGTATTTTAGTGTGAGCTGATTGTTCCCTCCGGTGTATAGCCAGCAGTATTTTAGTGTGAGCTGATTGTGCCCTCCGGTGTATAGATGGCGGTATTTTAGTGTGAGCTGATTGTGCCCTCCAGTATATAGCCGGCAGTTTTTTAGTGTGAGCTGATTGTGCCCTCTGGTGTATAGATGGCGGTATTTTAGTGTGAGCTGATTGTGTCCTCTGGTGTATAGCCGGCAGTATTTTAGTGTGAGCTGATTGTTTCCTCCGGTGTATAGCCAGCAGTATTTTAGTATGAGCTGATTGTGCTCTATGGTGTATAGCCGGCAGTATTTTAGTGTGAGCTGATTGTGCTCTCTGGTGTATAGCCAGCAGTATTTTTTTTAGTGTGAGCTGATTGTTCCCTCCGGTGTATAGATGGCAGTATTTTAGTGTGAGCTGATTGTTCCCTCCGGTGTATAGCCGGCAGTATTTTAGTGTGAGCTGATTGTGCTCTCTGGTGTATAGATGGCGGTATTTTAGTGTGATCTGATTGTGTCCTCTGGTGTATAGCCGGCAGTATTTTAGTGTGAGCTGATTGTGCCCTCTGGTGTATAGATGGCGGTATTTTAGTGTGAGCTGATTGTGCCCTCTGGTGTATAGATGGCGGTATTTTAGTGTGAGCTGATTGTTCCCTCCAGTGTATAGCCGGCAGTATATCAGTGTGAGCTGATTGTGCCCTCTGGTGTATAGCCGGCAGTATTTTAGTGTGACCTGATTGTTCCCTCCGGTGTATAGCCGGCAGTATATTAGTGTGAGCTGATTGTGCCCTCTGGTGTATAGCCAGCAGTATTTTAGTGTGAGCTGATTATGTCCTCTGGTGTATAGCCGGCAGTATTTTAGTGTGAGCTGATTGTGTCCTCCTGTGTATAGCCAGCAGTATATTAGTGTGAGCTGATTGTGTCCTCCAGTGTATAGCCGGCAGTATTTTATTGTGAGCTGATTCTGTCCTCTGGTGTATAGCCGGCAGTATATTAGTGTGAGCTGATTGTGTCCTCCAGTGTATAGCTAGTAGTATTTTAGTGTGAGCTGATTGTGCCCTCTGGTGTATAGATGGCGGTATTTTAGTGTGAGCTGATTGTGCCCTCTGGTGTATAGATGGCGGTATTTTAGTGTGAGCTGATTGTTCCCTCCGGTGTATAGCCGGCAGTATTTTAGTGTGAGCTGATTGTGTCCTCCGGTGTATAGCCGGCAGTATTTTAGTGTGAGCTGATTGTTCCCCCCAGTTTATAGCCGGCAGTATTTTAGTGTGAGATGATTGTGTCCTCTGGTGTATAGATGGCGGTATTTTAGTGTGAGCTGATTGTGCCTTCTGGTGTATAGATGGCGGTATTTTAGTGTGAGCTGATTGTTCCTTCCGGTGTATAGCCGGCAGTATTTTAGTGTGTGCTGATTGTGTCCTCTGGTGTATAGCCGGCAGTATTTTAGTGTGAGCTGATTGTTCCCTCCGGTGTATAGATGGCAGTATTTTAGTGTGAGCTGATTGTGCCTTCTAGTGTATAGATGGCGGTATTTTAGTGTGAGCTGATTGTGTCCTCTGGTGTATAGTCGGCAGTATTTTAGTGTGAGCTGATTGTGTCCCCCGGTGTATAGCCGGCAGTATTTTAGTGTGAGCTGATTGTTCCCTCTGGTGTATAGATGGCGGTATTTTCGTGTGAGCTGATTGTGCCCTTCTGTGTATAGATGGCGGTATTTTAGTGTGAGCTGATTGTGCCCTTCTGTGTATAGCCGCAAGTATTTTAGTGTGAGCTGATTGTTCCCTCCGGTGTATAGCCAGCAGTATTTTATTGTGAGCTGATTGTGTCCTCCGGTGTATAGCCGGCAGTATTTTATTGTGAGCTGATTGTGTCCTCCGGTGTATAGCCGGCAGTATTTTAGTGTGAGCTGATTGTGCCTTCCGGTGTATAGCCGGCAGTATTTTAGTGTGAGCTGATTGTGCCTTCCGGTGTATAGCCAGCAGTATTTTAGTGTGAGATGATTGTGCCTTCCGGTGTATAGCTGGCAGTATTTTAGTGTGAGCTGATTGTGTCCTCCGGTGTATAGATGGCAGTATTTTATTGTGAGCTGATTGTGTCCTCCGGTGTATAGCCGGCAGTATATTAGTGTGAGCTGATTATGTCCTCCGGTGTATAGCCGGCAGTATTTTAGTGTGAGCTGATTGTGTCCTCTGGTGTATAGCCGGCAGTATTTTAGTGTGAGCTGATTGTTCCCTCCGGTGTATAGCCAGCAGTATATTAGTGTGAGCTGATTGTTCCCTCTGGTGTATAGCCGGCAGTATATTAGTGTGAGCTGATTGTGTCCTCCGGTGTATAGCTGGCAGTATATTAGTGTGAGCTGATTGTGTCCTCCGGTGTATAGCTGGCAGTATTTTAGTGTGAGCTGATTGTGTCCTCCGGTGTATAGCCAGCAGTATTTTAGTGTGAGCTGATTGTGTCCTCCGGTGTATAGCCAGCAGTATTTTAGTGTGAGCTGATTGTGTCCTCCGGTGTATAGCCAGCAGTATTTTAGTGTGAGCTGATTGTGTCCTCCGGTGTATAGCTGGCAGTATTTTAGTGTGAGCTGATTGTGTCCTCCGGTGTATAGCCGGCAGTATTTTAGTGTGAGCTGATTGTGTCCTCCGGTGTATAGCTGGCAGTATTTTAGTGTGAGCTGATTGTTCCCTCCGGTGTATAGATGGCAGTATTTTAGTGTGAGCTGATTGTGTCCTCTGGTGTATAGCCGGCAGTATTTTAGTGTGAGCTGATTGTTCCCTCCGGTGTATAGCTGGCAGTATTTTAGTGTGAGCTGATTGTGTCCTCCGGTGTATAGCCGGCAGTATTTTAGTGTGAGCTGATTGTGTCCTCCGGTGTATAGCTGGCAGTATTTTAGTGTGAGCTGATTGTGTCCTCCGGTGTATAGCCAGCAGTATTTTAGTGTGAGCTGATTGTGTCCTCCGGTGTATAGCCAGCAGTATTTTAGTGTGAGCTGATTGTGTCCTCCGGTGTATAGCCAGCAGTATTTTAGTGTGAGCTGATTGTGTCCTCCGGTGTATAGCTGGCAGTATTTTAGTGTGAGCTGATTGTGTCCTCCGGTGTATAGCCGGCAGTATTTTAGTGTGAGCTGATTGTGTCCTCCGGTGTATAGCTGGCAGTATTTTAGTGTGAGCTGATTGTTCCCTCCGGTGTATAGATGGCAGTATTTTAGTGTGAGCTGATTGTGCCTTCCGGTGTATAGCCAGCAGTATTTTAGTGTGAGATGATTGTGCCTTCCGGTGTATAGCTGGCAGTATTTTAGTGTGAGCTGATTGTGTCCTCCGGTGTATAGATGGCAGTATTTTATTGTGAGCTGATTGTGTCCTCCGGTGTATAGCCGGCAGTATATTAGTGTGAGCTGATTATGTCCTCCGGTGTATAGCCGGCAGTATTTTAGTGTGAGCTGATTGTGTCCTCTGGTGTATAGCCGGCAGTATTTTAGTGTGAGCTGATTGTTCCCTCCGGTGTATAGCCAGCAGTATATTAGTGTGAGCTGATTGTTCCCTCTGGTGTATAGCCGGCAGTATATTAGTGTGAGCTGATTGTGTCCTCCGGTGTATAGCTGGCAGTATATTAGTGTGAGCTGATTGTGTCCTCCGGTGTATAGCTGGCAGTATTTTAGTGTGAGCTGATTGTGTCCTCCGGTGTATAGCCAGCAGTATTTTAGTGTGAGCTGATTGTGTCCTCCGGTGTATAGCCAGCAGTATTTTAGTGTGAGCTGATTGTGTCCTCCGGTGTATAGCCAGCAGTATTTTAGTGTGAGCTGATTGTGTCCTCCGGTGTATAGCTGGCAGTATTCTAGTGTGAGCTGATTGTGTCCTCCGGTGTATAGCCGGCAGTATTTTAGTGTGAGCTGATTGTGTCCTCCGGTGTATAGCTGGCAGTATTTTAGTGTGAGCTGATTGTTCCCTCCGGTGTATAGATGGCAGTATTTTAGTGTGAGCTGATTGTGTCCTCTGGTGTATAGCCGGCAGTATTTTAGTGTGAGCTGATTGTTCCCTCCGGTGTATAGCTGGCAGTATTTTAGTGTGAGCTGATTGTGTCCTCCGGTGTATAGCCGGCAGTATTTTAGTGTGAGCTGATTGTGTCCTCCGGTGTATAGCTGGCAGTATTTTAGTGTGAGCTGATTGTGTCCTCCGGTGTATAGCCAGCAGTATTTTAGTGTGAGCTGATTGTGTCCTCCGGTGTATAGCCAGCAGTATTTTAGTGTGAGCTGATTGTGTCCTCCGGTGTATAGCCAGCAGTATTTTAGTGTGAGCTGATTGTGTCCTCCGGTGTATAGCTGGCAGTATTTTAGTGTGAGCTGATTGTGTCCTCCGGTGTATAGCCGGCAGTATTTTAGTGTGAGCTGATTGTGTCCTCCGGTGTATAGCTGGCAGTATTTTAGTGTGAGCTGATTGTTCCCTCCGGTGTATAGATGGCAGTATTTTAGTGTGAGCTGATTGTGTCCTCTGGTGTATAGCCGGCAGTATTTTAGTGTGAGCTGATTGTTCCCTCCGGTGTATAGCCAGCAGTATATTAGTGTGAGCTGATTGTTCCCTCTGGTGTATAGCCGGCAGTATATTAGTGTGAGCTGGTTGTGTTCTCTGGTGTATAGCCGGCAGTATATTAGTGTGAGCTGATTGTGTCCTCCGGTGTATAGCCGGCAGTATTTTAGTGTGAGCTGGTTGTGTTCTCTGGTGTATAGCCGGCAGTATATTAGTGTGAGCTGATTGTGTCCTCCGGTGTATAGCTGGCAGTATTGTAGTGTGAGCTGATTGTGTCCTCCGGTGTATAGCCGGCAGTATTTTAGTGTGAGCTGATTGTGCCACAATTGTCTCACTTTTGTGTGGGTATTCACATTCTGCGTGGTGTTAGCGCCTTAGTTTCCTATTTGTATGGCTTTTTCCCGCTGGTGGTTATCGCACGGTGTCAGCCGCTATCACCATCCTCCGGTCCTCTCACATGTGACTGTTTTTGGCCAGGCTCGTTACCCTTCCAGCCGTCAGCCGATACTGTACGCTGATCTCAGTCTGGTCCCATCGCACCTCTTATATCGGTCTTCACATTTCTCATGATGTCAGCGCGGCACTTCACCAATCATCACGGATTCTCAGGCCTCATATTAGATACCTTGTAGACCCCACCAGCAGCGGGAACATCGGGGGCCATCACCTGCATGACCCTATACTTTCATTAGGATCTCACCGTCAATTGGAAAGCTACGATGGACCTCAGACAGGACCATTCATGACGGGAAGGTCCACGTCAGCAGATCCCAGAAAAGATCAACCCTGCAGGAACAACTCCTGAAACATTCCTGAAACCAACGGTCTATGTGACAACAAGTCTATAGATGAAGGTGCGCCACTCACCGAGCGATGGCAACGCAAGAATCCCACCGCCCCCGGCCGAAAACCACCAGCAGCACCAATATCTAACCAGACATGGACAAGAAGAACTTACTCTGCCATCTACAGGTGGTCGGGGCGACAATATCCCAGCTGGAGAGAAGGTAGAGGCCCATGTCCTACAGAGAAGAGAAGACATCCACACATGAAGCCCGGCAGCCATAACAGCAGAAAGGTACTGTGCAGTGTATACAGATACTGAGGACTACACCCAGTATACAGCAGAAAGGTACTGTGCAGTGTGTACAGATACTGAGGACTACACCCAGTATACAGGAGAAAGGTACTGTGCAATATATATAGATACTGAGGACTACACCCAGTATACAGGAGAAAGGTACTGTGCAGTGTGTACAGATACTGAGGACTACACCCAGTATACAGGAGAAAGGTACTGTGCAGTGTATACAGATACTGAGGACTACACCCAGTATACAGGAGAAAGGTACTGTGCAGTGTGTACAGATACTGAGGACTACATCCAGTATACAGGAGAAAGGTACTGTGCAGTGTATACAGATACTGAGGACTACACCCAGTATACAGGAGAAAGGTACTGTGCAGTGTGTACAGATACTGAGGACTACACCCAGTATACAGGAGAAAGGTACTGTGCAGTGTGTACAGATACTGAGGACTACACCCAGTATACAGCAGAAAGGTACTGTGCAGTGTATACAGATACTGAGGACTACACCCAGTATACAGGAGAAAGGTACTGTGCAATATAAACAGATACTGAGGACTACACCCAGTATACAGGAGAAAGGTACTGTGCAGTGTATACAGATCCTGATGACTACACCCAGTATACAGCAGAAAGCTACTGTGCAATATATACACATTCTGAGGACTACACCCAGTATACAGGAGAAAGGTACTGTGCAATATATACACATACTGAGGACTACACCCAGTATACAGGAGAAAGGTACTGTGCAATATATACACATACTGAGGACTACACCCAGTATACAGCAGAAAGGTACTGTGCAGTGTGTACAGATACTGAGGACTACACCCAGTATACAGGAGAAAGGTACTGTGCAGTGTATACAGATACTGAGGACTACATCCAGTATACAGCAGAAAAGTACTGTGCAGTGTGTACAGATACTGAGGACTACACCCAGTATACAGGAGAAAGGTACTGTGCAGTGTATACAGATACTGAGGACTACACCCAGTATACAGCAGAAAAGTACTGTGCAGTGTGTACAGATACTGAGGACTACACCCAGTATACAGGAGAAAGGTACTGTGCAGTGTATACAGATACTGAGGACTACACCCAGTATACAGGAGAAAGGTACTGTGCAGTGTATACAGATACTGAGGACTACATCCAGTATACAGGAGAAAGGTACTGTGCAGTGTATACAGATACTGAGGACTACACCCAGTATACAGGAGAAAGGTACTGTGCAGTGTATACAGATACTGAGGACTACACCCAGTATACAGCAGAAAGGTACTGTGCAGTGTGTACAGATACTGAGGACTACACCCAGTATACAGGAGAAAGGTACTGTGCAGTGTATACAGATACTGAGGACTACACCCAGTATACAGGAGAAAGGTACTGTGCAGTGTGTACAGATACTGAGGACTACACCCAGTATACAGCAGAAAGGTACTGTGCAGTGTATACAGATACTGAGGACTACACCCAGTATACAGGAGAAAGGTACTGTGCAGTGTATACAGATACTGAGGACTACACCCAGTATACAGGAGAAAGGTACTGTGCAATATATACAGATACTGAGGACTACACCCAGTATACAGGAGAAAGGTACTGTGCAGTGTATACAGATCCTGAGGACTACACCCAGTATACAGCAGAAAGGTACAGAGCAGTGTATACAGATACTGATGACTACACCCAGTATACAGGAGAAAGGTACTGTGCAATATATACACATACTGAGGACTACACCCAGTATACAGGAGAAAGGTACTGTGCAGTGTATACAGATACTGATGACTACACCCAGTATACAGGAGAAAGGTACTGTGGAATATATACACATACTGAGGACTACACCCATTATACAGGAGAAAGGTACTGTGCAATATATACACATACTGAGGACTACACCCATTATACAGGAGAAAGGTACTGTGCAATATATACAGATACTGAGGACTACACCCAGTATACAGGAGAAAGGTACTGTGCAGTGTATACAGATACTGAGGACTTCACCCAGTATACAGGAGAAAGGTACTGTGCAATATATACAGATACTGAGGACTACACCCAGTATACAGGAGAAAGGTACTGTGCAGTGTATACAGATACTGAGGACTTCACCCAGTATACAGGATAGGAGAAGTGGTACTGTGCAGTGTATATATACAGAATAATACAGACACTGAGGATTACACCCAGTATACAGGACAGGAGAAGTGGTACTGTGCAGTGTATATATACAGAATAATACAGACACTGAGGATAACACCCAGTATACAGGACAGGAGGAGTGGTACTGTGCAGTGTATATATACAGAATAATACAGATACTGAGGATTACACCCAGTATACAGGACAGGAGGAGTGGTACTGTGCAGTGTGTATATACAGAATAATACAGATACTGAGGATTACACCCAGTATACAGGACAGGAGAAGTGGTACTGTGCAGTGTATATATATAGAATAATACAGGTACTGAGGATTACACCCAGTATACAGGACAGGAGAAGTGGTACTGTGCAGTGTATATATACAGAATAATACAGACACTGAGGATTACACCCAGTATACAGGACAGGAGAAGTGGTACTGTGCAGTGTATATATACAGAATAATACAGATACTGAGGATTACACCCAGTATACAGGACAGGAGAAGTGGTACTGTGCAGTGTATATATACAGAATAATACAGGTACTGAGGATTACACCCAGTATACAGGACAGGAGAAGTGGTACTGTGCAGTGTATATATACACACAGAATAATACAGATACTGAGGATTACACCCAGTATACAGGACAGGAGAAGTGGTACTGTGCAGTGTATATATACAGAATAATACAGGTACTGAGGATTACACCCAGTATACAGGACAGGAGAAGTGGTACTGTGCAGTGTATATACAGAATAATACAGGTACTGAGGATTATACCCAGTATACAGGACAGGAGAAGAGGTACTGTGCAGTGTATATATACAGAATAATACAGACACTGAGGATTACACCCAGTATACAGGACAGGAGAAGTGATACTGTGCAGTGTATATACACAGAATAATACAGATACTGAGGATTACACCCAGTATACAGGACAGGAGAAGTGGTACTGTGCAGTGTATATATACAGAATAATACAGATACTGAGGATCACACCCAGTATACAGGACAGGAGAAGTGGTACTGTGCAGTGTATATACACAGAATAATACAGATACTGAGGATTACACCCAGTATACAGGACAGGAGGAGTGGTACTGTGCAGTGTATATATACAGAATAATACAGGTACTGAGGATTACACCCAGTATACAGGACAGGAGGAGTGGTACTGTGCAGTGTATATATACAGAATAATACAGATACTGAGGATTACACCCAGTATACAGGACAGGAGGAGTGGTACTGTGCAGTGTATATATACAGAATAATACAGGTACTGAGGATTACACCCAGTATACAGGACAGGAGGAGTGGTACTGTGCAGTGTATATATACAGAATAATACAGATACTGAGGATTACACCCAGTATACAGGACAGGAGGAGTGGTACTGTGCAGTGTATATATACAGAATAATACAGGTACTGAGGATTACACCCAGTATACAGGACAGGAGGAGTGGTACTGTGCAGTGTATATATACAGAATAATACAGATACTGAGGGCTACACCCAGTATACAGGACAGGAGAAGTGGTACTGTGCAGTGTATATACAGAATAATACAGATACTGAGGATTACATCCAGTATACAGGACAGGAGAAGTGGTACTGTGCAGTGTATATATACAGAATAATACAGATAGTGAGGATTACACCCAGTATACAGGACAGGAGACGTGGTACTGTGCAGTGTATATACAGAATAATACAGATACTGAGGATTACACCCAGTATACAGGACAGGAGGAGTGGTACTGTGCAGTGTATATATACAGAATAATACAGATACAGAGGATTACACCCAGTATACAGGACAGGAGAAGAGGCACTGTGCAGTGTATATATACAGAATAATACAGACACTGAGGATTACACCCAGTATACAGGACAGAAGAAGTAGTACTGTGCAGTGTATATATACAGAATAATACAGACACTGAGGATTACACCCAGTATACAGGACAGGAGAAGTGGTACTGTGTAGTGTATATATACAGAATAATACAGGTACTGAGGATTACACCCAGTATACAGGACAGGAGAAGAGGCACTGTGCAGTGTATATATACAGAATAATACAGACACTGAGGATTACACCCAGTATACAGGACAGGAGAAGAGGCACTGTGCAGTGTATATATACAGAATAATACAGATACTGAGGATTACACCCAGTATACAGGACAGGAGAAGTGGTACTGTGCAGTGTATATATACAGAATAATACAGATACTGAGGATTACACCCAGCATACAGGACAGGAGAAGTGGTACTGTGCAGTGTATATATACAGAATAATACAGACACTGAGGATTACACCCAGTATACAGGACAGGAGAAGTGGTACTGGGCAGTGTATATATACAGAATAATACAGGTACTGAGGATTACACCCAGTATACAGGACAGGAGAAGTAATACTGTGCAGTGTATATATACAGAATAATACACATACTGAGGATTACACCCAGTATACAGGACAGGAGAAGTGGTACTGTGCAGTGTATATATACAGAATAATACAGATACTGAGGATTACACCCAGTATACAGGACAGGAGAAGTGGTACTGTGCAGTGTATATATACAGAATAATACAGATACTGAGGATTACACCCAGCATACAGGACAGGAGAAGTGGTACTGGGCAGTGTATATATACAGAATAATACAGATACTGAGGATTACACCCAGTATACAGAACAGGAGAAGTGGTACTGTGCAGTGTATATATACAGAATAATACAGATACTGAGGATTACACCCCGTATACAGGACAGGAGGAGTGGTACTGTGCAGTGTATATATACAGAATAATACAGATACTGAGGATTACACCCAGTATACAGAACAGGAGAAGTTGTACTGTGTAGTGTATATATACAGAATAATACAGATACTGAGGATTACACCCAGTATACAGGACAGAAGAATTGGTACTGTGTAGTGTATATATACAGAATAATACAGATACTGAGGATTACACCCAGTATACAGGACAGGAGAAGTGGTACTGAGCAGTGTATATATACAGAATAATACAGATACTGAGGATTACACCCAGTATACAGGACAGGAGAAGTGGTACTGTGCAGTGTATATATACAGAATAATACAAATACTGAGGATTACACCCAATATACAGGACAGGAGAAGTGGTACTGTGCAGTGTATATATACAGAATAATACAGATAATGAGGATTACACCCAGTATACAGGACAGGAGAAGTGGTACTGTGCAGTGTATATATACAGAATAATACAGATACTGAGGATTACACCCAGTATACAGGACAGGAGAAGTGGTACTGTGCAGTGTATATATACAGAATAATACAGATACTGAGGATTACACCCAGCATACAGGACAGGAGAAGTGGTACTGGGCAGTGTATATATACAGAATAATACAGATAGTGAGGATTACACCCAGTATACAGGACAGGAGAAGTGGTACTGTGCAGTGTATATACAGAATAATACAGATACTGAGGATTACACCCAGTATACAGGACAGGAGGAGTGGTACTGTGCAGTGTATATATACAGAATAATACAGATACTGAGGATTACACCCAGTATACAGGACAGGAGAAGTGGTACTGTGCAGTGTGTATATATACAGAATAATACAGATACTGAGGATTACACCCAGTATACAGGACAGGAGAAGTGGTACTGTGCAGTGTATATATACAGAATAATACAGATACTGAGGATTACACCCAGTATACAGGACAGAAGAATTGGTACTGTGCAGTGTATATATACAGAATAATACAGACACTGAGGATTACACCCAGTATACAGGACAGGAGAAGTGGTACTGTGCAGTGTATATATACAGAATAATACAGATACTGAGGATAACACCCAGTATACAGGACAGGAGAAGTGGTACTGTAGAGTGTATATATACAGAATAATACAGACACTGAGGATTACACCCAGTATACAGGACAGAAGAATTGGTACTGTGCAGTGTATATATACAGAATAATACAGACACTGAGGATTACACCCAGTATACAGGACAGGAGAAGTGGTACTGTGCAGTGTATATATACAGAATAATACAGATACTGAGGATTACACCCAGTATACAGGACAGGAGAAGTGGTACTGTGCAGTGTATATATACAGAATAATACAGATACTGAGGATTACACCCAGTATACAGGACAGGAGAAGTGGTACTGTGCAGTGTATATATACAAAATAATACAGACACTGAGGATTACACCCAGTATACAGGACAGGAGGAGTGGTACTGTGCAGTGTATATATACAGAATAATACAGACACTGAGGATTACACCCAGTATACAGGACAGGAGAAGTGGTACTGTAGAGTGTATATATACAGAATAATACAGACACTGAGGATTACACCCAGTATACAGGACAGAAGAATTGGTACTGTGCAGTGTATATATACAGAATAATACAGACACTGAGGATTACACCCAGTATACAGGACAGGAGAAGTGGTACTGTGCAGTGTATATATACAGAATAATACAGATACTGAGGATTACACCCAGTATACAGGACAGGAGAAGTGGTACTGTGCAGTGTATATATACAAAATAATACAGACACTGAGGATTACACCCAGTATACAGGACAGGAGGAGTGGTACTGTACAGTGTATATATACAGGACAGGAGGAGTGGTACTGTGCAGTGTATATATACAGAATAATACAGATACTGAGGATTACACCCAGTATACAGGACAGGAGAAGTGGTACTGTAGAGTGTATATATACAGAATAATACAGACACTGAGGATTACACCCAGTATACAGGACAGAAGAATTGGTACTGTGCAGTGTATATATACAGAATAATACAGACACTGAGGATTACACCCAGTATACAGGACAGGAGAAGTGGTACTGTGCAGTGTATATATACAGAATAATACAGATACTGAGGATTACACCCAGTATACAGGACAGGAGAAGTGGTACTGTGCAGTGTATATATACAGAATAATACAGATACTGAGGATTACACCCAGTATACAGGACAGGAGAAGTGGTACTGTGCAGTGTATATATACAAAATAATACAGACACTGAGGATTACACCCAGTATACAGGACAGGAGGAGTGGTACTGTACAGTGTATATATACAGGACAGGAGTAGTGGTACTGTGCAGTGTATATATACAGGACAGGAGTAGTGGTACTGTGCAGTGTATATATACAGGACAGGAGAAGTGGTACTGTGCAGTGTATATATACAGGACAGGAGAAGTGGTACTGTGCAGTGTATATATACAGGACAGGAGTAGTGGTACTGTGCAGAGTATATATACAGGACAGGAGACACGGTACTGTGCAGTTTCCATATGTAGGTGTGATGGCTGTTCCGGGGCATTGACCTGTATGATGTTGATCACGTCCTTCTTTTTCTCCGGATACGCGTATCCCCGCCACCATCTGTCCATATCATCGGAGTAGTCGCTGGTCTTCTCTCCCTTGAAGTCTCGGCAGTAGTCATAGTCCGGCCGTTGTGAATATATATAGGTGCGTGCCGCCTTCACCAGGTTCTTTATCTGTAGGGGGGGGTGATTGTATGTTTAGAGCTCAGTATTAGGCTAAGTTCATACGCGACGTATTTTTGACGCTGCGTTTTTGTGCGTTTTTGGCCACTAAAAAACGCACAAAAACGCACCCGCGTCTAAAAAACGCGGCAAAAAACGCATGCGTTTTTACCGCGATTTGGTGCATTTTTGGCTGCGTTTTGGATCTCTGCATTTTTCTGCGTTTTTCCAATGCATTGCATGGGCGGAAAACGCAGAAAAACGCAGGAAAGAACTGACATGACCATTTTTTTTTTTTAAGCTCAAAAACGCAGCTTAAAAAAACAGTTGTGTGCGGACAGCAACATTGAAAACTCATAGACTTTACTGGGGAAGCAAAGTCATGCAGATTTGAGGCCAAAAACGCACCCGAAAAACGCGCAAAAATGCAGCGAAAAACGCACTGTGCGCACATAGCCTTATTATTACACCTCTCTGACCTCCATGGCCGCTGTGCGCTGCGGTGCGATGTTGCCCGTACCTTGCTCTCCTTCAGCTCTGCCTCAGGTTTCATCAGCACAACACTCTTGTCCACCGCTCGCAACGCACAAACGGAGCCACCATTAGCCTGAAGATGGAGGGAGATGTCTGAGCCGGGGAGAGCTTCATCCTCCGAGAACTTAAGACTGACCTGTAATAATACAGAACATATCCCCCTCATCATCTCATATAATACAGGACATATCACCCTCATCATCTCATATAATGCAGAACATATCCCCCTCATCATCTCATATAATACAGAACATATCACCCTCATCATCTCATATAATACAGAACATATCATCCTCATCATCTCATATAATACAGGACATATCCCCCTCATCATCTCATATAATACAGGACATATCACCCTCATCATCTCATATAATACAGGACATATCCCCCTCATCATCTCATATAATACAGGACATATCACCCTCATCATCTCATATAATACAGAACATATCCCCCTCATCATCTCATATAATACAGGACATATCCCCCTCATCATCTCATATAATACAGAACATATCCCCCTCATCATCTCATATAATACAGGACATATCACCCTCATCATCTCATATAATGCAGAACATATCCCCCTCATCATCTCATATAATACAGAACATATCACCCTCATCATCTCATATAATACAGAACATATCATCCTCATCATCTCATATAATACAGGACATATCCCCCTCATCATCTCATATAATACAGGACATATCACCCTCATCATCTCATATAATACAGGACATATCCCCCTCATCATCTCATATAATACAGGACATATCACCCTCATCATCTCATATAATACAGGACATATCACCCTCATCATCTCATATAATACAGGACATATCCCCCTCATCATCTCATATAATACAGGACATATCCCCCTCATCATCTCATATAATGCAGAACATATCACCCTCATCATCTCATATAATGCAGAACATATCCCCCTCATCATCTCATATAATACAGAACATATCACCCTCATCATCTCATATAATGCAGAACATATCCCCCTCATCATCTCATATAATACAGAACATATCACCCTCATCATCTCATATAATACAGAACATATCCCCCTCATCATCTCATATAATACAGGACATATCACCCTCATCATCTCATATAATACAGGACATATCCCCCTCATCATCTCATATAATACAGGACATATCACCCTCATCATCTCATATAATACAGGACATATCACCCTCATCATCTCATATAATACAGGACATATCCCCCTCATCATCTCATATAATACAGGACATATCCCCCTCATCATCTCATATAATGCAGAACATATCACCCTCATCATCTCATATAATACAGAACATATCACCCTCATCATTTCATATAATACAGAACATATCACCCTCATCATCTCATATAATACAGGACATATCACCCTCATCATCTCATATAATACAGGACATATCACCCTCATCATCTCATATAATACAGGACATATCCCCCTCATCATCTCATATAATACAGGACATATCACCCTCATCATCTCATATAATACAGAACATATCCCCCTCATCATCTCATATAATACAGAACATATCACACTCATCATCTCATATAATACAGAACATATCATCCTCATCATCTCATATAATACAGAACATATCACCCTCATCATCTCATATAATACAGAACATATCACCCTCATCATCTCATATAATACAGGACATATCCCCCTCATCATCTCATATAATACAGAACATATCCCCCTCATCATCTCATATAATACAGGACATATCCCCCTCATCATCTCATATAATACAGGACATATCACCCTCATCATCTCATATAATACAGAACATATCACCCTCATCATCTCATATAATGCAGGACATATCACCCTCATCATCTCATATAATGCAGGACATATCACCCTCATCATCTCATATAATACAGAACATATCCCCCTCATCATCTCATATAATACAGGACATATCCCCCTCATCATCTCATATAATACAGGACATATCACCCTCATCATCTCATATAATACAGAACATATCACCCTCATCATCTCATATAATACAGAACATATCCCCCTCATCATCTCATATAATACAGAACATATCACCCTCATCATCTCATATAATACAGGACATATCCCCCTCATCATCTCATATAATACAGAACATATCACCCTCATCATCTCATATAATACAGGACATATCACCCTCATCATCTCATATAATACAGAACATATCATCCTCATCATCTCATATAATACAGGACATATCACCCTCATCATCTCATATAATACAGAACATATCCCCATCATCATCTCATATAATACAGAACATATCCCCATCATCATCTCATATAATACAGGACATATCCCCCTCATCATCTCATATAATACAGGACATATCACCTTCATCATCTCATATAATACAGGACATATCACCCTCATCATCTCATATAATACAGGACATATCACCCTCATCATCTCATATAATACAGGACATATCACCCTCATCATCTCATATAATACAGAACATATCACCCTCATCATCTCATATAATACAGAACATATCCCCCTCATCATCTCATATAATACAGAACATATCACCCTCATCATCTCATATAATACAGAACATATCATCCTCATCATCTCATATAATACAGAACATATCCCCCTCATCATCTCATATAATACAGAACATATCACCCTCATCATCTCATATAATACAGGACATATCACCCTCATCATCTCATATAATACAGAACATATCACCCTCATCATCTCATATAATACAGAACATATCATCCTCATCATCTCATATAATACAGGACATATCACCCTCATCATCTCATATAATACAGAACATATCACCCTCATCATCTCATATAATACAGGACATATCACCCTCATCATCTCATATAATACAGAACATATCATCCTCATCATCTCATATAATACAGGACATATCACCCTCATCATCTCATATAATACAGAACATATCCCCATCATCATCTCATATAATACAGGACATATCCCCCTCATCATCTCATATAATACAGGACATATCACCCTCATCATCTCATATAATACAGGACATATCCCCCTCATCATCTCATATAATACAGGACATATCACCCTCATCATCTCATATAATACAGGACATATCACCGTCATCATCTCATATAATACAGAATATATCACCCTCATCATCTCATATAATACAGGACATATCACCCTCATCATCTCATATAATACAGGACATATCACCCTCATCATCTCATGTAATACAGAACATATCACCCTCATCATCTCATATAATACAGAACATATCCCCCTCATCATCTCATATAATACAGAATATATCCCCCTCATCATCTCATATAATACAGAACATATCACCCTCATCATCTCATATAATACAGGACATATCACCCTCATCATCTCATATAATACAGAATATATCCCCCTCATCATCTCATATAATACAGAACATATCACCCTCATCATCTCATATAATACAGAACATATCCCCCTCATCATCTCATATAATACAGAACATATCACCCTCATCATCTCATATAATACAGAACATATCCCCCTCATCATCTCATATAATACAGGACATATCCCCCTCATCATCTCATATAATACAGAACATATCACCCTCATCATCTCATATAATACAGAACATATCCCCCTCATCATCTCATATAATACAGAACATATCACCCTCATCATCTCATATAATACAGGACATATCACCCTCATCATCTCATATAATACAGAATATATCCCCCTCATCATCTCATATAATACAGAACATATCACCCTCATCATCTCATATAATACAGAACATATCCCCCTCATCATCTCATATAATACAGGACATATCACCCTCATCATCTCATATAATACAGAACATATCACCCTCATCATCTCATATAATACAGGACATATCCCCCTCATCATCTCATATAATACAGGACATATCCCCCTCATCATCTCATATAATACAGGACATATCCCCCTCATCATCTCATAATACAGGACATATCACTCTGATCATCTCATATAATACAGGACATACACTACAGTTCAAAACTTTGGGGTCACTTTGATATTTCCTTATTTTTTTCAATGAAGGTAACATTAAATTACACAGAACTCCCCTCTATACATTATGTGGTAAATGACTATTCTCGTTGCAGACGTCTGGTGTTTAATGCAATATCTACAGAGGTGTATAGAGACACCACTCTAGTGTCTAATGGTGCATTGTGTTTGATAACTTTGTTAGAAGGCTAATGGATGTTTAGAAAACCCTTGTGCAAGTATGTTAGCACAGCTGAAAACAGTTTTTCTGATTAGGCGGCTTTCACACTTCAGTCTTTTTGCATCAGTCACAATCTGTCAGTTTGAGAAACAACTGAATCCTGCAAAATAATTTGCAGGATTCAGTTTTTTCTCTATAGAGTTGTATTAACGACGGATTGTGACTGCCGACAATCAGTTGCATCCGTCGGGCAACTGATCAGTCATGGAATGACTGACCGTTGGGCGGAAGCAACTGAGACTGTAACGTTTTTTTGAGCGTCAAAAACACGCACTGCACAGGATTCGTTCAGCGTTCTTCGTTGGTTATAATGGAAGCTAATGGGCGCTAGAATCCGTCTAAATCAGTGAAATGAAGGATTCCGGCGACGGATCCGATTTTTTCAATTGAGTATGCTCAGATCAGGTGTAAAATCATTCCTGGTCTCTCTCTCTCTCATCCTCCGGGATGGGTTCACATAGTTTTTATATAGAAAATAATTCTACAACGGATCTGTTTGTTCACTAGATCTGTCGCAAGTGTTTTGACACTATCTGCAACGGATCAGTCGCATCAGTCAAAAAACGGATTGTGACTGATGGAAAAAGACGGAATTGTGAAGGCAGCCTTAGATAAGCTATAAAACTGACCTTCCTTTGAGCTAGTTGAGAATCTGGAGCATTACATTTGTTGGTTCCATTAAACTCTCAAAATGGCCAGAAAAAGAGAACTTTCATGTGAAACTCGACAGTCTATTCTTGTTCTTAGAAATGAAGGATATTCCAGGCGAGAAATTGCCAAGAAACTGAAGATCTCCTACAATGGTGTGTACTATTCCCTTCAGAGGAGAGCACAAACAGGCTGAAACCAGAGTAGAGAGAAGTGGAGGCCACGCTGCACAACTGAGGAGAGCACAAACAGGCTGTAACCAGAGTAGAAAGAAGTGGAGGCCGCGCTGGACAACTGAGGAAAGCACAAACAGGCTGTAACCAGAGTAGAGAGAAGTGGAGGCCGCGCTGCACAACTGAGGAGAGCACAAACAGGCTGTAACCAGAGTAGAGAGAAGTGGAGGCCGCGCTGCACAACTGAGGAAAGCACAAACAGGCTGTAACCAGAGTAGAAAGAAGTGGAGGCCGCGCTGGACAACTGAGGAAAGCACAAACAGGCTGTAACCAGAGTAGAGAGAAGTGGAGGCCGCGCTGCACAACTGAGGAAAGCACAAACAGGCTGTAACCAGAGTAGAGAGAAGTGGAGGCCGCGCTGCACAACTGAGGAAAGCACAAACAGGCTGTAACCAGAGTAGAGAGAAGTGGAGGCCGCGCTGCACAACTGAGGAAAGCACAAACAGGCTGTAACCAGAGTAGAGAGAAGTGGAGGCCGCGCTGCACAACTGAGGAGAGCACAAACAGGCTGTAACCAGAGTAGAGAGAAGTGGAGGCCGCGCTGCACAACTGAGGAGAGCACAAACAGGCTGTAACCAGAGTAGAGAGAAGTGGAGGCCGCGCTACACAACTGAGCAACAAGACACGTGCATTACAGCCTCTAGTGTGAGAAATCCACGCCTCACAGGTCCTCAACTGGCAGCTTCATTACATAGTACCCGCAACACGCCAGTGTCACCGTCTACAGGGAAGAGGCGACTCCGGGATGCCGGCCTTCAGGGCAGAGGGGCAATGAAAAAGCCATATCTGAGACTGGCTAATAACAGGAAAAGATTAATATGGGCAAAAGAACACAGACATTGGACAGAGTAAGATTGGAATAAAGTGTTATGGACAGACGAATCCAAGTGTGAGGTGTTTGGATCCTACAGAAGAACATCTGTGAGACGCAGAACTACTGAAAAGATGCTGGAAGACTGCCTGACGCCTTCTGTCAAGCATGGTGGAGGTAATGTGATGGTCTGGGGTTGCTTTGGTGCTGGTAAAGTGGGAGATTTGTACAAGGTAAAAGGGATTGTGAATAAGGAAGGCTAGCCCTCCATTTTACAATGCCATGCCATACCCTGTGGACAGCGCTTGATTGGAGCCAATTTCATCCTACAACAAGACAATGACCCAAAGCCACCTCCCAAATTATGCATTTATTTAGGGAAGAAGCCGGCAGCTGGTATCTATCTGTAATGGAGGGGCCCAGTCACCAGACCTCAACCCCATAGAGCTGTTGTGGGAGCAGCGTGACCGTATGGTGCCAAAAAGTGCCCATCAACCAATCCAGCTTGTGGGGGGGAAGCATGGGGCGAAATATCTCCAGATTACCTCCGCAAATTAACACCTAAAATGCCAGAGCTCTGCAAAGCTGGAATTGTGCAAAGAAGCGATCTGTGCCGAAAGCCGAGTGTGAGGAGAAGATTATTATATCATGTAACAATCCTTATTCCTGACCTCGTCACTGTCTGCACGAGATTCTCTATTCATTGTGCAGCTCATCTGTAAATAACAGGAGGATTATACATAGAAAAGACAAAACTGTCTGGGGGAGAACAAAGTTTTGAACTGTATATATATATATGTATACTGTATATACACACATACATATATATCTATATATATAATTGCCTTATTCTGTCTGTCTGTCTGTCTGTCTGTCTGTCTGTCTGTCTGTCATGCTCCAAAATTAGGTCCTTACGGTGACACAAAGCTGATTGGCCGCTGGGCTCGCCATGGCCCCGCCCCCCCACACGGATTGGCCTCTCGCCCCGGCTCTCTGCAGGCCCCGCCCCCCTCACGCAATGCACGCTCGCTCTTGCCCAACTGACACGTAGCTCCGACTCCCAGGTGAGTACACACACACACATCAGATCACACTCACTCTCACACACACCTCACACATCACATCCACACACTCACAACATCCTGGGATATCGCTTGCTTCTACACCGGCTCCGTCAGGATCCCAGCAGCGCCAGACATAACCTTGCGATGCTGGGATCTTCACGGAGCCCGTGAACGCTGGTAACCATTATACACATCGGGTAACTAAGGTCCCTTGGTTACCCGATGTGTATCATAGTTAACAGTGTACACCGGCTCACACTCACTCTCACACACACCTCACACACACCTCACACATACATCACACATACATCACATCGCATCCACACACTCACAGCATCCGGCGATATCGCTTGCTTCTCGGCCTCGATACTGTGCTGTTGTGACCTTCCAGGACCTGCCGGAGGATCACATGGCCAGAAGCATGTGGTATCTCCGGATGTTGTGAGTATGAGCGCGTATGTGCAATATCGTCAATGTGTGTGTGCGTGAGTGTATGCGATCGGGTGTGTGAGTGTCGGCAGAGGAGCATGGCGTGCTGGAGGAGGCTGGGAGGAGAGAGGCTGATCCTGGAGAAGGCTGGGATGGAGAGGCTGATGCTGGGGACAGAGAGGCTGATGCTGGGGACAGAGAGGCTGATGCTGGGATGAGAGAGGCTGATGCTGGGATGAGAGAGGCTGATGCTGGGAACAGAGAAGCTGATGCTGGGGACAGAGAGGCTGATGCTGGGGACAGAGAGGCTGATGCTGGGGACAGAGAAGCTGAAGCTGGGGACAGAGAAGCTGATGCTGGGGACAGAGAGGCTGATGCTGGGGACAGAGAGGCTGATGCTGGGGACAGAGAGGCTGATGCTGGGGACAGAGAAGCTGATGCTGGGGACAGAGAGGCTGATGCTGGGGACAGAGAGGCTGATGCTGGGGACAGAGAAGCTGATGCTGGGGACAGAGAGGCTGATGCTGGGGACAGAGAAGCTGATGCTGGGGACAGAGAGGCTGATGCTGGGGACAGAGAGGCTGATGCTGGGATGAGAGAGGCTGATGCTGGGGACAGAGAGGCTGATGCTGGGGACAGAGAGGCTGATGCTGGGGACAGAGAGGCTGATGCTGGGGACAGAGAGAAGCTGATGCTGGGGACAGAGAGAAGCTGATGCTGGGGACAGAGAAGCTGATGCTGGGGACAGAGAGGCTGATGCTGGGGACAGAGAGGCTGATGCTGGGGACAGAGAGGCTGATGCTGGGGACAGAGAGGCTGATGCTCGGGACAGAGAGGCTGATGCTCAGGACAGAGAGGCTGATGCTGGGATGAGAGAGGCTGATGCTGGGGACAGAGAGGCTGATGCTGGGGACAGAGAGGCTGATGCTGGGGACAGAGAGGCTGATGCTGGGGACAGAGAGGCTGATGCTGGGATGAGAGAGGCTGATGCTGGGGACAGAGAGGCTGATGCTGGGGACAGAGAGGCTGATGCTGGGGACAGAGAGGCTGATGCTCGGGACAGAGAGGCTGATGCTGGGGACAGAGAGGCTGATGCTCGGGACAGAGAGGCTGATGCTGGGGACAGGGAGGCTGATGCTGGGATGAGAGAGGCTGATGCTCGGGACAGAGAGGCTGATGCTGGGGACAGAGAGGCTGATGCTGGCATGAGAGAGGCTGATGCTGGGGACAGAGAGGCTGATGCTGGGGACAGAGAGGCTGATGCTGGGGACAGAGAGGCTGATGCTGCGGGGAGAGAGGGTGATGCTGGGAGGAGAGAGGCTGATGCTGCGGGCAGAGAGGCTGATGCTTGCGCAGCATGGCGGATGGAGCACGTTTGGGAGTGCGCAGCATGGCGGATGGAGCACGTTTGGGAGTGCGCAGCATGGCGGATGGAGCACGTTTGGATGGAGCACGTTTGGGAGTGCGCAGCATGGCGGGTGGAGCACGTTTGGGAGTGCGCAGCATGGCGGATGGAGCACGTTTGGGAGTGCGCAGCATGGGGGATGCAGCACGATGGGGAGTGCGGAGTATGGCGGATGGAGCATGTTTGGGAGTGCGCAGCATGGCGGATGGACCACGTTTGGGAGTGCGCAGCATGGCGGATGGAGCACGTTTGGGAGTGCGCAGCATGGGAGATGGAGCACGATGGGGGTTGCGCAGCATAGGGGATGGAGCACGATGGGGAGTGCGCTGCATGGGGGATGGAGCACGATGGGGAGTGCGGAGTATGGCGGATGGAGCACGTTTGGGAGTGCGCAGCATGGCGGATGGAGCACGTTTGGGAGTGCGCAGCATGGCGGATGGAGCACGTTCGGGAGTGCGCAGCATGGGAGATGGAGCACGATGGGGAGTGCGCAGCATGGCGGATGGAGCACGTTTGGGAGTGCGCAGCATGGCGGATGGAGCACGTTTGGGAGTGCGCAGGATGGGAGATGTAGCACGATGGGGGGTGCGCAGCATAGGGGATGGAGCACGATGGGGAGTGCACACCTCCCCCCAACACACACACACACGCGCGCACTGCACAACACACCACACACACACACACACTGGGAACCACAAACAACTGCCCTACACAGACACCCACACACAGACAACGCTGCACACACAAATATACGCACATACCGCACAACACACACATTGCACAAAACATACCTCCCCCCAAAACACACCACACACACACAAACCGCGCAACACACACACACAACGCTACAGACACACAGCGCTCCACAAACAACGCAACACACAAACAACACCGCTCTCACCCCCCGCCACACCCAGACAACACCCAGAACATGTACAGCGGCCTACACAAACACTTGGTAACTACACACAACAACATCTATATATATATATATATATATATATATATAACAAAAATCATACATGAACTACACAATACGTAAATTCTAGAATACCCGATGCGTAGAATCGGGCCACCTTCTAGTATATATATATATATATTGTGAGACTGTGACCGGAGTTGTCTATGACGGCCGGTACGTCTCGCCCCGGTTGTGCTCCCTCCATGTATAGAAAGCAACTCCACTCCAGGGTTAATGCTGTTTCTCTGCAGGCTGAAAGGAGGGTTAAAAGGAAACAGGAACATGGGCGTGGGTCCCTAGTGTGAGGGAGTGAACACAACTCCCTGAGTTTCTGCCAGAGAAACACATGTGTGCTGTTTTGGACTTTTTGTTTGTGCAATAAACCGTGTGCTGTGACCATTGGTGCCTGGATCCCGTGTCTTCTGCCGCGCAGCCGACCACGCTACCTCACAGATGGTGGAGAATCGGCGGGCATGCCAGCCCGGTGAGGTGTAGCATCCATCCCTGGTGACCCGGTAGCACATGTCCTGGATTCGAGCGGCTATACTACAGCCCAAACCCGGCGACGCCATGGAGGACATACTAAAGCAGCTGGCTCAGGCTAATGCACAGCAACAACAGACCAATGCACACCTGCTCCGGTCGTTGGAACGTCAGCAGCAATCCTTGCAATTGCAGGAACAAAGGCACCAAGAACAGATGGTTCTCCTGGCCAAGTCGATCCGTGCCGGACCGGCAGCAACAACCCCGGGACCGGGTGACGACGGCAGCATCCGGAAAGCAGTGAGACAAGCGTTGCAAAAGATGACCCCGGGGGATGATGTGGAAGCGTTCCTGGCGATGTTTGAGCGGGTGGCCGAGCAGGAAAAGCTGCCGACCCCCCAGTGGGCTGAGGTATTGTCGCCCTATCTGATGGGGGAGCCCCAAAAAGCGTACCTGGACCTCTGTACCGAGGACGCTATAGAATATGAGACCCTGAAAGCCGAAATACTTGCTCGGTTGGGGGTGAATACCTATGTACGGGCTCAGCGGGTAAATCAGTGGTTCTATGAGGAAGGCAAACCCGTACGCTCCCAGGCCTATGACTTGTTGCATCTGGTAAAGAAGTGGCTGCAGCCTGACACTCTGAGCCCTGTGCAAATGGTGGAAAGGGTAGTGGTTGATCGCTTTGTGCGCACTTTACCCGTCACCATTCAACGGTGGGTAGGACAGGGCGACCCAAGTACCCTGGACCAATTAGTGTGCCTGGTGGAGCGGCATGTGGCTACGCAGGACTTGATACGGGACACTGAGACTTTGCGTGCCGCCCGTCGGTCCGGCCCCTCCAAGCCTCGGGCCAAGGACCCACCGCTGACACCGGTGCGGGAGTCCGCTACCGTCCCGTCTGAGGCCGCGCCCGCGGTCCCTGAGGTCCGGAAGGCTATGTACCCTAAACGACAACTCGTCAAGGGGGTTTCCTTCCCGATTAGATGTTGGCGGTGCCAGCGGGTGGGACATATGGAAGCCCAGTGTCCACTCACCACGGAGCCCATGGATTGTGGGGTTACCCGGCGGGGTTCAATGTATGCTCAGGCGGTGTGTACCGCGGACCTTGTCTCCCCGGAGACTGAGCCCCACTTGTGCCAAATACAGGTGAATGGATGTCCGGTTACAGGCTTGTTGGATTCCGGAAGCTTAGTGACCCTTGTGCGATCAACCCTAAGGGCTGAAGTAAAGGCCACAGGACGTACCGTGGGGGTGGTTTGCATACATGGGGACCGCCGAGACTATCCCACGGGGATTGTCACCATCACAGCACCCTGCGGTCAGGTGCAACATGAGGTGGGACTTATTAACACTCTTCCCTATGACGTGATCCTAGGAAGGGATCTGCCGTATTTTTGGACTCTATGGAAGGGGCCTCCTAAGTCCCCTCAGGTATTGGACAGTCCGGGACCTGAGCCCGACAATCCCGAATCCGGGACGCCTGCCATAGGGGTCTCCATGATAGGGACAGAATGTGAACCCGATAGGTCGCCCCTAGAGGTATTGGCAGGAGAGGCTGAGATGGTCGAGCCCATCCCGGAGTTGGAGGCGTCCCCGGATACGTTTGGGACAGCCCAACTCCAGGACCCTACATTAATACATGCCCGGAGTCGGGTGACAGTGGTTGACGGGGTGGCACAGCTGCCCGGTGCCCAGGTAAGGTACCCCCATTTCGCTCTTAAACAGGATTTACTCTACCGGGTAGATGAAATACGGGGCGTGGGGGTAGAGCAGTTGGTGGTGCCCCAGCCATATCGCCGGCGGGTCCTCGACTTGGCTCATAAACACCTGATGAGTGGCCACCTAGGGGTCAAGAAAACGCAGGAGCGAATATTGCAAAGGTTCTATTGGCCCGGGGTCTTTGGGGAGGTAAAACGGTTCTGCGAAACCTGCCCGGAGTGTCAGCTTACCGCACCCCTGGCCCACTTTCGCAGTCCGTTGGTACCGTTACCCATTATAGAAGTCCCTTTTGAACGGATAGGGATGGATCTGGTGGGGCCCCTCGTAAAGTCCGCTCGAGGGCACCAACATATCCTAGTGATCGTTGACTATGCCACCTGGTATCCAGAGGCGATACCTCTCAGACATACTGCAGCAAAGCTTATAGCTCGGGAGTTGTTTGCTGTGTTCTACCGGGTGGGGTTGCCCAAGGAGATCCTTACGGATCAGGGGACCCCATTCATGTCTAAAGTGACCAAAGAGCTATGCCGGCTACTCCAGATCAAGCAGTTGCGTACGTCTGTGTATCATCCTCAGACGGATGGGTTAGTAGAACGATTCAATAAAACCCTGAAAACCATGCTCAAAAGGGTGATCTCCAAAGACGGGAAAGACTGGGATATGATGCTTCCCTATTTGATGTTTGCCATCCGTGAGGTGCCACAGGCATCCACGGGGTTTTCGCCTTTTGAGTTGTTATACGGGCGACATCCCCGGGGATTGTTGGACCTGGCAAAGGAAACATGGGAGCAAGAGCCCACCCCCCATAAAAGTGTGATTGAACACATTTTAGGAATGCAGAACCGCATAAGCGCGGTCATGCCAATTGTGAAGGAACATTTACAGGAGGCTCCGGAGAGGACGAACCGGAAGTAAGGATTGGAGAAGCCCTCACTAAGCAACAGAGGCGAGAGGCCAGAC